>NW_027287316.1:7733996-8123996 GCF_022747635.1 Hetaerina americana
CAGGTGGATACAGGTAGTGACTGTCTTTCTCTTTGCATTGAGCAATTTTTTATATATCAAAATCTTCCACCAAAACATAAGTTCTAAGCAAGCGTGACATTTTGTGATGTACATAAATAATCATTAATTCACAAAACATACACCTGATTTTCACCTTTCTCATCACATCAGTCCAAATTTGCTGTAAAATATGGCACTTTGTCCTTAACTTAACATTTTTAGTGCTTGAAATAATAATAAGTAGTAGTTAGCTTAGTAATTTTCCAGCTGAGCACATTTTTGAAAAGATATGCAGGGGATAAAAAATAATAAGAGCATGGGACTGGTTTTTTCTCATATCCCACCCATCCTTTTTTATTCAACAAATCCCAATAACCTGCAGGAAATGCTGCTTCAGTCAACTCTTAGCAGTATCACCCACTTGTTCATATGGCTTCCCCCACCCCCTTGCTCCCCCGCCACACGCCCTTGAGGCGGCTTGCGGGGTATTATGTGGATGTAGATACGGCTAAGTGAGAAATTGTACAATGGAAAAATCATTCCTCAGGGCCAGGATTTGAACCTTGATCCCTTCATTTCCAGTTGAATACTTGAACCACTTTAGCTACCACATTATACCCTCAAACTATACGGAAAAGTGAGAAATTTTACCATGGAAAAATCATTCCTGATGGGGCCAGAATTTAAACCCTGACCCCTTGATTTCCAGTCAAATACTTGAGCCAGTTAAGCTACAATGTTATCCCTTCAAATTATAAATTTCTTATAAAATGGCTTTAGAACTTAACTGGCTGAGCCACTTGGATGGAAATCAAGGATACAGGCCCAAATCCTGGCCTGAGGGAGCGATTTTTTCCTAAATGAAATTTTGCACACTTTTCCATTTGAATTCCTAACTCAACCAAGTTGGAACATTAATTACTACTGTCTGGGTTCTACCACATTCAAACTGGCTTTGATGTGCACACACTTTGCTCAGGTGAGTCAGAGAAGAGAGTCCCTGAGAATGTGCACTCACATGGGAGACTGATGTGTATTCCCTTCAAAGAAGATGTTAAAAAAATGAAATTTAAAAACGAAAAATTCACAATGCTGATGAGAGATCATCAAAACACTATTTTGAGTCATAAAATTTTTTTAGACATATTCTGTCAAGGAGCAAAATGGTTGCTGTGCTAATAATTTGCATTCCCCAGGCCTCCATATATATAGGAATCAAATTTAGTGCAATCAAGTTAATATTTTAAGAACCTCATCAACAAGGATAATCACAAACAGTCTCCTCCTGTAATACTTTCAGTTCCTATGACATCATGCTACCGACCTCTCAGCATTCCTCCTTCCCTGTCATATTTTTCAACATCTGCAATTTTTCAATTACCAATTAATTCCAAAGAAATATATTTTTTTGTCTCTCAAAGGAACAGCTTAGGATTTACTACCTAGGTACTACATTTTTTATATTAAAGCAGTAAAAAAATTTATGAACACATATCGTTAAAATCCATGCATAACCCTAATTTTTCACAGCAAGTAGACAACCAAGGAAAATCATTCCTAAAAACTTTCCTCCCCGGAAAGGTTTTTTGCATCCACCCCAAGTTACACCAAAGCAAGTAAAAGAAAAACATTTATCAATGACTCACGGCGTCACTTTCTCAAACTCCAGTTTGTTGGTGTAATAGTCTCGCTTCATTTGGCAGAACTCCAGGAACATGGCCGTGCACTCATGCTCATCATCTTCATCACTGTCCTCTTCATGGAAATCATCCTCAATGCCCCCAAACAATTGTTTCAAGTATTCCTCTTCATTCTCCTTTGATAACGACATCTCCTCCAACTGTAGGGGAATATATTGGTCAACAATAGGGCTGTAAAACATTAACAAAGTGCTGCTGCATATCTAGTCAAAAGTTATAAGCATGCTAATCTCTCAGTTACAAAACTACAAGCAAAATTACATGTCATAGAGGGGGATAGGTTTCTTAAGCCAAAATTCAGGCGTACACATTTTTTGTGAAAAGGCAAAACAGTGTCAAATTCTGAAGCACAAGGCTTTTGAGCCTCAAGCTCCAGGGGAGCAGATAAAAAATTATGGAAAAATAATTCACAAATTTATTAACACCACAAAAGTACATTGGTCAGTTATTTTCCCTATATGGACAAAATAAGGGTCAAAAGAGCTTCTCTTGCTTGGTCTCCTCTCTCTCCCTTAATCCAAACCTGCTTTCATTTACGAATCGCTTTAATTCCTGTTCAGTCATTCTGCAGATTAATCTTTTCAACACTTCTAATGCATGCATCATCTGAGATATAGCTCGAAAGTGTTTCTGGTATGTAATAGGAGCAATTATTTTCCCACAAGAGACTCAGCATTCTTTCAGTTTAGAATATGTCACATCCTTTTGCACAGTTCCATTTAATTGGTTTCCAGAGAATTTTTATGAAGCTTAGTAGAAATATCACGACTCTAAGTGCTCTCTTTGCCAGCAGGCCCTTAACTGTAGCTCAAATTCTGTCCTCTGTACATTGCCTTCTTAAATGGCACAGGCACAGGTGGCAGTGAACAAATTCAATTGTTAATGTGTTAACTCAATACCATTCTTTCAGCACACAAAAACACTTTAAATGACAATAAACATTATAATACAGTTTGATGCTTAACCATTCACAAAGGGACTAATTAAAGGACACTTTCACTCAATGCATGTCAGTAAGTAGCACCAAGATTGAGCTGGTGGCGACAAAGAGTTATTGCACCCATATCGCAACTTCGAGACAGTTGAAATTTTTGAGGCTCTTGATTTTTATGCTCACGGGGGTTAAATTTTATTGTATTCAATGCCTGTAGAAGTGCTTGCTCAGTCTTACCTACATAGCCTCTCTCTATAATGGGTTGTTTTACATTTATTTACATAAATTCTTTACCCATATTTCCCTGACTTCCCTTACCTTCCAACTAATTTTATCCTTCATCATTCCATAACACAACTGTCCTTATTGAGTAGCTTCAGGCGTGATGTGGTGGAAGTTGAACATAATGAATAACTGATCGTAGCACTTTTCCAATTGATAAAATTTTTATTTTACAGCCAGGCTCCAACGTGTTACATAATCATCAGGACCTGATCATGATGTAATGCATTGAAACCCGGTCGTAAAATGAAAATTTTATCAAGTGAAAAAGTGCTACGATCAGAATTATTCATCACAGCTGTCCTTGTTCAGTTCTAACAGTCTCGTCATTTCTTCACTCTTTCATCAGTTCTAACACCTCCACTGTGAACTAGGAATTCTTATTTAGGGGTTTCCTTGCATTTACAGCTTCTTTCTGAGTTTTTCTTAGTACAGTTTCAGCATTTTGTGCTAATCCTCTATTGGGCCCATATCAATGTGTTTTTCAAATTCTTACTCTTTGGAAGGTCAGTTTTTGATTGATTTTCCCTCAATTTTCCATGTGACCTAGTCTTCATAGTTTTCCAATTTCTTGAATTGAAGTCGACATTTTATCATCACAGAGTAATAATATCTGTTGGAATAGATGAATACCTTAATTCTTTAATGCTTGAATAACTAGAATGAAGGAGTTGAAATCTCATTCAGTACTCACATTTTCACCATATATTTCTATGAATTACGTAAATCAGCTTCAGCATCACTTTTCAAACAGGGTAAACATTTCAAACATCTAATTATTTCTGCAAAATACAGAAATCTATAACCTTTCGTCCTCTTTCATGTTATTTTCCCAATCCAATATTTCAACAGTTTTTCTGCCTTCACCTTCTATGACAATGATGTTCTAATCTCCTCAAATGATCTCATTTTCTTCTCCCTGCATATATGAGGGGGGACCCAAGGATAACCGAACACAAGTTAAAAAAAATAAAGCATAACTTTTTTGAGTTAAAACTTCTAGTCAACTTGGAAATACTCTCAATTAACACTACTACATTGGCATTTTCCACTGCGCAAAACACCTTTTGTACTCGTCCTTCCCTACGCCCTTCAGTGTTGCCTTCGATTCTCTTTTCACCACCGCAATGTCTGTAAAAAATTTCCCTTTCAGCTCCCTCCCCATCCAGGAAAACAAAAAGAAATCAAAAGGTGCGAGAACCGCTGAGTTAAGTGGGTGGGCAAATGGTGGCATGCTTGTTTTGCCAAAATATCATGCATAGAAAGAGCTGTGTGAATAAAAATTCATCTTATTTGCAAATCATTGGCTAAAATGCATTGCACTGAGCTCTATGAAAGAACAGATAATTCAGCATATCACATAGAGAATTTTTTCATTTCCCCACATTTGAATCACCAATAACATTCATCCATTTGAGTTCTTTTCCAGACATGTTCTTTATATGCTCTAGACAACACATCAACTGCATCTAATGCATTTATATCAAGCAGAAAACAAAATTTCAACACAGCACGCTATTCTCAAAAATAAGTAATTTAAAAATGGCTCGGGCTTGCTACAACTTTCTCAAGAGATGCTGCTTGGCATTACTGACTCAGTATCGGTTACTTTGAAGGCCATAAACACTTGCAGCTTGAAAAATTTAATTCTGAATTTTTTTCAAAATGGTGTCAGGTTTTGTTTTTGGGTCTCCCCTTGTATCATTTTATTGCTATAGTGAAAATATCACAGACCACCTCTGCACCCTCTTCTTCATTATCCATCACATTCATTTAATTTGAAACATTGGGCATAAATGTTCCCTGTTAATGCCATGATATAGTTCATTGAATTTTCAATTGTTAATGCATACGATGATTTGTGAAACCATACCACACATTAATGAAATTAATGATAACTTTCATATTTTCGGGCACATGGTATTTCCCACAGTTACTGGGCTGAAATAATGAAACTTCCACACCCTGGTGTGTGCACTTCATGGCTCTAACGATGTCGCAACAGAAGAGACTTAAATACACATAAAATTCAAAACAATAAGTACACAATTAAAACACGCATCATTCTGGCTACTTATTCGAGAGAAAAAATGGAAAAAATTATTCCAAGGAAAAATGGCAGCAAATGGCTAAACTTTGAAAAATTAGAAAACGGCAGTCTTGCTTATCCCGGTAAGGTGCCGAGAGTTATTTGTGCTGCATTAGGGCCAATGGATAGCACGCCCACAAGGAATCAGAATACTACTGAAATATGAGTCACCTCTGGGACTCAAACAAAGTCCATCAACGTGGAAAGCCATTGCAACAGACGAACCAACTCAACACAATGAACGCAGTCAGTAAATGATTCAGCAAACAAAATTCACATGGGAGTTATAAGAATGATGCTATTGAATTATCCCTTGAAGTCAGAAATGTTTGAACATAAATCACACGCATAACTAATACTTTCACCTCTTTCTCAAGTTTCTCCATGTGCAGGAGCATCTCTTGTAATTTGGGATCCGCTACCACTCTGGTCTCGTTGGAACCCATCACTTCGCCTGGCACATTGAAAAACTGCAAGGAGTTGCAAACAACAGAAATATGTACTCATCAATCACACGTTGTTGCATATCAACAGTCAAACCACAACTCAGCCTCGTAATTTTTATAATCAGATGGAGTTCAATTAGACACAGGGCATTACAAAATTCTAGCAATTTTTACACAAATAAGAGAAGAGTATATTTTTAGAGATTTTTAAGGTAAAAATTGGTGGCTTCGGCGTCAAAAGAGTCCCATTCTTCACCTCTAGATAAGATTAATTCAATTGTTAAATTTTCTTGTTAGCTCCAGGGTTAATTATTTTTATTTCTCGGAGAGTTAAGAGTTAACAGAGATTTTGAGTAGCTTTCAGCCTTATTAAACACTAAAGTTAAAGGCTCACATTCAGACTGAAGAGAAGAAATGAGACCACAGCTATTAAGTCTTATAATAATAAACAAATCCCTAACAGTGCAAACAAAAATATATAAAAATTAGCAAAATGTAATGAAAGTTATGAAAATGAATTCACATGATCTACAACGATATTTTACCGTAGTTAAGTTTATTCCAATTCCATCAAACCAATTTCAATTTCAGGTATGTGGTGATAGTGTGCCTAAAAATTCAATATAAGGTTCTTAAGCTGTTTCTACATCTGCTGCATAGTAACCACCACCACCATCAATTTCAGATTTATATGGTCATTATCATGTGTCCTATCATATGAATATTTGTTATTTCAAAGAATGAACCAACAGTGATAATAACAGACAAGATGCTAGTTATTACTCAGAATTTACACTTGATTATTATGCTGAGATCAAAATGTGAGTGTCCATATCCCTTGCATGTCGTCTGCATTCAATATTTCAAGAAATCACAGTTTTTCATTAATTTTCTAATTGATTATATTACTTTTCAACATTTAAGAGGATTACAATTCAACTTTTAAAATTGGTTATTATGCTGAACTATCAACAGCCATCCCCTTACTGCTAGTGATTATTGAAAAATATCATTGTCAGATTATCAAAAAAGGAATATCAAAAGTTGCAAAGGGTGCTATAGGAACTGTTAATAGGAAAAGGTAACCATGACTTAGCGATGAGATGATTAGAAAGGAAGAACACAGGCAGAAAGGAGAAGAACCAGCATCTATGTCGTTGTGAGGCATAGTGAAGCAGCAAACTCTAAGTCAAAGGAAGCAGAGAATTTCATTAGTGACTTCAAGAAACTCATAGATTCTGAAGTTTAACAGCCCATAAAGGTTGATAATTGTAACGAGACCGTTACCCCTTCAGGAAGAAGATGCTGAAGTGAACCAATATTTCTCCCCGAAGCAGTAGAAGAGAATGCATTGCCCGGCCACAAGACACGGAAAGGCCATCTCACACAGCTATTTTGGGCAAATGCAAATGGCAAATTGAAATTAAACCCTGGCTTGTTTACTATGCAAAAATTCCCTGAGCCTACAAGATGTGTTAAGTCCAAACTAGCTAGCTAAATGTGATGTGGAGATCATGGGAAACTATTGCATCATACCATAAACAAGGGCCATCGCCACAATAAGACAGTGGTGATGGGCATCGGAATTATTTAATGATAATTCAGTCACGTTTTTACAAAATTATATAGCACCAATAAAAACAAATGTCTCTGGGCCACTTCCCAGTAAAAAGGAATAAGATATGTAAAATAAATAATTAACAATTTATTCAGATTCTTTTTTGCTTTTACAAATCTAGTCCATATTCCCAGGGCTTTGTTCCATGACAGCAGAAAAGGTGAACATGATTCATGAGCCTACACAATGTTTTTAAAACAAACCTTGTACCTAATTTATTTACAGCATGGAATACAATATCGTGACACGTAGATGGGAAGATTTGGGGTAATATGCCACTCAAAGTCAAATGTGAGTAGGTCACTCAGGTTAACACAGTGGGTCTTCAAAAAGTCACATTAATTGCTGTAACTAAGGAAGCATAGGACCGACAGGGACAAACTCGGCCTGTCACTAGACCTCATCCATCCTATACGGGAGTAATCAATTTCATCACTGTTTAACTCCAAAAGTGACGGAAAAGAAAAAACTTTCTTTTTCCACATATATATTATTATTCACGACCAAGGTTGTGAATAATAAAATGCGTGTGGTAGGACTAAGTATTTTCTTTTCCGATAAGAATCACTTCGATAAAGTGACGCCTTAGTGATGGAAAACATTACTCTATGCCGTAATTGTATGAGGGTAAGGTGAAAGTTCTCGGCCTGGTACAGAGATGGTGTTCTAATCAGTGAAAATCAATCACTCCTGCGTGGGTGCACGTGTCATTAGTTTGTAAGACAAGTTTCAACTGGTTCTCTCATCTGGTTTGTCAACACGTGTTATTGCAGGAGACATCTTTCGTGCTTTTGTTAAAATGGAAAAACTTCGACTTTCTTGCAGTCATATAAGTCTTTGTTTTGGATCGATTAACCCCTGAGGAAATTCATCCGAAATTGACAAAAATGTACGAGGACTCTGCTTCTCAATGTCAATCATTAAAAAGTGGGTAGCTGAATTTAAACGTGGTTGCACATCGCTCAAAGATGACCCACGTGAAGGATGGCCGAAAATTGCAACCATACCGGAAACCATCAAAAAGGTGCACGATATCGTGTTGGAAGAGTGAGATAGTTAAAGCCGTGGGGATATCGGAAGAAAGGGTGTGCGAAATATCTTGCACCAAGAATTAGGGATGCGAAAGCTCTGCGCAAGGTGGGTGCCGCATTTGCTGAATGCCGAATTCCAAAAGCAAATGCGCAAACGATTTATGCAGCAATGTTTGGACCGAATCAAAAGGGAACCAACCAATTTTGTGGGGTGATTATGTGTGGTGACCATGGATGAGACATCGGTCCACCACTACATGCCAGAAATGAAACCCCAGTCAAAGCAGTGGACCAGTGGTTCAACGCAAAAGTAAGCGAAGTCAATCGTATCTGCAGGCATGGTCATTGTCAGTGTGTTTTGGGATGCGAAAGGATCCTGTTAATTGTCACCTCGAAAAAGTCAGAACAATTACAGGCAAATATTACTCCAACCATCTTTTCCAGCTGAATGCCAAAATTCACAAGAAGAAGCCTGGCTTGAAGAAGAAAAAATCATCTTTCACCAGCAAAACACAATGGCTCACAAAGATGCATTAACGATGGGAAAACTACGGGATTTGGTGTACGATTTTCTCAGCCATCCCCCCTATCCTCCTGATTTAGCACCCTCAGACTTCCATCTGTTCCTAAACTTGAAGAAATTTGTTTCTGGGAAGGCTTCGTGTCCTATGAAGAAGCTGAGAGGGCCATAGATGGATGTTTTCACAGCATTCCAGGCTCTCACTTCCGGGAAGCAATACGTATGTTGGAGAAATGCTGGACAAAGTAAGTTGAAGTCAAAGGAGATTATGTAGGAAAATTAAATAATATTTTAACTGATAATGGCAGTCTTTCATTGTCAGGCCGTGAACTTTTCACTTCAACCTTGTATCTGGCCAGTAATTCAAAGAGTTCTTAATCTCACTTTGTTCCCCTTTCAACGAAGATACAATCACGTGACTATCTGACTAAGAGATATGTCAGGATGATGATGTTTCAGATGACTTGATGGCAGATGAGTTCATGCCTTGAGTTTCATCACTTCAGTTTTCACGTGCCATGGAAATTCAGTCGTTGCAGTTACAGGATTGTAAAAGCCCCTACGCAGTTAAGTTTTCTTCTTGTAATGAGCTACATGCTAAGTAAAACACTAAATGGTAGTCACTAAAGGCAACTTGCTTGGCATAATGGACAAGGGCATGTCTGTTCATCTTGAAAACTGACTGAACTCTTGAGATATTCACCATAAATTTTATTAAAAATACAGCCAAGAAAAAGGAGTGGTGTATTGGTTTATTCAAACATTAACAGTTCCTTTCCCTTCTCCCCCTCATCACCTGCCGCTACCTCTTCTTGGTTGTATTTAACATACATATTGTGAATATTTTTGCCTGATGATACTGCAACACAACATAAACAAGGTCAAGCATATTTAATTTTCTACGTGGAATACAGAATGCATAGTTCTCTTGATTTATTTCATAAGATATCAATGTCTTGGTAGATTCATGAGCATTAGAGGCCACGAAAATCTGGTTCTGATTAGAATTTCCCTTCCCTTTTAACATGCACTTCCAATGCACACTGAATATCCATACTCAAGAATCTCTGTCCTAGACGATTAAGGGCAAGGTCACCACCATACCATCCAGTGAGAAATCCACAAGGCAATGCAATAATGGGGCAATCCAATGACTGTATGAAAAGAAAGGCAGCATAATAGATGATCAGAATGCTGTTATACAAACCTTTGGTCTCTCTCTATTACTTCCCATTCTCCTGCCAGTTTTTGCTGCAAAGTATTTGAGATCAGCAAATTCATTCTTGAATTGGTGGATATCAAAAGCAGCTAACTTCTCCAGATAACGCTGGAACCTTGATAACACCAATGTTCCTCCTTCATTTAGGTAACCTACAGAAAACAAATATCAATTGATTAATTATGTCTGTGAGGAAACTTGGAAGTTAGGAAATGATGTTTCAAAATGGATCAAGGCCATGCAAATATGTCACGAAATGAAGTGAGGAAAGAATACAAATGGAAAAATCCAATAAAATGCAGAACAATTTTGAAGAAAATGAGCATCTGGTTTGGAAATGGCAAGAGAATAAATGCAATAAAAAAAGAAGATCAGCGAAGTGGACCAAGTTGAACGTACGTGGAGTTGGAGACTGTTTAAGGGAGTATTTTGAGGAGACATAAAATAATAGAGTAAGGAGATGAGAATGAACACAGGGAAGTTGATAATTAGGTGGAAATGAGATTGTGAAAACAGTGAACATTCAGATGGGGAAGCAGGCACAATAGATATACTGTTTAGTTTAATGTTGAAGTGCAGGGGAAAGTTATTTATTACCAGGGAAAGAAAGCTAAATGAAAACCTTGATACTTATACATTTTTAACCTCATAATTTTTTGGATATATTATTTCCATATCCACTCTCAATTGTTTGCAATAGAAACATTCTAATACTTTGTGAACTTGAAGATACCTCCAGACACAGTAGTAATTCTACTCATCAAACATTACTACACCCTAGAACACTTGCTTCAACATGATAAGTTAAACTTCAAAGTTTCCAGGGTGAGTATTTTCACTGAATACACATGGAGGCATAAACAAATTGAAAGCGCTTATTTTCAATATTTTTATCATTATCCTATGATATATTTAATATGCAAAACATCACATTCAATTTTATATACAGTGAACCTTAACTTTACATCTGAAGCAAGCCAGCAAAATATCTGTAAAATAGAGGCTAATTCAAATTGATGTCAGAAGAATTTTAAAAATGATAGTTTATTTTTATGCTTCAACATTCCATTTCCAACATTGCATTTTACATTAACATGATGTTTCAAATTATGCTTATTGTTAATAATTGATTAAATAATAATTATGAATTAAAAATGAATTACTATCATTATTATATTATCATTTTTTTTGGAGAATTATCATTTTCACACAGTTTTGACCAATTTACTTGCAATTTAAGTACTTCTCCAATTATAATTTCAAAATTTAATCAAAAATGCCTTATTTACATGTTCATTTTAAAAACAAATTTAAATAAACCACAGAAAATAAATTTAACATTTTTTCACCGGCACCCTTAAACACATGTAATTTAGGCTCGCATGCATATGAACATCCAAACAGAAAGTACCAAAAATAGATAATACCACCAAGTTACTGATTTGAAATTTGCATACACAGACTAAGTTTCAAGAATAAAATAAAAATGGTAGCTCCTTACCATCTAATGTTGGAAGGACATCCATGTAAGCCTTATGTAGCATTTGTAGAGCACCATGAGCTATATGCAGGCCTGGCAGATTTGGAATGAAGTCGTTTCCAACTAAAAACCCCATCAACACCTATAAGAGGAGGAAACATCAATGCTGAGAGTCAATTTTATTTCTAAATAGTTAGACCATACATTCCAGTAAATGAGGAGAAGAAAATGACTATCTACCATATCACACTCATTCTCTTAATTCGCCTAATAAAAGAACATCCAATTCTAGTACAAGAGCATTACATTGCAGTAATAATATCAATTTAAAAGGAAACAGACCAAAATTTTGACAGAAGAGACTGCTTATGCAAATTTAGGGCAGCACTCTTACACCTAAAACTTATAATGATACACAATTGTTCTGGCCAAGGTACCAGGCAAGGCCTTGACTCGTGTGGGCAAATTTAGAATTGATCTTAATCATCAGCAGAGACATCAACCTAGTGGACATAGTGAGAAGTGGAATATGACGGGAACTATTACTTCATGCGATGCAATCTGTAAGCATCACATGGTACCAAGCAATCCCATCATGACAATGTCACTCTATTTATATTTTATTTATTTTTGAAAATAGAACCACAGTAGCTTGCCAATTTAAATTGGAGCATGTAAAAACATATGAATAAGGATGCATACTTACAAAATCAACATATATTAACAATTAAAAGCAGAAATGACAATAAGAGGTCTTTAATTTATCTAATTACAGGGAGGTGGGAAAGAGCTAGGTCAGTAAATGTGTTGACGGAAAGCAAAAAAGGATCAGTGCAATCAGGTGGTGAGTTCAACAAAGAGGAGAGGCAAAAGCAGAGAGAGCGTTTTGTAAGTGATAATCTGGGAGTGGGTATGTTGAATGATGAGTACACACGCATACAGGTAGGTCATGGGATTTTCTGCGCTGTTCCCCTTTTACTTTAAGGTCCCATTCATGTGAGACCCCCTGGTTACAGAAGTCCGGGGCAAGACCTATCAAAGACCATCATCCCTAGAAGTTTCTCCACAGAGGTAAGAGGTAACAGCAAATCTCAGGGTTTATGCAAGAGGAAATGTTTTCCTTATTTAAAGGGCATAGTTTTAGGTTTCTTGGCATGAGTGGCTTGCATAAAGAAATATTCTAAGAATGAGAGATAGTAATTTGAAAGAAAAGGACATTTCTAACAAAAGGAAAAACAATTGGAAATCTTTTACTTAAGATAATTGCACCAAACAATTTGCAAAACATGTACAACAAAAGGTACACTTTAATGATTTTAAAGGCTGAAGTACAGGTACACAGACATGATACAGGACACAGACAGGTACAGGTACATGATTCTGTAATTAGTCCAAAGCGTAGGTTAACCTGCCAAATAAACATCTGAATGCCTATCATATTTCCTATCTCTCAACCCTTGATCCTCCTCCCCCAATATACATTCACCCTTCAGTCCTCAAAGGTTTTCCGGTTTTCCAGTTTCTTGTCCTTACATAATGAATTCACTGAAATGAATTGGTAATTATATGACCAAGCAACTGAATTACAAACTCATTACTCAAGTAAAATCTATTTTCCGGCATGTAACATCATTTTTTGTGAATTCTAAAACTTCCCAACATTTTCCTCGACAATTTCACACCTTGCCCCGACTTTCCCAGGAGTTTCCCTATTTTTACGCCCCAAAATAAGTTCTCTAACTTTTTCAGGGTTTCCACGATTTTCAAAGCCAGTGACCACCCTTGATTTTCCAAAAAACATGTTATTTCAAACCTTTCCATTCCAAAACAATATAAATATAAAAGTTATTCTCGCACCTTACCCTGTTAAGCATCGGTGCTAAAATAAACGTATATTGTCAGACCAGAACACCTCTGAAGCAGGCAATTGCTATTATATGCAACAGGTAATATTTTGCGCCAAATTAGGTAATTTGCATAGAGTTCTAGGATTAAGATAAGAGAAAGGTTTTAATTCCCGGGACTATACCAAATACCACATTACTTAAGTAGTACTAGCATTCCATCTCTAATTACATACAATGATTAATTCACCCAGGTATGCACCTTAACTCCCCTGGGATTTACACCATCTGCATATTTTTCACGCAAAGAGAAACTTCTGGCAATGAGGAAAATCAAGCCTGAAAATCTGTCAAATACACACTCAACCAATGGGAAGGGTAGATAGGGTTTTGCATCAACTTTAAGAATGAAAATGACACTCACCCAGTCGTCAATGATGTTTTCCAGGTTGTAACCAAAAGGCAGCTTGTCTTTGAGACTAGCAAACTCCCAGTCTAAATAGCCCCTTAACAGAGACAAATGCAATAGATAATACTTTGTGTCCTCTGGCATTGTTATTCTATTTGACCTTTTTCCATATTTCACCTGAAAAGAGCAAGGTTTACATTAGCTTTTAACCTTTCTCCCTCCACATACCAGATGTAAGGAGATGGAACACTTGGCAAGAGAAACCATTAGTACTTGACTAATTCACCGTGAGCCTCACTAATGATAGGTGCTCGTGATGCATCTATCTCATAAATATCTTGCCTCCTGATAAACCATTACAGCCAATCACTACCTACCATTATAGCCAATCACTACCTGCAGTGAAGTTTACCACTCGCAAGTACAGTAAAACCCCTTATTTACACTTTTCTAGGAATCCAAGAAAAACTTGTAATATGAGGGGAAATTCAAATTTTTAGAAAAGGAGATTTTCATATTGAAATGAAATTACTGACTTTGTAATTCCACACACTTTGAACTTGGGAGAATGGAGAATTGTCACTTTCACATGCTTAACTACTGAAGTCATTGTCTTCATACAAGAGGGTATGAACTAGCTGGCGATTCAAATGGTACAAACAGTTGCCCAGCTTCAAAATTTGTATGTGTAGTTTTGATGTGATAAAGCAAGTTTCACTACTTTTTATCATTCATGAGCCCATCATTGTTTCAACTGTTGCGTAGAGGTAGTGCAAATGACCCCAATTGCCAGTCATTAGTTCTTGCGTTTTTCAAGCATCATTACATTTGAGTGCTGCTAGAAGATACCATAATCATTAACCCTCTTAAACCCTCTTAAATCGACTCAAACTTAAGCTATTGTTCAAATCACTATAATGTATTGAATTTTAATTGCATCTTAATATTGTTTACTTTATCATAAAGATGAAGCCTCTGCTTTATATAATATTTTTAAAATTTTATTTTTCTCTTTTAAATACTTTTTGTAATATATAAATCTTACTGGAATTTTTACATTGAACTGATTACATGTGGCAAAGGTCATTTTAATCAGTCATGTGGTATTGCAAGCATTGTTGGACGAAGATGATTCACAAACCCATAAACAACTCGCAGAGCAATTGATCTTGCGCCAGTCAACAAGCTGTTCTCGATCGCCTGCCAAAGATGTGTAAGATTCAGAAGACCAGCAGAATGGTACCACATGAGTTGAACGACAGGCAGACGGAGAGGTGCAAAAACACGTGAAATTTTGCTTACTCGATACAAAGGAAAGCCATTTTTGCATCGTATCATTATTGGGAATGAAAATTGGATTTATTTTGAGAATTCCAAGCGCGAAAAATCATGGATAGACCCAGGCACAGCATCCACATCCACTGCAAGACCAAATCGCTTTTGTAGAAAGATGCTGCCCTGGGTGATTTGGTGGGACCAGAAGGGTGTGGTCTATCATAAGGCGTTGAAACCTGGTGAAATGGTTAATACTGAATGCTACCAACAACAATGGTTTGATTTGAACTTTTCGCTGCTTGAAAAAAGACCAGAATACCAAAAGAGGCCACACGTGTCATTTTTCTTTATGGCAATGCTCCATCACATACGGCAAAACCAGTTTGTGGCACGTTGGATTCACTTAGCTGGGAAGTTCCACCCCATACGGCTTACTCACCAGACTTGGTTCTTTCCGAATACCACTTGTTTGCATCGATGGGTCACGAACTTGCTGAGCAGCACTTTGGTTTGTGCGAAGATGTGAAAAACATGGCTCGATGAATGGTTTGTGGCAAAAGGGAAAGGTTTTTACTGGCTTCGTTTCCACATATTGCCCATAAGATGGGAAAAATGTCTAACTAACAATCGAGCATACTTGTACATCTATGAATTATCATTATATCTTTTAACCAAACTCATTCACTCATCCTCCCAAGTTTTCATGGTTCTTCTTAAAGTAGTCCTCTTGGATGCATACACTTGTCCCATATGACCTTGGAGAATTTTCAGTGTATCCCTATAATAAACTCCACTTAATGTTGTCTCTGCTGGTGGTAGTAGTAGTAGTATTTAGGGGAGGCAACCAACAGCTAAGGTCATTCGCGCCATTAGGGATGGATGGAAAAGAATGAAGGGTGGAGAGAAACCCAGTGTCGGAATTAGCCCACTTTTGTCGAAAGGTGCCATGAGGTCTGCAGTTTAACGTGCCTTCCGACAGAAGCCGTACTCACTCCAAGTGCTGCGCTGGTAAAATATGTTGATATACTATCCCTTGAATATCAAAAAATGATTTCACCATAACTATCTCAGAAGAAGACAATACTGTGTAACCATAATTTAGGAGAACCTCATATAGTGAGTAATTCTCATAATGAGGAAAAATATTTTCCCAAAAATGACTGGCCTTAACTAGTGACTTTTCACAAAAAGGGCAATGAGAAGTGCAGGGGGATTCCCTGAATGACTGAAAGCCTGCTGCTTCAGTTTGTGTTTAGCACTTGTTCCACTGGCATCTCAGTGCCCCTTGCGACCTCGACATTTTTCCAAATTTGAGTTCAGACATGTTATTTGTGATTCTTTTTTGCCAAGTTTAATAACTTGAGCCAAAATGCCCCCGAAGAAAAAGCTACCACGAATAAAATGAACTGTAACCACGGTCATATGAATATTATGGGAAGAAGCAACCCCAGCCGTACTCTTAGAAAAGGGCAAAGGATACAGTGAGGGAAATTAGAGAGGAAAAATAAATAAATAATTAAAATTAAATGATACAGGGGGTTAGAACAGAACAAACGATTCAAGCAAAATATGATAGCAAAAATGCTCTGGCTAAGGTGTTCTAGATTGCATTGACCTTTGCCCTTATCAAGCACTCACCCAAGCAAGGCTTGGGAGAGATTTCTCCCTGCGCCAGTGGCCCACCAATCACATGCAATAAAATGAGACTAGCAAGGATCTATGCTATTTAATGCTACATCCAAGCTAGAGAGTGCGTGATTTATTGGGCCTTAGCCAGAGCATTCTTGCTATCATATTTTTGTTTAATTGTTTGTTCTGTTCTAACCTCCCCTTAATATCATTTCATTTTTATTCAATTTTAATTATTTATTTTTCCTCTCTTATTTCTCTCACCATATCCTTTGCCCTTTTCTAAAGAGTACGGTTAGGGTTGATTCTTCCCAAAATAGAAAAAGCTAATACACTTTATTGAACAGCCCTTAAACTACAAATGTGCAAAGGCACACTTGTACTACAATCTGATTATAGGGTCCATACAATTGAAATGCTAAGATGCAATATTATCAATGCATCCTAATTGCAACAATAATGCTAAATTGATTTGAGACAACTAATTTTACTCTGAAAAAATCCTCTCATATCATTAAACACTTTTTCTTCAGTTACCAATCAATCAACATTAACACATGACACTGCTCATATTTCCAATTATTTCCTAAGAAAGAGTGACTGACAGTCGCATATCAGCTAATTTATAAATCCTATAGTTCACTTCTGTTTATTTCCACTCACCTCTTCCCTGAGGAGAGAGAAGTGAGGCTCGTGAGTGCAAAGCCCAAGCATAATGAGGTCTGCGTCCAAGCCATACAGGCAGTGCCTTGTGTTGTGGTCGTAGTCTGGTTGCGCCTTCATGTATCTTATGTAATCCATTATCTTATGCTCCCCCTCTCCTGGGGTCTACAAAAAAAAAAGGAAAGACAAGAAACATTTAGCAGTCACAGCGTAAAATAATCAATTATATCCTAACCACGAAATGGCTACTATATGAGCTATAAATAAAAGACAAGGCCATTATCCAAGTATCGATGCCACCCTGGAGCCATATGAAGGAAGAAGTTGACAGTTTATACAATCAATTAGAGAATATAACAGTGGGTATGTATCCCAGAGAGGAAACATTTGATAGCGATGGGGTATTGAAACGTGGTGGTAGGTGAAGGTAGAGAGGTGGGAGACTGAGGTAAAGGAAGAAGGAATGAGCAGAGGGGGAAACGAATAAGAGTTCTACAGGATACAGGGTTTCATCATCATGAATACTTGGTTTAAACACTACAAAAGACATACACACTCATGGAAAATGTACAGAGATTCAGAAAGATGCCTGTTGGGCTATACCATAATGGTTTGGCACAAATTTATGAACAGTATAATCAATTCGCACAGTTCACTGGGAGCAGATGTCGAATCGGATCATTTTAGGCACGCATGTGTCGATATCAAATTAAGTTATGCAAAGTGATGGTAAGAATTTCATAAATGTGGGTACGAACTGCAGAGCATGAAAATTGCCACTCTTTAATGGTATCAAGTGGCCTTTAAATTAAACTTCGTGGTTATATTTCATCCATCCATTTGTGAGTTTTAACACATTGCGTTGCAAAATTTTCATAAATTCCAGCCTTCTCTAGAAGTGCAGTTTTATCTGATGGAGTTATGAGTGGATGGCAAAGATTTTGTGACTGGTACTCCGTATGGATATGCTACAATAATGCACTAGATAGGAGTTTTTTTTAACAGAAATACTACCATTCATGTAAAGGCGTTTCAGAAAAGTGCAGATCAAATTTAAAGGTAAAATGTATAAGTATACACTAAGAGGTGTCAGTTTTAAGATTACTGACTTAAAAATTCTTAATGGCAACACCTACTCATTTCCGGCAATTCTGAAGTGCATTGTATCTTAACTCCACATATTCATGATATAATCCACATAACGTTGAACCATGACAAGTGAGGCAGCTCAAATGTAAACAGAATTTATCTTCCAAAGGAAAACTGACAGCAAGCAAAAACTGATACTATTCAACAAATGTACAAAACAAAAAGGTAAGACTCCTGCCACTGTGAGAGCGGCTTCAACCAATTGCCCTCTGTGCTCTAATATAAAGACATCAAATTATCAGCAAAAAACAGCATACCTCATGCCCTGAGAGAATGACTTTTACATTCTTCCACAATTTGTCATTTGTCATTTTGTCCGCGATGAAATATCGCAGTTGATGATGCAACCTCTCCATGAATTCTGTGCCAGGAGTAATGCAATTTGAATCAAATCGCTTTCCTTCTGGAAGCTCAAGACCACTTTCAACTGCTTTCTTCTCAAGGGTTGCAGCTTCCTTTGCAGTACGAAATCTGAATCGCAAAAAAAGTTGATATACCATAAAATATATATCAATGGATTGTATAATGATGGCAATATAAAGAAAGGTTTTTTGGTGATCATAGCTACATGTTAATAAATGTCACATAGAGTGAAACACCTTTACCGTGTAGACATTAAGCAACAATCATTGTCATCATTAAATTTATATGGTAAAAACCATGATCACACAGGTCATACACGAACTGAGAGCCAAAGACTGTACGTTAAAACTCAATTTAACTGTCTAACGGGAGAGTCATTTCTTACTTCCATCCCAAAAAAAGTGATTTATCAAGGATTGAATCATTTTGTGACTCGCCGTGGACCCGTGCATCACCATGACATCTGTAAAATTACTTTCATTGATATTACATTACAAATGGTTAAAAATGATATTGAAAATGTATCAATTTCACCACATACCTTCGTCCTCTCTGCTGATTTAACTTTGCCCTGGGTGCCACACCATCGACAGCCATAAAAAATAACTTCTGGGGCTGAATCATACGAAAGAGAATCTAAAAGACAAATTTGATGCATGCAATTAACTGACCTCTGATACGACAATGTAAAGTAAAGACAATGTGTAAACAATTATAAAGGTTGATCCCTTTCGACAAAACAATACCTCTATGTAATGGAAAATACTCTTAAATATCTGTTCATCAGTTATTCTAAAATTGGGATCAAAGTCATTCGGATGAGAACACATGTGAATAATCCCATTCATGTCCAAATATAAGTTATCGAACTCCGGAATCTGAAAGTAATGAAATACTCGAACTTAACAACAAATCGTTGATACCACAAAATATCCATTATTGTGTACAAACTAAAAAGATTATCTGCAAGTATGACAACACAGGCATTAGCCTTAATTAGCCTACCTCATATTCACGGATAAGTTCGCATAGGCATGGATAACGCTCATAAAGCCACCTAAAGAATTTAGGTACACCCATTTTCACAAGAACTGTGTTTATTTGCGTGGCTTCAGAACGAATTTCGTAAGCTCATCATTTACGCCCGCAGTGTTGTTTTCATTTAGTTGCGGCTGTTAACAAAAGATGTCTCGGTGGCAGGACTGAACAGGTCGGGTTGAAGAGGGAGGAGGGAGAGGTGGATACAAACACACACCTTTTAGAGGCAATGCGATCTTGATAAAGATAGATGAAACTGAACAGGAAGAGAATGATATATCTTTCTTTCCTTTTTATATCCATAAAATATGGACAAACCGTAACACCTTTCTGTCATGGTAACAGGATGCTCAGCGTAAAATGAAATGCCCGCGAAGGAAATTTGAAATAAGAGGAGGAAGCGCTAAGTAATAATTGAAGTGCATATGCTGTGAAAACGTACTTTTAAAATACAGATTAAATATTACACATTTTAGTACTTGCCGAAAAGAGGTGCGTATATTTTTCAGCTTAAGTCACAAATGGTAACCAGTTGGGCCACCAGAATATTTGGAACTAAGATAAAGTCACAAGTTACAACTTTCAGCCGAACTGTACATTAGGAGCTAGTCGCATGTTGTAGCTATTTGGGCTCCCTTTTGTATTCATATTCTAGGGTTACAAGTGGTGATCATTGGGGCTACATATGATTTTTTTTCCTGTTTTATTCACAAATACCGTAATCTCCCAACGATAATGCACACCTCATGTAAAACGCGCACCCAGAACTTAGTAGTTAGTAGCGCACCCATGAATTAGTATAGATACCGCGCGCCCTTAGCTTCATGGTTATCTTGAACGTGTAGAGATGCCGCGCATCCATATGCAAATTATATTTAGTGAGTGTAAAAATGAGTCTTTATCGGATGTGTGTGTGTAAAAATACATCTATGTTTGGATTTTTTCAATTTTCATTCCATAACGCGTATGGTCATTTTTTGGATCACCTGAAAATTTTTGATTAGATAACGCGCGCGTTTCGTTGGGAAAATACTGTAGTAACTTTTAGACTACATTTATATTTTTAACCATTTGATTAATAAGAATAACTTCTTTTGCTACCTTTTAATTTAAATTATATCGAGTCAGAAACAAAGAGAACCCAACTCCTTTAACAAGGTCACTACCATGGTAATTGTGAAATCTTGGGGAGCTTATGTCTATCATTTCTTTGAAACTAAATCCCAGATTTCTATGAATTTCTCCAAGAAGCTTTATCAAATCAAGTTGTGAAATTACTTTCCCATTTATTGACTTCAATTTTTTTATGTTTCAACATAATATGTTAGCCTCAGTACGGGGAAAATTTTTGTCTTAAACATATGGTGGTTTGAGAAATATAAATACAACGGAAATGAATCAACATTTATGGCACATAAGGTTTAGCAATAGTCTTTTGCTAATAATAAAATTGTTTAATTAGGTGAAATCCTTTTCTCAAAAATACATATGTCCGATAAATAGAAACAATTAATTAATAGATAGCATGGTAAAAAAAATTTCCCAATGACATAGTATGAAAATAGAGAAAATATTTCCAATGATTTAGGTTGATGTATCCGTAAGAAAAGAAAGTGCATTCGTTTGAAGTTTCATTGCATTAAATATCTCATTTGCTTTAATTTTATTAATTGTTAATCTTTTCATTTGTTATCTATAAAGTATAATTTTTATCTTTTAATGTATGTGTGTGTGTATATATATATATATATATATATATATATATATATATATATATATATATATATATATATATATATATTGATGCGTTCTGCATAGTAGTAGTATTTAGGGGAGGCTACCAACAGCTAAGGCATTAGTGCCATTAGGGATGGACAGGAAAGGATGGAGGGTGGAGAGAAACCAGGCGTTGGCATTAGCCTAATCTTAACAAATGTCGTCGAGGGGTCCGCAGTTTAACGTCCCATCCGAAGGACGACGTACTCACTCAAAGTGCCCTGCGTTAAGCACCTCAAGTAGGGAGCACAATCATTACTGTAATGACGTCATGCGGGCCTCTCACCTCCCTAAACCCAGAATGATCATTTCCTAAGTGATCATTTGCCTTGCTCTTAATGCTTTTATTGATGATCCTGAGAACAACTTTAGCTGCGTGGGATATCAAACCTATTGTTCTGTAGTCCTCATACAATGTAGCCTTTACCTTTGTCGGAATTGGAAGTAACACCGATCTCACAAAATCTTACGGCCAGATTCCTTTCTCATAGATTCTACCATTCAGCCCATATTGACTCCTCCTCCCACATTTTCCTAAGCATTTTAGGAGTTCCGCAGGAATGTTGCTAACCACATGGTATTAATTGATTTCATATCCCTAAATGTCTTTTCTATCTTATCGTCGAGTATACCTGGACCTCAGCTATCTTCATCTGTGCCATGTTCACTTTCTATATGTAAGCTTATTGGCCTAAGTTCTTTACCAGATAGTTCTTCTCTATATTCCTTCCATCTCTCTTGGATCTTTCCTGCGTCAACTATTATCTTACCCACCTTTTCTATAGCTGTTAGCATAGAGCTTAACATAGATTTTTATTCATTGATTATTTTTTCAGGAGAAAACCTGTTGCATGAAAAAGGGTGTAATGGCATGAGATACAAATCCAAAGATTGGCTGTCAACAAGTTACAATTCTTTAATTGCAATTAATTTTTCATGAAAAACAATTGAATAACCAAAAGCTTTTGGGTTTTGCAATTGCAAACTGTACAATACAACAGGTAGCCTATCTAAAGAAGAGAAATAAAATGAAGCTCTTATGCAACATTGCCAAGGATTTTTGTATGAATTAGCAAAGGTTCATAAATATCAGGGTGTGGATCGACAAGTTGGGTAGATATGTTTCTCGATGAGAGATGGGCCAAACATTCAAGTATGAGACTTCCTTGTTAAATACTGACCAAAAGCTCTACAGCACTAGCCATGTATTGGATGATGATTTAATAGCAGTTGTCACCTTGAGAGGATTACTAATAGATTGTTAACAGAGGAGGATTAGAAAGAGGCATCAGAGGAATGGAATGAGAATGATATTGCAGAACTTGGGTGTTCACATAACCTCCCTAAAAAAATTTGCAAATCACCAGGGTATTAAGGGGGGCCTTCACTTTTCCTTTCATTTGCTGGCTATGGTTTCTCAGGAAGATATAGTACACGAAAAATCACCCAGCTTAGTTAAAGTCTAGGGTTTCCAAAGGCATCCCTGAAATCGTACCAGGTCATAGTTTAATGGTCTACCCCTTGGACTACCATGTCCCAGCATGTGTGTATGCTCATTGCAGAAGATGCAGGAGAAGAAGACCAAATTAGTTAGAATAGGAACTTGGAATGTTAGGACAATGTTGAGGACTGGAAAATAAGAGAATATAAAACAAGAATGGAAAAGAGGAAATAGCTATTTTAGGTCTGTGGGAGGTGAGATGGAAGGATATTGGGGATTACAGGAGTGATAATAATAGAATAATATACAGTGGCGGGGACGAGAGCAAACGAGGGGTTGCCATAGTATTAAATGAAGAGGTAGGAAGAAGCGTAGTCAACATAGAGCAAGTAACGGATAGATTATTACTAGTAGAGATAAAAGCAGAACTGATGGATTCAGGATTCAGGTATACATGCCACTGAGCAACCATACAGAAGAAGAAGTCAATAGGATATATGATCGGTTAGAGGACATAATCGCTTGTGTTCCTGCAGGGAAACATTTGATAGTGATGGGGGATTGAAATGCAATGGTAAACAAAGGAAGAGATGGTTATGAGTTGGTGGACTATTGTTTATGTATGAGGAATGACTGTGGGGAGAAAGCCATTCAATGCTGCAGGAGACAGTGGTTAGTCATCACCAACACTTTGTGAAGACATCACAAAAGGTGTATGTATAAAACGAGAATGCCACGTAGCTTAGAAAGGTATCTTCAGATACCTTTCTAAGCTACTTATCTATAATATATATTTATATCTTATATATAAATATCTTCGATATTTAAAGGTAAGGTTAGATTATATTCTGGTTAGGCACAGATTCAGAGACAGTGTGATCAATTCACACAGCAGAAAATCATGGATGAGGGAAAAGAGCTGAGTGGGTTAAAGAATAAATGGAAATTTATAAAAAAGGGATATTGAAAGCCAAAAAAGAAACTATAGAAAACGTTAATGGAAAAAGAGCAAGGATCACAGTTGAGATGATTAGAAACAAAGCTGAGAGAAGTAACTGGAAGAATGCAAACTCAGAGTTAGGCAGAAGGAAGAACAAAGAGTTAAATAATGAATTGAGACAGGTAAAAAATAAAGCGAAATAAGGATGGTGGAAGACAGTGCAAGGATATGGAAAGTTTGCAGAGGAAGGGTGAAATTGGTGCGCTCTACAGCAAAGATAAATCTTTATCGGGATGTAAGAAAGGAAGATCTATGCTAACAGCTAGAGAAAAGGTGTATAAGATAATAGTTGATGCAGGAAAGATCCAAGAGAGATGGAAGGAATATAGAGAAGAACTATCTGGTAAAGAACTTAGGCCAATAAGCTTACATATAGAAAGTGAACATGGCACAGATGAAGATAGCTGAGGTCCAGGTATACTCGACGATAAGATAGGAAATATATTTAGGGTTTCTAAGGGTTTTTAAGGTTTTCTAAGAGTTTTAAGGGTTTTATGGGTTTTGAAGGGTTTTAAGGGTTTATAAGAGTTTCTAAGGGTTTCTAAGGGTTTTAAGGGTTATAGGGTGTAAGGGTTTTTAAGGTTTTAAGGGTTTCTAAGGGTTTCTAAGGGTTTTTAAGGTTTTCTAAGGGTTATAATGGTTTTAAGGGTCTCTAAGGGTTTTTAGGGGTTTTAAGGGTGTTTAGGGGTTTTTAGGGTTTTAAGGGTTTTTAAGGGTTTTAAGGGTTTCTAAGGGTTTTTAAGGGTTTTTAAGGGTTTTAATGGTTTTTAAGGGTTTAAAGGGTTTTAAGGGTATTAAGGGTTATAGGGTGTAAGGGTTTTTTAAGGGTTTTAAGGGGTTTTAAGGGTTTTTAAGGGTTTTAGGGTTTTTAGGGTTTTAAGGGTTTTAACGGTTTTTAAGGGTTTTTAAGGGTTTTGAAGGGTTTTAAGGGTTTCTAAGAGTTTTTAAGGGTTTTAAGGGTTTTTAAGGGTTTTAAGGGTTTTTAAGGGTTTTATGGGTTTCTAAGGGTTTTTAAGGGTTTTAATGGTTTTTAAGGGTTTTAAGGGTTTTTAAGGGTTTTATGGGTTTCTAAGGGTTTTTAAGGGTTTTAATGGTTTTTAAGGGTTTTAATGGTTTTTAAGGGTTTTCAGGGTTTTTAAGGGTTTAAGGGTTTTAAGGGTTTTTAAGGGTTTCTAAGGGTTTTTAAGGGTTTTAATGGTTTTTAAGGGTTTTAAGGGTTTTTAAGGGTTTTATGGGTTTCTAAGGGTTTTTAAGGGTTTTAATGGTTTTTAAGGGTTTTAATGGTTTTTAAGGGTTTTCAGGGTTTTTAAGGGTTTAAGGGTTTTAAGGGTTTTTAAGGGTTTTTAAGGGTTTTTAAGGGTTTTTAGGGGTTTTTAAGGGTTTTGAAGGGTTTCTAAGGGTTTTTAAGGGTTTTAAGGGTTTTTAAGGGTTTTAATGGTTTTAATAGTTTTTAAGGGTTTTTAGGGTTTTCAGGGTTTTTAAGGGTTTTTAGGGGTTTTTAAGGGTTTTTAGGGGTTTTTAAGGGTTTTTAGGGGTTTTAAGGGTTTTAAGGGTTTCTAAGGGTATTCTAAGGGTTTTAAGGGTTTTAAAAGGTTTTTTGGGTGTTAAGGTTTTTTTAAGGGTTTTTAAGGGTTTTAAGTGTTTTTAAGGGTTTAAGGGTTTTTTAAAGGTTTAAGGGTTTTAAGGGGTTTAAGGGTTTTTTGAAGGAATTTAAGGGTTGGTTAAATGGTGTGGTTACAAATGTTAGAATGGAGGCTGACGCTTAATTCAAACAAATTATTGTATTCGTTGTAGGCATTCGACGGCATACTATTTAATGTCTCTTTAGGGCATTTAATAATGAAAAAGCCCGTGAGAATTGTAGGCACTGGTGTTTCTTCACTTTGTCCTGCGTCTCTTTTGAAATTGTAGATATCGCTTCCTATGAAAGGTTACTGGACTGAGATAGCAAGCATAGTGTGTAACATTTGATTGCAACTCCTTATTTTTGAAGAAATATTATGTATAAATCTTAAAAGGCAGATGTTGAATGCAAATTCATTACATTATTCTGTAGTAATTCAAATGTAACTATTTGGCAAATGCCTTTGAGCCTACCGTGCTTCCTATATAAATTGACTGTAGATGTTCCTGGGGGCTAAAGAGTATTCCATCTCAGTTTAAAACATACTATTTGCTTGCATTGTGAATTAACAGGTGACAAAGGAATCTCCTGTAACCAAAAGTATTATTGAACTGTTTGCAATAATACAGCTGCTCTTCGAGGCCTACTTCAAGGTACTTCATAAAATTCAACTTCTTCCTGCATATGCAACACATGAGAAGAATGGACGAGTGAGATATTTGCCTTTTAAATTTGGAGAACACCGAATTACATACACATTATTTTCATGCTCTACTCGGTTTGTCATAACAATGTCTTACAAATCTAACTCCTCTCCACGCTGCACGCGATCCAAGTCGACAATCAATCCAACCTCGTGAGGATCCCATATACTTGCAGCATTTTTTAAATGAGACCTAACCAGCGAAAGAGCACATTCCTCTTTCACCTTTTCATCGCATTAACCGAGGACTCTTCTATTAAATTCCAATTTTTTTGTTAGCTTTCCGCATATCCCTCGTTCATGTTTCACTGAGGAAACGAAGGACATTAATTCCGTAGTTAATTGGCCGATGATGTTTTGGTTCACAGAGATATCCGTAACCCTGAGGATAAAGCAGCTTAACGCCCACGGAAGCGTTTGCATTCGTATAAAATCCATTTAAAGTAAGCTAGCAGCTTACAAACATCTAACAAAAATAACCATTACATGGGAATAATACTTATCGTATTTTTTAATGTAATTTTTCCCACGGACGATAAACGATCAGAATAACGTGAGTAGTTACCCCCTGTCCCACACCCTAGCGGTGCCTTGCAAGGTATAATGTAACCTATCATTATTATAAATGAGTAATAGCTTTGTCAATCAAAAAACCCAATTAGGTTTGCCAACGTCTGCTCTTCTTTCTAAAATGACAATATATCTCACTTTTCCACTAGTTTCCGAAAGGAATTGTTACCCTATTTAGCGGTAGCTTTATCCTCAAAAGGTAAACAACTATGCGCTAGCACAAACACCCTGGCAAATGACAAAGACATATCTAACTTAACCAAGAAAGGGTTATGAGGAAATCCCTGAGAGAGGAGCCTGCAAAATGTGATAACTATAACGAAAACTCTGTCATGAATATTGGGAAATAGAGCTACTGAATATCATGACAATAACCTGTTGCGCGTTAACATGAAATTAGTAGTCACTTGCAATGGAAAATGGCTATCCTCAGGTTACTTATTTTTATTTGTCTTCACTAACGGTGGCATTAGAAAAGCATATTATCCCCATTACGTGGAAATACATTGGTACAGAAAACTAAGAATGAACATATGTTATGAACGGAACTTAACTTGATATGATGCATTCCTTTTGGAACTCTGGCACCCTTGCTAACGTCTTGAGAAATCGATTCGAATATACTGCAAAAGCTTTTGCTTAGCGTTAACTATGCTTGAGAAAATGCATCGCTTTCACCCTTGCAGGAGAGAAAAGGGTCGAGGGAGGAGGGAAGGGTTAGCCGCAGAATAACGGGCCTTAGAGGAGTAAAACAAATTGCTTCTGGCAGTAGGTGGTATGGGTATTCCTGGGAAACGGGATTCACAGATTTTTCAGGGTGACTCGAATCACATGGCCCTGTGCGGACATGCTTCATTGCTCTTTCGCATGCGGACGAGGAACATCGCTGTTTCTACCAACTGCTGCTTCGTCTAACAGAGAGAGTGCGCCATCATCTACTATATATCTCGTTGATAAGTGGATTTTATCCCTTCATTTGTGTTTCATAGAGAAATTGATTATTTGTGAAATAGAGTAGTTCTGCTTATATGCATCAGCAGTCACCGATTGTTATCCTCATAATCACTTTTTCTTGTCAATTTTTTCTTTTCCCTTTCCTGTGCATGTTTTTTCGTATTAATATTGTCACTTTCTCCTAATTAGTTCACTTTTCATGATGGAAATGACGTCTCCGAAGAAGTGTGCCCTTAGTCCAAGTGCTGTGAGTGATTTTTTTATTTCGCGGGGTTTGGATTTCATTACTTTGGAGACTGCTGGTAACATGGAAAGTACAATTTTTGGGGATGCCGCCTCCGAATTCCTTGGGGGTAACCACAAGACGAGAAGGCGTACGGTGTACTACTTTTGGCGAAGGAATAAACAAGTGAGGACTTTATTCAAACAAGGGTGTCCATTGCGCAGTAGCCAGATAGTAAGACGTCCATACTCTGAAGTAGTTTGCCGTAGACAGAATATCAAGCGATAAGAGAATGAAAGGGCTTGCCATAAGAAGTGGGTGGGATATGGAAAAGTTTATCAAACGAGGTTCCACTATGGATAATAATAAGGAAGTGCTTGCAATTCCACAATATTCACGCATGCAAATGGAAGACGAAAGTTCACTTACAGCCCAGAAAAGCATGAGAATAGGGAGAAATTGGATCCCGGGAGGGGTATTTGAAGGGCAGTTTCATTTTTCCCGTCCGGAGTGGGAGGAAATATTTGTGCGAGGAAAATTTGTTAAAGGGAAATGGACTAATATGCTAAGTAGAAAGTTCTTTGCTATTAATTCGCGCTGTGTTCTTCTTGTCCGAGACTATCGCGTCCGAGGAGGCGATGGTAGTATTGTGATTAGGGCGTATTGTAAGCATAATGAGTGCAAGGTCTTTAATATAATGGTAGACGATCAAAGTATAAGTGATAGTGGTGAGTAGTTCTTAAGTTTTCAACAAGGGCCAAGAAAATTATGGCACCAAAAAATTTTGTCGTCCTCTTCGTGGATCAGATAGAGAGGCTGCAAAAGTAATTCTAAAGAAAGAAAAGCCATCGGTTTTCCGAAGTAAAGCGATTTTATCTTCAGAAGAGGGTTCTTTGGGAAGTGGGAATTTGCAAGGCTTGTATTCTCTTAATGTTCTACATCGCGCGCGGATGGAGAGCAAAGCCGAAAAGGATTTCAGCAATAATCCCGTATATGATTTAATTCAAATGTTTATGGCAGAAAAAAATGATGAGGATACAGGTACATCCAATTCTTAGGACTCCCTTCAACAGTATACTGTTTTTCAATGAAGCAAGTTCGTCTTTTGGCTTCCTTGCCGAAAGAAAGCCGACCATATCTCCACCTAGATGCAACGGGGTCTGTCGTGAAACGATTTCCCGGTTTTAAAAAACGCGTTCTTTATTACGCAGGAGTTGTTAATATAGGAAATGTAATTGTTCCCATTTTGGAGCTAATTAGCGATAGGCACAATGTCAATGCGATAGCCAACATTTCTATTTCAGTTCCGTCATTTCGCTAGCTCCGTCACAAAAGTAAATTCACCTATAATTAATGGCATCGTGTGTGATTTCAGTTTTGCCATTATTAATGCTGTAATTTTGGTTCGGTCACGTTGCACCCTCTCCCAGTATTTGTATGATTTTTATGATGTGTTGATTGGTAAGACGGATGCCAAAATTGAAGTTCCCGTATTCATCTGCTGCGCTCATTTTATGCATTTGGTGGCGCGACATCTTGCTAAGGCTTATCCCAAAAAAAATCAGGAAATTCTTGGCAGCTGTAATTGGCTTGATGGTTACGTCAAATTCCATGAGCGTCTTGGAAAATATTTTTTAAAATTTCTCCATTATATTGAAATGCGAGAGGCGAGGCGGTGGATGCAGCTGTGTGTAAAATCTAAGAGATGGTTACGCATAGCTCAGTGACTCCTTCAACCGTTATCAGGAAAGATTTTTCCATTCCTCGGGTCCGTAAAAGCAGTCCTTATTAAAAAAAGTAGTCCTTTTTATCTCCTTTTCACTGTCATTGCGGAAAATGCAAACGTTGTATGCTGTGGGGATCCAAATCCCTATTTCTGTCCTAAATTTTTATCTACTTTTTTGAAGCATTTCTTACCGTTTGTACCTCTTTGGTCAAACATTTTGAAGGGCAGAGATGAATTATCTTCATTGGACCACGATATAGAAACGTAAGCGTGGAAAGGTGGTTCGGAATCGTGAAAAACACGATTTTTGATTATAATTTACATTTGCCGTGCGGCAGATTTTTGAGGGCAATCAAACCCCATCTCTCGAGCAAAGGATATTTTTTAACAAATCCCCCCCGCATAAAGTAAACGCCGCAAGGCCTGTTAATTTGAAAGTCTCGATAATTTTATGGCGGAGGAGCCTTAGGGAAAACGGAAACGAATAACAGGAAAATTAAGGGTATCTTCTATTACTGGAGAAGGGATACCAGATTTCAAAGTGGAGACCGTGAAGCAGCCCGAAATCTTTGTAGATCAAGGGGGACCAATGGAGGAGGCAAGTGATTCCAGTTATTGTGTTAAGAAGGGTGACAGGGTAGCCATAAATCATCGGCCTCTTACTTTCCACGAAAATAGCGTAGTTTCTGATAATAGTTACTTCGATAACTCTTCGGAATTAGGAAGGTCATACGTTTTAGGATACGTTGGCAAAGATACCCGCGTGTACTTGGAAGACTTCCTTTCACTGTCCCCAAAACAATGGCTTTGTAATTTCATTATAGATATCTTCGCCAACGTAGTTTTTGAAAAAAACAAAAGGGACATTATTTATATCCCTTGCGAAAATTCCAGTTATGCCCTACGAGGGAACTTCACGTCCAAGGGTTTAGTCGCCAAGCTTAATTTCAAAGAGAAAATGATATTAATGCCGTTCGATAAAGATCAAAATCACTGGTGCCTATTCGTCGTAAACTTCCGGGAGCTTTTTATTCAGTTATTTCGATCCATTGGGCAGCACGGATTTGGATTATGCCAGGCATTACAATTTATTCACGACTTTCTTAAAGAAGCAGAATACGTTTAGTAAGGAAAAAATACGTCCCAGTAAACTGAGAGCAATAAGGGCGCCATTCGGCAAACAGAGAGATAGCTATAACTGTGGGGTGCATACGTGTTTTTTCATAAATCAGATAGCGAAAAATATGGGAACTAAACAAAAGTTTGATGCCGACGAGTACCGGAACAAAATTAAAACAAATATATTACAGTCCCTCCGTAAAGTTAACGAAATATGCCCTTTGTGCGATCGGGGTAAAATCCGTGGAAGTACAACGTGGGTCGCGTGCGATGTTTGTTCCCGATGGCATTATCTTTCTTGCATAGATAAAACTGCCACCGCTACCGATTACGAAAATATGGCTTGGTCGTGTATACTCTGCACTAAATGGGTAACAATTACAAGATATGGCAGACAGCTGATTAATTGGCCTTGTGGCTATCCCTTGGTTTTACATCGTTTTAGCTTTGAACGCACATTATAAGTGGACAGGGGATTATATTTTGTTGAATTTCCTTCAATACAAAGGTTAGTCAACAGTATATACGTTAACCTACTATCACGAGCACCGGGGTGATTTCCGTCTATCTGAAGAAGCGGGGGAGGGAAAACCTCAGAAAAGATAGCGTGGGAACCAATAAAAATAGGAAAAGAGGTGGCAATGATTTTATAGGCACTGAAGTGCATTCCGTCTGTCTGAAGAAGCGGGGGACGGAATGACTTGGAAGATTAAATATGCTTTTTTACAACAAGACAATTTCATGCTACTGAGATATTCAATTATTTCATTTGGGTAAAAAACTAAAAACAAATGTTGATGAAATTCCTTTATTTTACCGCAGGTTTCGGGAGATGCTCCCTTTTTAATTAAGGGCAAGAGCGAGCGGTTTCTCATATGCCTCCCGGGGATCACTTTTTCGCTCGTTTCTTCTCCAAGCACGAAGAGAAACGCATCTAGCGAGTAAGCTCTTCGGGTGATGTGGAATAACTTGCAGATATACTAAAACCGTGATGCATTAATGAACACTACTAATAATACAAAAAAAGGTTATCCACACATACCTGCTGAGACCTTTTCATCCAATCCCATCTTCGCAGCTCAAGACATCAGAGAAAGAAAACGGAGAGAAGTGAAGAATCAGGAGGAACTGTGAAAATGAGGAATCCATGACCGGAATATGGTGCAAAAATGAAAAAAAACCTGTAAGTAATAAATTAGGAAACAGATTGCTGACTTAGTGTGTTTTCCATTAAAACGTTCGTCTACTATATGACACTGAGGAAGAAAAAAACGGTCGTATTTCAGATAATATTGAGTGCATAAAAGAAGAAACTTGAAAAAAACCTATTTCCATGGGCCAAGTTCAGTGTCGTGTCGTAGTCACTTTTGGTGGGCCCTGGTTACTAAACTAGGCCAGGGTCATGGGGTAAGCGGAAGACTCCCGAAATTATATGTGATGCCTAGTGTGTATTGTAAAAATTTGAGAAAAAAATGTTCTGGTTTAGGAGATATTGTGAAGTACTTGGTGTTTTTTCGTGGGAGATGACGACCCTGGTGACGTTATCGGGCCCTGGTTACTAAACTAGGCCAGGAGCATGGGGTAAGCGAAAGACTGCCGAAAGTATATGTGTACTTAAGTGTGTATTGTAAAATTTAGAGAAATAAATGTTCTGGTTTAGTGACTATTGTGAATTACTTTATTATTTTTCGTTTGATTGAAGCCCACAAATAAACTAAAATGGTCCACGGAGATCTAGCTCACGACTATATATCTGCTAGTCGTTGAAGTTTTGGATTTTTCAGTCATTCCGTCAGTCATTCATTAAGTAGATATATATATATATATATATATATATATATATATATATATATATATATATATATATATATATATATATCTACTTTTTTACTTCGTGCAAAAATATGGTGCCTAGTGTGTATTGTTATATTTTAAAAAATATGTTCTGATTTAGGAAATATTGACTATCATCAATTTGGCTTCAGAAGGAATAAGTCCATTAATGATGCCATTTTCTCATTTACAAGGAATGTGGAATGTCCTAGATAGTAATATTAATGTGCAGGGCTTTTAATTGATTTAAAAAAACTTTTGATACATTTAACCATGGAATTCTTTTTAAAAAATTAGAAACGTATGGTATAAGAGGCAATGCAAAGGACTGGTTTAAATCATATTAAACTGATAGGTCACAATATATTGAAATGAATTCATCTATATCAAGTCCAACTTCTGTTATTTTTGGAGTTCCGCAGGGCTCCATTTTTGTGCCACTACTATTTTTTAATCCAATAATTAACAGTTGCCCCATGAAAGAACTATAGGTAACAAAGTGTTTAGGTTTTTGGATTGACTCTAATCTTTCATGGGAGGAACATATTTATAAATTAACTCAAAAACTGACACAAATCTGTAATGCATTCCATGTACTCAAGGAAATCATTTGCATGCAGGTATTGAGAACTATATATTTTCGCTATGTGCAGTCACTTCTCAATTGTGTTATTCCCTTTTGGGGCTCCTCTATCTTCCTTCCAAAATTATTTAAAATGCAAAAAAAGTTTATTCGCATAATCACTAATTCTAAGAATGGAGCTCCGAGTAAACCTATTTTTGAAAAACTAGAAATCTTACCTCTTCCTTGTATATACATTCTTGAAAGTGTCTCTTAATAACAAAAATCAAGACATGGTCATTAAAAATTGTGACCTTCATAGTCATAATACGAGAAACCAAAATGCATTCCATGTAAGTCAGCACAGAGTAAATAAAACGATTAAAGGGATAGATCATCAGGGAATACTTGTGTACAATAAATTGCCTGCTTATATTAAAAATATCAAAAGTTCCTTTAAATTCAAGTGTGCCATGAAAAAACTACTTTCATGTAAATTATTCTAAAGTGTAGGTAATTTTCTAATGCATGCCATTTTAAATGTATAATTGAAATGTGTTAATCCCAAAAAAATTGTAAATAGTGTGTGTTTGTATTTTTCATATTGTTTTGATATTTTGCATAATGTTTTTCTATTGATATGAAGTGTAAAACATGTATTGACAAATCCATGCATAATTCTATGCTTATGTTGAAGGAATAAATTGAATTGAATACTGAAGTACTTTGTTTTTTCGTATGAGATGACGACCGTGGTGACGCTATTGGGCCCTGGTTACTAAACGAGGGCAGGGGCATGGGGTAAGCGAAAGACTGCCGGAAGTATATGTGATGCCTAGTGTGTATTGTAAAATTTTGAGAAAAAAATGTTCGGGTTTAGGAAATATTGTGAAGTACTTTGGCTTTTGTCGTGGGAGATGACGACCGTGGTGACGTTATCGGGCCCTGGGTCCTAAACTAGGCCAGGAGCAAGGGGTAGCGAAAGGCTGAATATAGAGGAACGAGGGGTTAGTGTTTGTGCCAAATTTTAGAAAAAAAAATTCAAGTGTAGGAGATATTTTTAAATTCTTGGAAAATCAGCTGAGATAACCCTTCACCATGGGCCAAGTTCAGTGTCCTGTCGCAGTCACTTTTGGTGGGCCCTGGCTACTAAACTAGGCCATGAGCATGGAGTAAGCGTAAGAATGCCGAAAGTATATGTGATGCCTAATGTGTATTGTAAAATTTAGAGAAAAATATGTTCTGGTTTAGGAGATATCGTGAAGTACTTTGTGTTTTGTCGTGTGAGATGACGACCGTGGTGACGTCATTGGGCCCTGGTTACTAAACTAGCGCATGAGCAAGAGTTAAGCGAAATACTGCCGAAAGTATATGTTGTGCCTAGTGTTTATTGTAAAATTCAGGAAAAAATATGCTCTTGTATAGGAGATATTGTGAAGTATTTTGTGTTTTTTCGTCTGAGACGACGACCGTGGTGAAGATTGTGGGCCCTGGTTACTAAACTAGGCCATGAGCATTGGGTAAGCGAAAGACTGAATATAGAAGACAGAGGGGTTAGCGTTTTTGCCAAATTTTATAGAAAGTTATGTTCTGGTTTAGGAGATATTGTGAAGTACGTTTTTTTTGGTTTAAAAGTTCGACTCTGGTGACGATTGTTGGCCCTGGGTCCTAAACTAGGCCATGAGCATGGGTTAAGCGGAAGGCTGCTAATAGAGGAAAGAGGGCTTAGTGTTTGTGCCAAATTTTAGAAAATAAAATCTTCTATTTTAGGAGATATTGTTAAGTACTTTCTTATTTTTGTGTGAAAGGGCGATTCTGGTTACTGCACTGGCCTAGATGCTGAATTAGGCTCTGGATGTGGGTTTTATGCCTACGTCGTGATAGAGCAGGGAGTGCCGAGTGTTTTTGGTGATTTTCAAGAAAAGTACTTTTCTAGTTGAGCTGATATTGTCGAATACGTTTTCGTTACAATCTCTTAGTTTTCGCTATATAAAGCGACCTCCCGCTTGGGCTAACTTCAGTGTAGTTGTCTTTCTATGGCCGTATATCATATACTACATAACTCATCCCGGTCTTACAATTGCAAGTGATTACAGGGAGTATCACTGAGTATAATATGTCCGTTTGAGTGAGATTACTGCAATGGTTTAGGGGATTTACTTAGTTACTTCGTGCGAAAATATTTACGTTGGCATGACTGAAAAATCCAGAGCTCCAACGGCCGGTAGATAGACGTGGGCTAGCTCTTCGTTGGCCAAGTTCAGTTAACTGTATTCTTCCTATCTCTACTCTTTGACCTTCTCAGAATCACTGAACAACGGCAGAATAGCTATTATTCGAAATGGTATCTGAAGAACTTCTGACTGAAGTTGTCGACTGCGCCTCCAAAGCTTCAGGCATATCGGGATCTGCGAAAGATGGGCTCGAGGTGGTAATGGAAAATGAATATTTCACCGTGTTGCTGATCAACTCCGTCCAAACTCTGAAGGAAGCACTGGATGTAATGCGTGAGGAATTTTACCCCCACGAGAGCATTTGTATGGGCGTGAAAATTGGGGTAGACTTACAGGAGTCAGAGGCGAAACAAAGAGACAAAAATCAGGTTTGTACAAAAGCTTTGCAGTCGACTGATGGGATTCGTCGTTTTTATTTAATGGTGCTACCTGACGTGAGAAAGGTCAAATATGCATTGACCAATAGGTCATATCAGCATAGTTATGGTAATTTATGCAGAATGGAGAAATCTGATTAAACAGATGTAATTAGAAGCACTTCATCATTGCACTTAGTTTAGACAAAATAAATGGGTTTGGTGTGGTAATGCTGGAAATTGCTTTTTTTATTGTCTCCTATTGTAGAAACCAGTCTATGACTGAGGCACTGTAATCATTTGTTACAGTAGTGAAACTATAGGTGTTGAGTTATTTTTTAGGCATTTTTAGAAGTTGATCACTACTTGCCCACTTGGATCATTATTATTTAAGTCTTAAACTATGAAAACCACTAACTTTGGAGGTAAAAATGCATAGAAAAGCTAATGCCCCCATTGTAAAATATTCCTAATTCATAGAAAACTAATTGCCACAACCTTTTATTTTTTATATATTACCCATCCCAATTTTACCCTGCCACTCTTAGGCTTATGACCTGTTTGTACCTGAAGGTGGTGCATGCAAATTTAAATACATTGTGTACATTATATCACAAAAATCACCAATTATTTTATTTTTAATGTTGTATTTTCACATATTAGAGTTTGCGCCAATCACCTAGTACTGCAAGCCCCCACATTTCCACAAAATGAAATTTTGCATCTACCCTTCCTTCTGAAAGTACAGGGTTTGTCCGTTAGGTAATGAGACTGAATGCTGTGTGGTGCTCTAGTTGCCAACGGCACACTACCCAGTGGTTGGATTTGTAGTGGGGGTCTAAGCTGAGCAACACACAGGGAGGCAGACATGTTTGAGCTCTGATGCAGTGAGGATCAAGTATGGCTCAAAAGCTGTTTTTGTCATGGCAGAAATTGTAGAAAAGGAAAACGTGAAGTGCTTGAGCCCACACTGCCTTTGTTGTGACCACCTACCTGCCCCAAATAATGGTTGCAACCTTGCCACAGCCACCATACAGCCCCAATGTGAGCCCGGCAGACTTTATCCTATTCCTAAAGATCAAGAGAAGCCTGTAAGCTCACTGTTTCAAAGATGTTCCTGCCAGCCAACAGGCTCAAAGTCTCTGAAATAGATTTCAGCTGCTGTATTCCAGGAGGCCTTCGCAGCGTGGGAATCATGTTGGCAGTGGTATATCTATGCCCAAGGAGACTATTTCGATGAATTTTAACAATATGTACCGATTGGATCAATAAATTCTTTTAACCAGACCATCTTATTACTTAATGGAATAACCCTGTATATATTTTCTTGACTGTGATGGGTTATAGCACTGAAAACCATCGTTTTAATCTACTTTTTTAAGTGCTGTCAATTTTGAAATCCTTCAGTCTATGTGGGACTAATAAGTAGGTGTCCATGTTAGATATGGTGGATTTAGGATGCAGGTTAGCAGTAGTACATGAATGGATTGGTAATACAATATTAGGAGGATAAGTATAAGCTACATCTAGCTTTAATTTATTCAAAGCATATTCTACTACTTGTGTTCTGATTTTGACATATTTAAGTCATATTTCAATATCTGAAAGCAGGAAAAATGCGTAAGCCAACACAATTATCTATATCATCATACTCGCCTTCTAAACAACTCCTACAGTATACACATCTTCATGTTCTTACATCTTATTTTTTACCAATAATGCTTACCTTGAAATTTTAATGCTTACCTGCCTTGCAAGATGGCAGTCCATTCAAAATTTCTGAACATTCTTAATTTTTATTATCAGTCTATCCATTGACTCAATCAAGAATTTTCCTTTATGAAATTTTTTTGTAATCTCTTAGCATCTTCAGTGATTCTCCCAATTCATTTAATTTTGGTGTCCAAAATAGGAAACTCGACTACCTATTTTCCCCTTTACTTTAAAATTTGGCTGTTTTCCTCTTGGGAAATTCAATATTGACACAATTTTCTTGTGGTGTATTATTGTTTGTGTGGGTTCATGCTTAACCCTTTTCACCAAGCGGGATTTCCATTATTTTCAATGCCCAGTTTACAGTGTAGTATGGGTTTCTCGGAAACCCACTATTGGTTAACTCTCCCAAGCCAGACATTGTATGTGGTGTGGGTTTCTCAGAAACCAAGGCAAGACAATGTCCGCTATCGTCGTTTCTTGTTGCTACAATGTTGCCATTATGTAGCGACTCAGAAGTCCCTCCCCCAAAGGCACGATGTTATATAAAGCGAGACGCTCCTGAAGCAGGACCCCAATGCCCTTCCTGACTCCTGACCCCCATTCCCTTCCCGACTCCTGACCCCCATTCCCTTCCCATCTCCTTGGCCCCATTCCCTTCCCGATTCCCATTCCTTACAGATTACTCATCCGATACCCTGTCTCTAAGCCCGTCGGTCGAGACACTAGAGATGGCCCGCCTTGCTCCGCTCCCACGTCCATACTCCCCGGTGCCTGAGCCCCATTGCTTAAAGGGTTAAGTAAAAGACACATAAGCTGAATACCACTCTCTTTCTGTTGCTACGCTCCCACCAATGATGTCGCGGCCACCAACCACGCGACAACAGATTCTGATCATGACTTGATTTCTAAATATATAAACCTCATTTCATATTATTTCTCATTTCCCTTTGACCATGTCTCCCTAATTGATATTAAACACCATAGCAGAGCTATTAGCAGTCCTGTACAATCATGATTATCTGATATCTCTTTCCATAATCATATCCATCTCTCCAAATCACCCTACCCTACTTTGGTAAATGAATATTTGGCCCGTAGCTATGTTGAATCTTTCTAGTGCTAGTAGGACTTGTATGCTTCCTATCTATATGATGTTGTTTGTTATGTCAACTTAACTATCTAAGTATGATGGCCAAGTCCCAAAGATTCATTATTGTCAAAACCAGTGTCACTTTCAAGAATATAGTAACTTATTTTTACAGATCATTTGATTTGAACACTGTGAAAAAAATGTCAAACCAAATTCTAATATTCAGTGTATACTTTTGCCTCATTAATGCAATTAAATTCTTCCTGTATTGCTTTGTTTAATTAATGTATCCAAGCTCTCTTCCTTTGTTGTTTAGGTTGGTGAATTGATGGCCAATTGCAGGAATACCCTAAAAAAGATCGTAATTCCCAAATTCTCCATTCAGATGCTCTAGTAACTAGATTGACCCCAGGTGACATTTCAGCCAAGATTCTTGAGTCACATCCACCCAAAAGCATTCTCGGATGATGTCCTCAGGAGGGCTGTGATCTGACCACAGTACGTTGCATTCCCTTAGGGCCCAATTGCATCTTACTTTCATTCTGCAGGTGTCTGGGGAGCAAGGTGTGCTTGAATTGGAGATTCTCACCCTGGAGACTACCAAGGATGGCATATCATTGGTTGCCGTCGAGAAGACAACCAACAAAGTGGCCGGGGCTGCATTCAATAAAATCCAGAAGCCATGTGGAGCTGGGGAGAAGGGGTTCTTTGAGGCATTTCGAGACGAGCACTGTCAGAGCATATCGGCCATTGCATTGATTGATAGCATGATAGAGGCAAGTAGTGAGGAAGCATGTGATCTATGCACATCTATTTATAATTTGTTTTATGCCAATGCTGATCACAGTTTATTGAGTGCCATACAGTTCTGCACTTGAGGCAAACTTCATCCATGCCACATGTCACCAACATACTAACCCAAGTAATTAACGCATGGATTGATGGAAAAATTAACAAAAAGTTGTCTGAAATCCTATTCTGTGAAAAGGGAGGAGTCAATTTGCTATGCATATATGCGTCGTGTTAGTTATCATAAATGTTATCTGATCTTGGTTTTCTCAGGTTGATGGAAAAAATACAAAAAACCAATGGGTACATAAATTATTTCATTAGACATGGTCTGTGCAATAAATATGCGAACTGGTGCAATCTGGCGGCCATGACGTGGACAAGGACTATAGACCTGAGACTTAATGAGCCTGCGTCTGTGCTTGGTGGATTGTCAGGCTGTGCGTATGGTGCCAGTTACGTTAGTTTCTGTGGTCCTTTCTTTTACTGGCTGTCGAAAATGGAAAAAGACAAAATCACAGAGCACCGAATCAACATCAAGGTTTTAGGAGAATTGCGGAAAAAGTTATCAAGAAACTACTGAAATGTTGACAGCTGTTTACGGTGATAATTTCGAAGATAACATCCGTTTTCAAGTGGATTGAGTATTTTAAAGATGGCCAACAAGACGCCATGGATGGTGCAAGGCCGGGACGATCTTGTGTTGAGGACAGCATTGATCGTGTGTGGTCCCTTGTCCTTACCAATCGTCGAAAAACTGTCCGAATGATAGCTGATGAACTGAATTAAGGAAAATCATCAGTGCACACTATATTAGCCGAACATGATGGATGGTCATGAAATTAAAAATACAAAGTAACTTTCCACTGTTCTTTATTAGCGTACGACCGGTTATTTAGCGAGACCTGATGATGACGCTTGAGCGTTGAAACCGGTCGTACGCTATTAAAGGACAGTGGAAAGTTACTTTGTATTCTTAATTTCATTAACATGAATTTCCACAAGGTTGAGCAAGAAACAATTGAATGATGGATGGTCCTTCACCATGACAATGCACCTGCACATTCAGCATTGATTGTTCGCCAGTTTCTGGCAAGAAATTAAATCACCTTGATTATCCTCCTTATCCATCAGATCTCGCCCCCTGCGACTTTTTCCTATTCCCAAAATGTGAAGAGGGGACATCACTGGCAACATGTGGACACAATAAAGCAAGAAATGACGAGGAAACTAAAAATCCTAACTGCCGAGGACTTCCAACGGGTGCTTTAAACAGTGGAAAAGAAGAAGATGGAATAAGTGCATATCAACAAATGGAGAGTACTTTGAAGGGGACAAAAATTGATGTAGACTAAATTTTGCCAAGATAAAGATTTTAATGGCCTCAGTTCGCGTATCTATTTGACAAACATTATAGAATCGCAGAGTAGCAGAAGCAGTACAAAGTTAGCCATAGGATTGATTGACCATTGTAAATAATGAGAATAAATATGGGCCATGTGATCACCTTCCAATGAGCATCGCTGCACAATGAATTATGCATTCAAATGCAAATGATAAAATAGAATGATTTTTTATGGTAATGCATTTTTGTTTATGATTGACATTGAATTTTGTTTGGCTTCAGTAATTTCATGAATGCATAATTCAATAAACGCCTTTCTTTGCTTTATCAGTAAATGCATTTTTCAGTTTGTTGCCACTCAGTACCTTGAATCAGTCATAAGCTACCCATATTGATTTTTTATGCCACAAATTTTGAGTAAAGTTTGAATACATTTGAAGCCCTCTTGCATAAATTTTATTGGCAATGCTATTTACTAAGATAATAGGTTTGTAGGTTTCCTTTATATTGGCAGGGTTGGAAATTCCAGGAATTGAATTCAAAATGACAAAGTATGAAGGCGCTATCAAGAGAACTGTACATGAAAAACATAGAAAGTCAGAGTATCAGATGTAATGGCTTAACATTAAATTTTGTTAAATGGTTTCTCTTGTTAAGTGATCAGAGCAATGTGGCATCTGTGCTACATCTGATGAAAGTGTTGCTCAGGGGAGGCTTAACATGATGTGGGTGTTCTCTGCACTCTTGCTTCCTTGATCCTCAAATGCTGCATTGGTATTATACACCCATCACAGGTGATACAGTTTTATCACCACCAATACCAGATTTAAATATCTGCAACAAAATCAGTGCAACAGCTGATAAGACAGAAATTTAACTAACTGGGAATTGAACTCATAGAAATAAGAACTCTTATTGAGTAATTAATATTATATGCTAACACTTTTAACTTCCTGAACACAGAATGTGTAGAAATTTCATTCCATTTTAAGCATGTGCCCCCTAGTCACAGCTTTTCTGAATCATTTTTCTTGGAAGTTTCATGATGTGCACCATTATTTTGTATTGAGCTGTTGCAGGAATGGGGGCATGTTAAAAATTTGTAGGTATCTACCAATCTCCTAAGATTAATTCTTGGTTATAATATGATTTCAGTGATGAATCATAGGATGTGATTAGATTGATGGATAATTTATTTCTATGCTTAATCTCTTGTAATTGCATGATTCTATAATTTCAACTTCTTGAAAGCGGGGAAATTTGTGGATTAAAAAAAAACCTGAAATTGAAATACTTTCTATGATATCTTAAAAACAAATAACATCCAGAGGTATCAGAATTAATGCGAGTATGGCCAATTAGGGTCTTCATTAAATGGAACAAATAGTTCATCTGATTCTTAATGCATACGTTGTGATGAATGTTCAGTGTGTATTTGATGGATGCATTGGAACTTACAGGTGGATTCTCGTTTTGATGTGTTTGAGCACTATAAAGTGTTGTCGGCAATGGAAGTCATGTTCCTGGCCACTCGCCCCAGCTTCCAAAGGCGTGGCGTTGGGACGCTGTTGATGAAGGCATCCTTTGAGGCTGCCCGCAGGAGGGGAGTGCCACTGGTTTGCGCTCTGATGACTTCCTTGTACACTCAACGAATTGCTCGTACTGTAGGCATGGAGGAATTGAGTGAGGTGCAGCATGAGGAGTTGACCTTTCTGGGGGAGAGCATTGCGGTGCGCACTGGGATACACAAGTCGACTATTTTGGTCGCCAAGAGGATTGAGTGTGTATGAAATGGAGAAGGCAGTGAGGTGAGGTGTGGGATTATCTGCCTTGTTGGTGCTTGATTATGTACAGTCAAATGCGTGGGAGATGAAATATATTTTTGATGCAGCCAAAAATTTAGAGGAGTTATTTATTTCCCTTATGCGTTCCTTATCGTTCAACTTACTGAATAGTATTTCATTATCATTTCAAATGAGTATCGTTTAACACTTTACCATGCATTCTTTCAATGTCATTTGAATTATGGTGTTGAGTTATGGGGTCATTCCCCTCATGTTAAACAAATTTTGCTACTGCAAAAGAGAGCTATTCGCTCTCTTGCTAATATACCACCACGTGATTCCTGCAAACCTTTTTTTATTAGGTATAGAATCATGACTGTATTTTGTTTGTATATCTTTAAGGCTCTGATTCATGTGAAAGTTAATCTAGAAACTTACCAATTAAGATCCAACCTCCATAACTATTCCACAAGAGGTAAATTGAATCTAAATACTACTTATTGTAGATTGTCATCAACTTACAACACATTTCACAATATGAACATACGACTGTATAACTATCTGCCTACTCAGTTGAAATCAGATGGTATCCAGAGTTTCAAGAATAGAGTATATACCTGGTTACTTCGTCACCCACTATACTCATTGGATGAATTCTTTTGTGACAATTTTCATCACATTTAAGAAAGTATGTTTATATGTTAAATAATACTTATATTGACGACATTTAATATGGTTGTACCATTTTTAAAATGAATAAATTATTATTGTTATTATTAAGAAAGCACCTTGAATTGTTGGCAGATAAACTTAAAAAGTCACAAAGCTTTATAGAAATAGATCTGAAACAGTGATGTAGGGAACTGGGATGATGGTCGTTTGCCACCTTATGAATACTTTCCAAAAATTAAAGAAAGGGGAGCTGGGAATGTCACATTTAGATATGCTGTTGCAGGAAGGCCAAACACGATGTGAACAGTTGCGTGGGCACACTCACCACTGCTAAAAGCCAGACTCGGGTGAAAACAGAAATTATACATCGCAAGCTGACAAGTCATTAGCATGCATAGTATGATATGAGATGAATCTGAGTGACCTGGAATCCTCTACAATAAGTTTACAAAAGCATTTCTACTGCCAATGTATACTGTAACCTCTTAACCGACAAATTTCTCATTATGGAACCACTAGCCCTGCACTAATGATTATCATGATATATTCTCATACAAATGCTATTGCTGCTTGTTGATGCATTGTTTGATTTTTTAGTGCCTCTAGACATTACAAGTCTTTATTAACTTCTGTTGTAATTCTAACTTAAAGATCCAACCTTGTGTAACAAACCTGGAATCCTCAAAGGATCCATGCTGATGATTATAGTGCTGCATGCCTAATGAAATATGCCTCATTTTATTGAATAATTAACTAAAATACTCCATCAGGATTCTGGGAGTTGAAATCTTAATTTTTTTGGAAGGTGGCAATGTTCTTTGCAATAAGGGAACAAGCAGTAAAATATGCATAAACCCCGAATGGACATTTTAAATGCCAATGAACCACAAGCCTAAAGATGAGAAGAATCCAGAAGATCCCTCAGCTTCCCATCAGAGATAGGTAGGGAAGTTGAGTATTGTTACATAAATGTAAATTAAGCAGGAATGGAACAGTTTTTGCTGTGGAATTTAAATGGATTTGTTCAAAATATTTTCTGGCATTTCTTGTTAAATGGAAGAAGGGGACGTTCTTCAATCATATAACCATTCTGCAAACGTTTTGCACATGTTATAATATGCTCACTTTACTCAAAAGTGAAATATAGATTTGACCAATGAGGTACATCACCGATGATGATAACCATAATGAGATGTATAGGCCGTAGAAGTACCTTACACTTTTCACTATTGTCAACACGACCTTTTTGAATTCTGAACTATCCAAGGAAACCGGTGCGTTTATTGACTCATTGGAAACCTCTGATGTTAATAACTTTGAAATGAATGAATAGGATAGGTTGGTTTCCAAACGTACGAACACCTTGTGTTTTTCATATTGGCTGGACATCCTCGGCGATGTCTTAGTGTTTTAAGGCCAGGCCGAGCCATGATAACCCTGGCCGAGCCATGATAACCCTGGCCGAGCCTCTGGACACATCGGGAAATGATTCAATAAATGAATTCACTTAGTTGAGCGTTCGTTTTTTTCGGAGAATGGCGTCATTGTTAGTGAGATGGGTATCCACGTATCGCATAAAATGGACAGTTAAGAACTGGCTCGGTTCGAGTAGTACATTGATTATTTTGGCGTATGCATGATTGCCACGGCGATTTAAGGAATGCACACCTATCTCGCTTTCCCCGTTCGTTCGTTATCTTTCACTATTGACATGCCTCACTCCTTAAAAACTTCGCCTGGCAGTGTAGTTGATATCGAGACGCTCATAGATAAAACATGATTTCTTTTCCGCCATCATTTAGTTGGATTTGCCCATTGTATTGGAACTCTTTATAAGAAGGACATTCGGAATTTCTAAAATTAAAATCCTCTTTGTGCCCTCCAGGCGGTCATCAATGGTAAGGAATGTTTAATTAAGTATTATTAAAACTAGACAAGTTTAACGGTAATTTTGATGCTTAATGATCGTTTTGATTCAGTTGAATCATCGATGATTCTGTGAGTTTAGAGATTTCCAAGAGGGGTGGAAAGCAAGTTGGCAAAATGAGGGACTCAATACTTCGCGAGGTAGGCATTCTCAAAAAAAGCGAGCGCTTTTCATACTAGTTCCCTCACCTTTACTAATACTCGCATTTAAGATCTTATATGCAGCCTCTGATCTTATATGCAGCCTCTGATCTTGTATTCAGTCATTTTGCTTCATTCTCAGGCGAACGTATTTTATGTTGCATTACAGATACATTAAAAAATACTCGTATTGTTTGGCATTTGCAGGACGGGTCGTGCATCAAATGCGTCGTGGTTGGAGATGGAACTGTAGGAAAAACGTCCCTCCTCATATCATACACACAAAATAAATTCCCAACGGACTACGTACCAACGGTCAGTGCTTGTGGTCTTCCATGTTTTTCAGTTCTTGCGCACATGTGAATAACTGTTTCCATTTTAGATATTCGACAACTACACAGCCGACATCGTTGTTGACAAGGTGTCATACAAGATTGGACTTTTCGATACTGCAGGTTAGTATTTCCCGCATTTCGTTCCAGCGTGCACGAAGTGCCCACATTTAAATGTGTCATTCCTTATGCTATAATTATAAGACGAAGGGGCGTGTTGGTATCATGTTATCTGGATCCTTCGTCGCTGCAGTATCATGAATTGGATGGGCAAAGCTAATGAATGTGAAGGGCGCGATTTCGAGTGGGACATTAATTAAATAGTAGACCCGCGATTTTCTTTGGACGTTGCTATTTTTTTCAGTCATGCTACGGTTACAGCTGGATGTTTGCTTACCCACGTGAAACTGACGACCTATGTTATGTGCCACAAGGCCGGAGTTCAACTTTTCAAGTATTACCAGCGAAAGTTTCGTACTTTATTTATGGATAACTATTTTGTCATTGTGTCGGTGCGTTTAAGTTCTGACACTTTTCTCTGTGACTCTGCCCTTCAAAACTTACCAATATAAGTAATACCAACCATAAAAATATCTTGGGGAAAACATTACTGTTGTAAGTATGCAAGTAGATGGTAGCGTCTCATCCTCAATGTAAACTCCTGATTCAATTCCTAATTGTATGACTGTGTGAAAAATCAACCACACGAGGCATTTCAATCTAGAGTACAATTTTTCATTGAAAAGATGAATGCACCAAAGGTAATCTCATCCCTCTCTATCATTAATTCCATTTCCACTTTGGATAGTGAATAAAGTAAGATTTCTCTGTTACATCATTTGTTTTTGACCTTATTTATAAGACATTTTTGGGACCGTTGCAGGCCAAGATGAATATGACACCTTGAGGCACTTCAGCTATCCAGGAACTGATGTCTTCCTTGTGTGCTTTGCGATTGATTACCCGAAGTCATTGGAGAACTTACAACATAAGGTGAGAGAACTTGACACTTTTATTTATCATTAGGTAATTTTGGTGAGGTATCTCAGTGAAAAGCATGGATGATAATATCACAGTGACAAGCATGTGCATTATATGAGGCAGGTTAGAGTAAACTTGGAGCAGGACCCCATCGGAGACCTGTTTCAAAATTGTTATTCCAGGCAAGCAGTGGTTATTTAAAAATAAATCTCTTTGAAAAAAATCAGGATAAGTTGGTTTCCATTTTTTTAACCAGCTCCCTAGTTTGCATATTGTTATTAATGACTCAACCTAAAAATAAAAAGACAATATTTTGAATGGCCATGTATTCCTGATATTCTCCTAAATGACTCGGGGAAGATGAGAAAAGGAGAAAGATCGGGATGAGAGAAAAGAATTGTCCACATTGAAGGTACTCTCAGATCCTTGGTGACCAGTTCCCTGAAATTATGTGCCTACTAATGTTGAAACTTGTGAGAACATGAAGCCTAGAGCTTAAGCTTAACATCTCTTGGTAACATTCATTGAATCCTTCTTTAAATACCTTGAAAACATATTTGTGTTATCTTATCTCAAAATCTTATCAGATCATCAAAAAAATAATGTCAAATTGTCTCCAAGTTACTCCATGAAGTGGAGTAAACTTTGAGGCACTCCCTGTTCTTAGGCCTTTAATTAGTCATTAGAAACAAGTGACAAATTTTTCCTCACAAAATTTCTTTTATTTTTAAACAAATAGGAACTAAGACAGGATAGTACCACATCAAATTTCACCAATTCCTCAATGTAAGACATGAAACATTTTGATATCAGTATGGAAACAATTACCTATTGAATGATATTTGGCCCATCCAACTTATCAACGGAGGATGGCCATTTCCAATACCATCATTCTCCATGGAACTGACTTTAATAGTGATATTTATTTGGGTCCCAGCAGAATCAAATATATTTCAGTGGTATCTAGATCCCTACTTGAGGTGTTTTCTGGAGGGCACTCTGAGGGAGTACGCCATCTGTCGGATGGGATGGTTAGCTGCGGACCCCTTGGTGCCTTTTGTTAAGAGGAGGCTAATGCCGTTGCTGGGTATCTCTCCACCCTTCAACCTTTCCCACCCATCCCTAATGGCACAAATGACTTAAGCTGTCGGTCACCTCCCCTAAATACTAGTACAAGTTCCTATTTCAGGACTATAATTGCTCCATATCATACAAGAGCAATATTCTCAACACTTGGACAACTGCCATCATGGATGATACTTTACTCCCCAGAGCATTTCGTAGTTGAAGTTGAATCCAATACTTTGTCACTCGGAGTGTTAGGGACCAAAGAGTTCAAAATAACTGTCAATCATATTTTTCTCTCACGCTGTTTCTAGTTCTCTTCTATTTTCCCCTGTATGCTTTTGGCCATGGAATGGCGGGATCTCCATCACCTGAAGTTACTGGTACTTATGCAGCAGCCAAGCCTAAATATCCTTTACTTTTCCCTGAATGTGTACTCAGTTTTGTATTTCTTGATTTCTTCAGTAATATTTGTACAAATGACTCATTCATGAACTCAGTAACTGTATCATCTTTATTTACTACCATGGATGGTAATCTGTTTTGAATTTCTTCTCCCTTTGTTTACTATATGTTACTTTATTCAGAATCTAGTTATCAAGTTTTCATATCCACTTTTGACTTCATCAACAAGGTATTTTAGTGGTCTATAGTAGTAGTATTTAGGGGAGGCGACCGACAGCTGAGGTCATTTGTGCCATAGGGGATGGACAGGAAAGGATGAAGGGTGGAGAGAAACCTGGCATCGGCATTAGCCTACTCTTTACGAAAGGTACCTAGGGGTCCGCAGCTTAACGTCCCATCCGACGGACGGCGTACTCACTCAAAGTGCCCTCCACAAAGCACCTCAAGTAGGGATCGAGATACCTCTGAAAAATATTCAACACCGCTGGGATTTGAACCCGGGCCCTCTGGGTGGGAAGCCAGTATGTTAGCCCCGGCACCATCTAGATCCGCTTTAGTGGTCTGTAGATACACCCGTATCCAAAGATAGTTTATAAGACCACTGAAATACCAAGTAAACTGTTCACTTAATTCCATCAAAAGTCTTTTCCTAGTCATTGAGAACCTCATGCCATGTTTCTTTTCCCTACTTTGAAGTATGGACCATCCAAAGGTTGGTAGAGATGTCTAGAATTAGGAAGTAGAGCATTTTTGTCGAGTGATTCTCCTGTCACTCCTGAAACATTGCCTTTTTTACATTGCCTTGATTTGATAAGAATGACATTTCACGTTCAGGGTACTATTTGTGTCAGGAATGGATTAACATTCCTTTTAGCCCACCTTCTAGCAATCAGACCTGAGAAAGCTGTCCATATTGCCAGTCTACCTGTACTTGCTATCTTCTTCCCTGCAATATGGTATAATATTTTTAATTTAGAGAGAAAGTAAGGATGTAAAACTTTGAAGTGATCACTGTCATGGTAATGGTTATTTTGGCTTAGAAAAATAAATAAAAATAAAGATGGAAAATTGCTACATAATTAAATTGGACAATTTGTAATGAATATTACATTTTTCTAAGATTAGTCATATGTATTCCAGCAATAAGTGTCATTGCCAATTCGAACCCAATTCAACTCCCTCCCCTCTGAATGAGTGACCTTCAATTACCTTTTGTCCACAGTGGGTACCTGAGCTAAGATCGTATTCTTCGTTGGTGCCAATAATACTTGTTGGGAACAAGACAGACCTCCGTGGTAAAGCCATAAGGACGATTTTAAGGCAGACGGGTGAAAAGATTGCCAAGGAGCTTAATCTACATGCATACACGGAATGCTCAGCTTTGACTCAGGTGAGAACTTTGGCATGCACTCCATGGAAGCAAGTGAAGCACTGCCTCACCAATGTGAATGGAGAAATTCCAAAAATATAATATTGCATTTTAAAAAATAGCTCTCCACTGATAGTGGCATTTATTGTTTAAGAGGGCAACTACAAGGACACCAAACTGAGATAATGAGTTGCCTATCTGCAAGAACATAAAGTCTAACAGTAAGTCATTCTACTTGTCAATGGTGAGAGTAGGTTTAGACTTGGCCGCATAATGCATGCATTAGTTTGGGATGCTGTGATGAATGAACTATTTGGTTTACTCTAACCAAATGGAAATAGATTAGACAACTGGGATAATTCAGTTGATTAAGCATTATCATAATTTTTTCACAGCTATTGATGAATTTCTAGATTTCTTTCCTATTTACATACATATTTTCTTTGTGTTTACAGTATTTAGGTTCATGTCCTTTTGAACTAGAAGGCATGCAATAGGGAAAGAAACAATTAGGGAAGCTTTCCCTTTGTCATCTTCCAAGATAGTTCCACACAAGGAGCTGGTAAATAATTAAATCTGCGAGGGTGGTTCCAGAAGTACCCAACCCAACAAAGAAAACGAATGTTTTGGAAAAATATTTATTTATTATTCAATATGATCTCCTTTCAGCTCTATGCACTTTTCCCAGTGATGTTCAATAAGTTCGATACCCTTTTTATATTAAAAACTGTGTTGCTCCTCAAAATAGCCATTATTTCAAGTTTGCGAACAGAAAATAATCCGAAGGAGCTAAATCTGGCAAATAGGGTGCATGGGGTAGCAATTCAAACTTTAATTCATGAATTTTGGCCACTGCAATCACGGATTTGTGAGCCGGTAAATCGTCTTGATGAAACAACACTTTCTTCTTAGCCAAATGCGGCCGCTTTTGCTTGATTTCTTTGCTCAAACATTGCAATAAGTTTGCATAATACTCATTGTTGATAATTTTTCCTTTTTTAAGAGGGTCAATGAAAATTATCCCACGTGCATCCCAGTAAACCGATGCCATGACCTTGCCTGCAGATGAAACGGTCTTTGCCTTCTTTGGAGCCGTTCTCCCTTTTGAATCCATTGTTTCGACTGTTATTTCGTCTCAGGTGTGAAGTAATGAACCCATATTTCATTCATGGTTATGAAATGGCACAAAAATTCTGCTTTGTTGATGTGAAACTTTGCTAAACACTCAATTGAAATATCTTCATGACACTGGTATTGCTTGAGTGCGAGCAAACGTGGCACCCATCCTGCACACAGCTTTCTCATGTCCAAATTTTCAGTTAATATGCGATATACTGCACTTTTTGACTTGCCTACTATGTTTGCTAGCTCGCACACTTTCAGTCGACGATCATCCAGTGTCACTTTGTGGATTTTCTTCACCGTTTCTGGAGTCGTCACCTGATTTGGTCGACCAATGCGATGCTTGTCTTGACAGCTCATATGGCCTTGTTTAAACTTTGCTACCCAATATTTTACTGTCGTAAACGAAGGAGCAGACTCACCCAGAGTAGAATCCAGTTCAGCTTTTGTATTGGTTGGGCTGAGTTCTTTCAAATAATAGTATTGTATCACGTAACGATGACCAATTTTCTCTATTTTCACAAATTCATTGAAAACGTTCACTATTGATGGCTGCCAAACGAATACTAAACATTGTGGCATCTTCAAAATTGAAACATATGTTTTATAAATTGCATACTTTCTAATACAGTGGTATTTTACAAACAACTACCGCCATCTCTAGGTCAGGCCTGGTACTTCTGGGACCACCCTTGTATTGTCTGATGCCAATGTATATATTTTATGGTCTTTGCTGTTTTGCGAATTCAAAACCACAGCAAGTTACCTGCCCTAGAAAGAAATGGAGGCACACGACTATAATAGAAGAGGGAAAGGTGACTTCAAATTATAAATCGCAATTTGTCGATGCTGTCTCAATGCTATACTTTTGCAGATGGTGTTGTCAATTACATCACGATTTCTTGAATAGAGATGAATATTTTCTTTTTTTAAGACAAATACATATCAAACGTTTTTGTAAGAGTCATAACTTTTCATTTAATTGAACATACAGGTATATTAATGTATTGCAATGAAATTTCACGTGCTAAATCAATTTTTTCTCAAGTAAATCTGCTCCTTTCCAATGTATGTGGACACATTGATGTGCCTTATATCAGTTAGAAAAACTACTTGTGAAAATGGCATTATTATTCTCATTCTTGTAGACTGGAGTGAAGGATGTGTTCGACCTTGCAATCACTGCTGCCCTTCAACACAGAGCAGCACTGAAGAGAGGGAAGAAATGTATTTTACTTTAGTATAAGTTACTGCACCAACAAAAAATGAACATGCTATTATTTAATTATAATCACCATCCCAATTTTGACACAATTTTACACCAACTTCAACAAACTTGTAAAGTCTACGGATATAATAAGGCTACATATTTATATTTTCTGTGAAAATAAACATTTATTCAGAAAGAACATTCTTATTTTAGCTGAAAGATGAGTATTACATTTTAAAAGCCCATGTTCAAAACTGTAATCTGTTTTAAAGGAAGGGCCTACAACATTGACTCAAGTTGGTCTCTTTGAACCTTGAGGTGCTTCTCCTTTGTCATTTTTTCCCTCTGATTGCACCAACTGCCACGCAGCACACTTGGAGGAAAAGGCTCTTGAAATTCATGCTTCAACCCTTCCAATGAACTTAAATCTCACTGACATTATGTTAATAATTATTAATCAGAGGCAAGATTTGCACCTTCCTTCCTCCCTCCCCATCCTTTCTGCCTCTCTTTCTTACTGCGCCTCTTCCTTCCTCTCCCTAATAACATCTCCCCTCCCTTTGCAGTCCATGACATCTCCCCATCTAACCCCCATTCACCCTCTCCCTCTTGCACTCCTCTCATCTTTCCCTTTGACCATTCCATCAAACACTTCTTCACTTACCTTCATCTCTCTTCGATTCCTCCTTACATTTGCATTCTTAGAAGCCTCTTTAAGCTACCCTCAGCCTCTCCCTTTGATGGCCAAGGCTGCAGCCACAGTTATCATTTCATGCCATTGCTACCCATTTGGGCTTAGATGTTTAGGACTCCTGAGTGAAAATTTGTAGAACAGAGACAGTTTTTTTCATTATTTGTTGTGTTAACAATAAGAATGTCCACATTGTTGAGATACTTATTCTTACTAGCCCAGCCGGCTTCGGTGGGGTAACTTGCCTCGCCTACCGATCCAGAGGCCATGGATTAAGTTCCTGCCTAGGGCTTTGGTGTTTGTAATTGTATTTAATATAATATGAGAGGGGTAAGGTGGAAGAATGGACTACAAAGTCACATCCTCACCCCAATGAAGTCATTCAATAAATAAATTTGAATTACCCCACCGGCTCTAAACATTTAAAAATTATTTGAAAGGAAAACGATTGGCATATCAACTAAGGCATTGTCACCAATTCTAAATTTATATATTCCCATCACCTAAATATCTTAGCTTTTCCATACCCTGGCATTTTCATTTTCTTATGATTTATCTTCCTCTCACACTATTCTTTTCATCCTTATTAAATCAATCTCACCAATTATATTACATCAAACCAATTTCGAAGTTAATTAAAGAAGGTTGATGAAAAAGAATGGATATCCAAGGGAACAAGTAAAACCTAGCGGGTATTTAACAAAAAAAAGCCTTGAAAATTCACCCTTGGCATATTTAATTGATGCATTTATCATCGTTAATCTAATTAGCAGGTGATTACATATTTCAATTGGCATGTATCACTGTTAAGGGTTAAGGAATGGCTTTTTTGAGGTTTAAAAAATGCTGTACCAACAGGTTTTGAGACTACTACATGCTCTATATAGGGGTGGGAACGTTAGCCAACTTTTGACATAACATGAGATAGATATGAGTGCATTTGTCAAAGCTTTGAATTTTTCCATAACATGTGGAAATTTGAAAATTAAATGACTATTAACAATTTTAAACTTGGCATACATTATTACTTTATTCCTGGTCTAATTTTAATTTAAAAGGACTGTTTCATAAAGAGTGATCACAGATTTCTTTTTGTGGAATTTATGGAGCAAATATTTCACTCTTATTTTATATTATTTGCATCAATGGCAGCCACTGCAAGCTGAAGCATATTTGGTTAGCACAGGGTTACAGAATAGATAACATGCAACAAGCAATATGCCATATTGAAATTTTGATTTTCCCCAAACAAAGCATTAGCCAAAGCCAACGTTAATAACTCTGAGAGCTAATGAAGAGTGTGTTCTTCTCTATAGCACAGTTAAAAGATGACTGGGGGAGACGATTTCACAGGTAGATGTACCCGAAGTTCATGAGTTATATTTTTGCACAATAAATACATTTTGCAGATAAATAATGCATCATCTCTCTTTATGGAACATCCCTACCAGTTCCAACCACAAGGGTACATATGCATCTTTTTGTCTCATCCCAATTCCCTTGTCAACATGCTTTCAAGCTATCATGATTCGGCCATGGAGGAGAAAACTTAGTGCTTCCACCAAAGGACATGGAGATGGGCACTATTTATGCTTGGGATGCAGAAATGGTACCACAATACGATGAACTGGCACTCTAGAAAAATTGAGCACGGTGGCTATTCATTTTATAAATTCTTACTCCAGACTAGTTGATTTTTCTCAACAAATTTTCCAGACTTGTGTTATGAATGTCTGGAGGCTAATTAGATGCTCTCTTCACTGCATACACTGCTGATACCACTGAAGTTGGTTCTATTATAGTTTTGTTTTATGTCAAACATAATATGGTCACGTAACTACGAGAAAGTTGTATTCATAAGAAATTCCCAATCAACGTATTACATTCTGAACGTTTTCAAAAAATTATGCCCTCTTCCAGATTTTTTCCTAAATTCCTGACGAAAGTGGGTAATTGTAGTTATTTTCTCAATTATATCAGGGATACCCTCATCCTCCAAGTAAGCCTTTGTACATAACATTAACAATTACATACAGGGGTGACATGATCATACGAGGTGTTGATATAAGCAATTTTTGGAACCACATGCCAAATCTACAGCTAATAGTTGCGTTCTATGATTTAAGCTGATCTTGACTCCAGCTTTCACAGAGTCTTTTGAAGGCCTTTATGATGAATCTCCAAAATTAATAAATTGCAATAGGAATGAACAGTCAAAAATATGATAATATCACACTATTCTTCAAAGACCCAGAGTAGTAGAAACTAAGTGAGGGGCACAAAGTCTAAAACATTGCGTACACAAATCAGTTAATTAACTCCAACTTTTGTTTTGTTCTATGAAAACATTATAGTTTAGCAATACAAAAACAATGAATTCATGAAACTTAGAGAGAATTAAAAGCTAGATAAAATATCCTAAGAGTTCAGTAATGGTTTAACTTTGACACACAGTTAGGTGTCATTCATAGTACACCAAAGTAAAATATATGTATATTCTCAATGTGTACAGCTTATGCGTTTAAGTATAAACAAAACAGGAGATATCATGGTTTTTCTTGAAACGACTTGTGCATTGAATAGCTATATTTTTCAAGAGTTAAAAAAATTTGGAATTAAAAGTGCTCATACAGTATACTACCTTGATCAAAAAGTTCCCGGAATAACCACCGTGTGGCGCTCCCATCGTTCCGATTTGAGTTCTGTTTTTTTGTTAAATTGGTACATCTGTTGTTGATATTCCCTTTAAATCTTAGTGTCATAACTTGACATTTGCAAAAGTTACGGTCGGTTTTCGGTATGTCCATCAGTGCTTCCTGCGATTTTTCCATTACTTCCTCTCGGCTGCTAAAACGCGTTCCCCGTAATGGTTTTTTAACTCGATTGAACAGAAAGAAGTCACAGGGAGCCAAATCAGGTGAATTCGGTGGCTGTTGGATGGTATTTGTTGCATTTTTCGTCAAAAAATTACGAATAATGATAGCACTGTGCGACGGTGCGTTATCATGGTGCAAAATCCACGAGTTTTCTGCCCACATTTCTGGTCTCTTTCGGCGAATTGCTTCACGCAAACGTCTCATAACGCCCAAATAATACTCTTTGTTTACTGTCTGGCCTTCTGGCAAAAATTCATGATGCACTACACCGTTGTAATCCATGAAAACCGTCAGCATTGCCTTCTTTTTTGACTGAAAACGACGTGGTTTTTTTGGTCTCGGCTCATTTGGTGAACGCCATTCACTTGCCTGATGTCTGGATTGCGTGTCGTACTTATAAACCCACGTCTCGTCTCCAGTAATGATCCTTTTGATGAATGTGGGATCGGATTCAGCCTCGCAAATCATGTCTTTTGCGACGTCAACACGGTCTCTTTTTTGCATGAAATTGAGGTCTTTTGGCACCAACTTCGCTGCTACACGACGGAAACCCAAATCATTAACCACAATGTCTTGGGCGGATCCATAGGCAATGTTCAAGTCCTCCGCTATTTCTCTGATGGTTAATTTGCGGTTATTGACCAACATTTCTTTTACTTTATCAATTTTTTCACCGACTTTCGATGTCGATGGTCTGCCACTGCGTTCATCATCTTCGATTGACTCACGACCACTTCTGAACCGCTCGTGCCACTGGTAAACGACCGTTTTTTTTAGAGAATCGTTGCCGAAACACTTTTCCAACATTTCCAACGTCCGTGCGCCACTAAATCCGTTTTTTACGCAAAATTTAATACAAGTTCGTTGTTGCAAATTTAAATCCATTTCTGAAATTGTAAAAAATCGCCAACACACACAGAGATAGATGTACTCTTGGCTACGTAACTTTTGCAAATGTCAAGTTATGACACTAAGATTTAAAGGGAATATCAACAACAGATGTACCAATTTAACAAAAAAAACAGAACTCAAATCGGAACGATGGGAGCGCCACACGGTGGTTATTCCGGGAACTTTTTGTTCAAGGTAGTATAATGGAAGTCTACCAGCAAAATGGTTCATATTTGTGTGATTAATTACCATGATGATTCACTTGATTTGACATGGAGAGGAATGGGCTTAAAACACTTAACTATGCATCATTCATATTTTCTAGGCTAATTTCATTGTGGGATGGAAGGAAAGAGCTCTTGCTAAAACACTTCGACATTAACTTTTAGAAGAACTTTATTTTTTCACATTCTTGGCTTACCGTCATATACGTTAATCACAAAATATCATATTTTATATTCTATTGTTTCAGGCTTCACTTCGTGGAAGTATTTAATATCCATTACTAAAAAGAAAGAAAGACTCGTACTTTTCCACAGATTTTATTATACGGTACAACGCGTTTCACCGACTTGCGGCATCATCAGGTACAAATTTGCTAAACAGACAGAGCAAGCATATATACCCTCAGGACAGAGTGGGGGCGGGGAGGGTTGGAAGGATTTGAGAGGGGTGGGGGCTCGCAGGTGCGTTGATGGATTGTTTTGACCATTTCCAGGCTAGTTTTTCTACCCCTCCCCACTCCTCTCAGAAAAACTAGCCTGGAAATGGTCAAAACAATCCATCAACGCACCTGCGAGCCCCCACCCCTCTCAAATCCTTCCAACCCTCCCCGCCCCCACTCTGTCCTGAGGGTATATATGCTTGCTCTGTCTGTTTAGCAAATTTGTACCTGATGATGCCGCAAGTCGGTGAAACGCGTTGTACCGTATAATAAAATCTGTGGAAAAGTACGAGTCTTTCTTTCTTTTTAGTAATGGAGATCATATTTTAGTTAATTTTCTGAGAAAAATTGATGTGAAAAAATATGTAAAAATATTGCTGAACTCCTCCTTCACCTGAAAATGTTTGGCATTGGCAAAACGATTGAAATTGCAATTTTTACTGCTGCTACTACCAATTGGTCATTATCAACTACAGTTTTCACTATGGCTAAATAAATGGTTGCAGAAAAAAAGGATGATATAATTACATCTCCAAAAACATTGCTGTGGCCTGATCTAAAAAAAAAATAATTTTAGTACCATGGAAAAGGCTTCCATTATGAAATTTTGGTGATTGGACAAAACATTATGCAGGACAGCATTAGGCATGAAGATCATATACAATTTTAAACAAAATATTAAAAAATGTTAACAATCATTACCAGCACCATTACACTTAAAAAAAGGTCATTAGAACCAAATTTAAAGGTCAAATGCAGAACATCAGAAAATTTGAAAATTCAAAAAGGGCTGCAAATCAGTAATCAAAAGACACATTTCTGAAAAGTGAAAGTTAATCTAAGCTGAGGTTAGTCCATTAGTAAAAAAACAAGTGAACATAGGAATGAGAACATTGAGTTCCAATACTTTCATAATTAAGGGACATGCATTTTTTTTAGCTGATTCAATTAGACATGAGAGTACATGTAAGATTAATGAAGACCTGCATATTTAGTATCTTATCATCACAGTAATCAACCCAAAGTTTGAAGGTTAAGGCAAGAATTCATTTACTATAGCACATGCCCTAGGCAGTATGTGTAGGTTACAGAAGCTATCAGACCTACAATCAAGTCAGCTGCTCTCTTCCCCCCACTATTCCACTCAACATAATTGCATATAGCAATAGTTTGAAAAAATATTTATACACACACACACATGTATTTATGTGTGTGTATAAATATATATAAATAAATAAACACAAATATAAATAAATAAATAAATATATATATATATAAATATAAATAAATATGTTTACATGTATATATATATATAAAGGGTCGCGGTAGTCCAGTGGGTAGAGCGTTGGACTGCTGACCAGAGGGTCCCGGGTTCGATTCCCGGGCAAGGCACTCTGGGCACCTGCAGCTCCACCCAAGCCAAAGTGATTTTTTGGGTACCAGGTCTTCCTGGGAAACCATAACCGGCACAGGGAAAGGAACTGGACCCCCTACCCTGATGTGTGAATTTACACACGCCGAATAGGGCTAAGTACTGGGTGAACTCTACTATATCTGCCTGATTCCGCCTTACCCACCTCCATTGTGTTCGTCCTTTGTGTGTGTTCCCATCCCTTTTCCTTATATCTGTTTCTATGTAAATGAGTATTTGTTCACCGTTTGGCGGGATTTGAATGTAGAAGGTGAAATGGACCGAAAGGAAAACAAATGAAGTATAAGGAATGGTGGGCAAAGAGGGATTTGACGGGAGAAATCCTAAGGAGACTGTAATAGAGGGTAGAATGTTAGGCAAAAGAGGAAAGGGAAGGAACAGGATAGGGATGTTGGATGGGATGAGGGGAGGAAGGAAGTACTCGGAGATGAAGAGGGACCTGATGTAGAGTAGGATGCTGGATTTTTGTGTTTTGTTAGGAGTCACAAAATATTTATTTAGTAACTGCGTCCATCTAAAACCTACCCTAATCGCGAGATTACTTAATAATAATTATATAAATTAATTATAATGCCACAAGCTAAAGCCAAAAAAAAAGATCCTAAATTTTCAAAATACAGTTATTGTCTATCTTATCCTTGATTCTTAAAATTACTCATCCTTGCTGATAGACATGCTCTAACTTCCTTCTTCCTCTGAACAACTCTGCTTTAATTAAGATATTATCATATTCACCATTGCAATCCAAACAATGGGCTTTTTGTACGTGTAGCATCACACTTGGTACCTGCTACAAGAATATTTTTACTGAGCAAAAAAGATCAAGTGGACACATCTACAGAACACTTCCAGAGAAAGCGGAACTCACCCAAATGTTGACATGAGATTAGAGGGCAGCGACAGGTTCAATCAGATTCCACGTTTGACTTTTTGCCTTTAGGGCTTGAAATTTTTCCATTATCCACATTTCCCTGAAAAGTAAAACCATAGCTGCAATTTCAGCATAAAGAGTGGTGACAATATTATCAGACTGGCATGAGATAACAGATCCGCGCACAGTGTGTGGTGAACCCTTCCTAATCATTATTATGTGCACTGAACGGGCAAATGGAGGGCTGGCATGCAGAAGCAACAACTGGTTAATTTGAACGTCCTCGCTCACTTGAAATACATGTCAAATCAGTCATCACGTGAGCAAGGATCCCACCCAAAGAACGTCCTGTGTCTGGGGATGAGGCCATGTATGCCATGGCACTTCATATTCCCTTCTTCCGGGATATCAGGGGTGTGACAACCGTATCCTTGGATGCAGATGCACGATCCCATTCAATTCACCAACGAATCACACACAATCAACTTGATAAAGATGAGAGTTATGAACCACCAAGAGTGTTTCCCTTATGCTCAACACGTTGCATTATTATTACCAGGAAGAATGGTCACTGCGTCAGTCATATCAACTATGGAACAAGCTGGCTATTTGCAATTGAAGAGCCCACTGATAAGTTTAATGTTTCCAAAATAAGTTTGAGAAAATGAAGCATCATAACAACTTCGTGTATTGCCGAATGTTCCTCTTGATGAACATTCTCGCAGTCTACATCTGCTAAGGAAAAATGTACCGTGCATTTTTTGTTGATTCAGTGTCCACCTTCTGATGAGAATTTTGTTTTAAAAGTAAAGCATAATTCTTTGTGCACAAAATTATCATCATATCCTGACTATTGAATAAACATTTATTAAATAATGTACTGAATATAATAAACATTGTGGCATATTTAGAGGGTCAGCCTGAATTGAAATACGAAACTTGAGAGATTTTATGAACATTAATCCAAAACAAAGATTAGGATTTTCAATTCCTACACTAGGGCATTCACAGGAATTATTCATTGCAAAGGAAATATATATTTAAATTATTGAAAGCATAATAATTTCATAATTTGAAAAATTATTAACTTCGTGATTCGACTGAAAATTTATTACGATACGACCTGAGTTTTGTGACGTTTGGCATCATCATCTGGCTCAGATAATGTCGAACGTCGAAACTTGGGGAGTATCGTAATAAATTTTCAGTGGAATCTCGAAGTAACTATTTTTTCATTACCAATAAGAATTGATTCCGTAAAGTTATGCCGGAAACCATCAATTATAGAACATTAAAGCTCAAAAGGGGCAAATTTTCTCAATATTGAAATGAAATTTTATGAAACTGCTTTGTGAAGTCTTGAGTTTCCCTTTTAAAAGGTATAGTTTTGATGGGCCCCTCGCCCCGGCCTCAAAGGGGTTATATTGCCCCATTTGAACTAATGACTTTAAGAAATCAAAGTAACAAATGTTTCCTGCAGAAACATAGCATAACAATGCAATTGATAGTTTTATAGCACACAAGAATTATGTGACAATAGGTAAATTTTGACCCAGCCCCACCCAAACATGTGGAATGTTGGTGTCTGGGGCTACTTGGGTCCAATGACCTACAGGACGGAGATATGAGATATAATTTGGCCTGTCTCAGGGGAAAAACTGACATTTGGCAACAATATGAACACCACTGCAAACCCTGTTAATATCAAGTAAAATTTTAAAACTTTAGGCAAGATAGAGAACCATTAAATAATCAGCCAAATATTTAAGATTTTAGCAGGTACCCATGCAGATCACTCAACTCAAAATACCTACTTTTGAGTAGGGTGACAGTTTGACTTTTCAAAATGAAATACACTATGTTATCCCACAGAAGAGCTTTATTGTACGACCCGGGTTTCGTCGAAGATCGACATCATCAGGTCGATCTTCGACGAAACCCGGGTCGTACAATAAAGCTCTTCTGTGGGATAACATAGTGTATTTCATTTTGATATGAAGCAATTCCATAAAGTTACTATGGATACAATTAACCAGATCAAGTTTGACTTTTGACAAAAAAATTATTTTTGTCACCCTTTTAAGCCAACTTGAGGTGACTTCTCGACCTTCTCCATGACTCCAGTTACCTTCTACCCATTTTACATTTTTAAAAGGACATTTTATTATGACAGATCTCTTGTTATAGAAAAAACTTCAAAATTATAATTATCTCTTAAAAACGGAAATTATTTGGGTTGAGACATTGAGAAGAGGAGTGATTATGCGAACAACCTTCTGGAGTACACACGCTGAACATGATGGGAAAGTACGAGAACTGGTAACATGGCACTGCAATCAGTAAACCTTCGTGCATACGTATTCTAAAATGTGCATTTCAAGCCTTTGTTACACCTTGGCCAAAACCTAATTATTTAGAAGATATTTTGTTGAGGTAGTAAGTAGCCATGTTAGTGGCCAGTTGCCACAGCCCATCATTATGAAAATAAATCCATAGAAAGACCAACAAAAATGTTGCTCTAACTCTGAATGTCAACCACAGAAACTTATGCAATGCTCAGGGTTTTGGCAATGAATCTCAAGCTGAACTCCACATTTTGAGTGGATCCCACACTAAAGACATGTAGGTCATGAAGAACCTTCTGGGTGACCTTCAATCAGTGTGGGCCACAAGCTGGAGAAAGTTGACTGTAAAGTCACCAAGAAAATCAAAGAGGACCATTTCTCATCCGCAAACAACGCATCCAGCAGCACATAAAATTCTCAAGGCTCAGTTCATCATATTCTGCCAAATAATTAGAGCATGAAATTTGCAGCAAACTTACTTCCAAGACTATTGAAATAGAAACAGAAGAGTCATCTAACAGTTCGCCATGGTCCATAAACACCAACAAAAAAAAGACCTCACTGCTAACACAAATATGTTAGGAGAAAAACATGATTCAAGGATACGACCTGAAAATCAATCTGCATTTACTTAAATGGAAACACCCAGTTACCTATGGCAAAAATATCACATTTTCAAGTGAGGTCAAATATTAAATAAAACAGGCTGTTTCTTTGACTGGGCAGAAACTTATCACCAGACATTTCTCCTATGAGTAGGAGAGACCAAGCCAAACTTACTACATGGGTGTTTTTGAGATAAGGGAAATTATTGATCAAAAGAAACCAATTTGTGACAAGCATGAGGATGGCTGCCAAATGACATCAATTCCTCCTAACTGACATAACCCAATGCCCTTCCATGCAAGTTCCTATTCAAAATCAAACTGGCCATTATACCTCCCTGCTCAGGAGCAAGCCCTGTGTGATGACGTCAGCTGCCACAGTAGAAGATGATGTTGAATCAATGCAGACTTGGGAAAAAAATTATGAAATACAGACCTAACTTCCTAGTTCCCGTAACTGGGATGGCTTTATATGTGTAAAAAGTGTCGAGATCATCGTATTGTCATAGGAGGGAATAAGTTCCAAGGGGGGTGGGGAGGGGGGAAAGCAGCAATCCTTCAAATGAATCCACTAGAACTCATTTGTTTCGCCGCTAATCCTTAACATTTTGACTCAGCGTAAATAATGCTCGGGCATGTTGAGTGGCTCCCAGTAGTGTTCAAAAGGTACATAAATGCCCATTATAGCATACGAGTAGCATGTTAAGTACATATATATTTCAATGATGAATGAAATGTGACTCGGGAAGATTTGATAGAATGAACATTGTGATTTTCATGCACCTGATTTACAACTTAAGCACCTAGATAATATATTATGTAATAAAAATCCTTGAACATTATAGAGGGATTCATAGCTCAAGACTCCATTCCATTGGGCCCAATTTAAAAGAAAGACCCTCAAAGGTCCTTATAATGTTTGAAAAGGTAGTTGATGTATGCAAATTTATTCCTGGAAAAAAAGAACCCTCAGTGACCAACTTAAAAGAGCTGCCTAGTCTCATACATGTCAGAAGAAATGACCCTCAGGGGCTAACAGCAGGGATGAGAATGCATTTGGTGAGAAGTGAATGGGTACTTGGCCCAGCGAGCATTTATCTAGTTGGTACCTTTAAGTCAGTCAGTCAGTCACTTGAACCTTACCTTCCCCTTGCATCTTTCCATACCCACTTTCCCCTCAGCATCTTACTGCCTTAATCTTTGAGTTACACCACAAGTGCACCTACTAGATATGTTTTATAAGGTGCCAATGCCACATGCCAACCCTTCAGACACCACATGATTTCATGGACACCATACCCCTTCAACAGCAATAAAATCCTATGGCCTGAAATTTCAAAAACAAAACCCATTTGAGCAAATGTTATACCTTCCTCCAAGATTTATTCAATATGTAATCCACCACCAATCAAGGCATGCACGTCCAGAAACCCAAATTTTGCCATCTCCCAAACATACCTAATTAGTTAAGTAATTGAAGAGTCCTGGGGCAATACATACTGGCCAGCAAACAGTCTGTTCCTCACTTTTGCTTATACAGGGTGCGGCACTTAAATCCGAACAAATTTCAATTTGAATTTCCCAACATATTGTAGCTCTACAGGAAGTTGAGATTAGCGTCATTGTAAGCTATAGGCATCCAGTAAATAGCCATAACCTCATAATGGCCGAGATGCTATGTATAAATGCGGAGTACAATCGAAGAGCTGCTATTATCGAAAGTGTTAGCACTGGGAGTTCGCCCAGTGAAATAGTTTGATCCTTCTCGTACCCCGGATCAACTCTTTACGATATTGTGGCTAAGTATAATGCTTGGGACAGGTCTGGGGAAGGTTTCGCTAACCCAGCGTGGAAACCTCATTTGAGAAAATGCTCAGGTGATGATTTCAGAGGAATTTTACGAATTTGCAAATTCTGAAGAATGTAGTGAAACCATGGATGATAACTGTGGCCTCACGGAGACAATACATCATTCAACAGGATGGTGCACCAGCTCATACGAGTCGTTTAGTCCAAAATTGACTCTCAGATAACATTGACATGTTTTGGTCAAAGGAGTTCTGGCCCGGACTTGAACCTCCTCAACCATTATGTTTGCAGCGTAGTTGAAAGAGTTACCAATAAGATGAGGTGCCCTAATGTCACATCTCTACGCACCACTATCGTAGCAGCATTCGCGAATATGGAAAGCGGTGTTTTAAAGAGTGCGTGTGATCGATTCAGGACAAGATTGGAGGCGGTCATTGAAGCTGAAGGGGGTTACATTAAGTAATGTTACTCTTGACAGATACCACTACTTGTATGCAAAAGGATTTTCATTTGTATTTAAAAAAATAAATTTGCTTTCAAACAAAAGTTTCATTTGTCAGGATTTCAGCGCCGTACCCCATATCTTAGCCATATGCAAGCAGCCCATGCAACAAATTTCTCACAATGGCCAGTGAATTAAGAGTTGCGGAAGACAACCAATTTTCAAGACAATTCTGACACTTATCGATTGATTTTTTTCAGTGGTTCTCCAAAATACCCAAGTGAATAGTTCCTTACTTTTGGTCTCTTTTTACCATGTCCCATGCCCTTTTAGTTACAAGGTTCAGTCTTACCTGGTCATTAGACGGAGTCGGTCAGTTTTTGAGTGTCACAATTGGGAATTAAGAACGTCACACAAAATATAATGCTTATATAACACCAAATTACAAACACGAATACTTTTACAAAGAACTTTTGTATGTATTGAAAACTACAAAACAATACAAGATATAACATGAATTATTATTTATGCCAAATAATACTTTATAATAAAGCAACACCAAAATAAACCACAACATAAATATTTGCATATGCCAACTTTAAAAAGAAATAGTAACAATACTCTTATAAATCACAACAATTTAAAAATCACTAAAGTGAATCTCGGTTTTAACTCCACACTGACTACAAACAACCATTTGATGGGTAACAACTTTTGAGTCGATTCATATCTTTTTAAAGTCAATAGAAAATTCATGAATGCAAATTAATAGTCAAACAGTCAACAGCATACTGAAGGGGTCGCAAGTGACACATAAATAAAGTCACGAATGAACAATCAAACAAAGTCACATCATCATTCACGTTGCACTCTGTGAGTTGATTAAATAAGTCCATCAGTCCACACAACGACATCCGTTTGTTCCAAAGCCAATTTTTTTTTCTCACTCATGCCATCGTGAATAAGTCATCTCACATGTCCAAAATCTCAAAGGTAGTCGTCGTACAGGGTGTCACTGTTGTAGAGAAGTCGTCATCATGAATCTTCATTCAGTCAGCCCCTCAACATTATGCTGCAGGGTAAAAAACACACCAAGGGTCAATGGAAGTTGCCCCTGACTTGGCATTCGAAATGGAACTAGGTCAATGCCCCCAAAACACAACACGTGCAACATTTCAATTGATTGAGATGACTCCATTAGCATCCACCTCATCATTTTCTCCTCTTTCCGTGCAATGTCCATACGAGGGAGGTTTTCAAAACCACAACATATAACAGGGAATTTTAATTCATAGTGGGAATCCTAAACAATTAGGCCAACCACTGGCACTAAGTGTTTTGACAGCCCACTAATTTTTTCTCCGTGGCTGTTTTGGAACAATTTTAGCCTAAAAGGTGTCAATGTCTGTAGTAAGACTTAAATATTTGATATCGGTACTTTGATGATGCCACATTTTGACAACAAAAATCAATAGAAATATGGTGACGCCTCACTGTTACACCTCCAGAGTTTATGGGTTCTTATCATTGACATTTTTCATTTGCTTCATTTATTCATGACCAAAATGCAGTCTGATCGTATCATTTAACTTTTGAGCTTTAAAATTCCCAAACAGGCATTTTACCAACATTGGCCCCTGCCTACAAGAACCAACGAGAGAGGAACTTATCCATTGGGGTAAATATGGCATGGGTAAACATCATTTGTACCATCCATCAGACTTTAGAGTGCAAATTAAGACTTCACTTAATTTACAATTTCCCAACATTTAAAAATTTTCTTTTGTCAATTTCAAAAGGATAAAACAGAATTTTCACCATAAAACTTATCAAAATGCTATATTCGATGCTTTCAGGCTTAACTTTGTGGAAACCCATTAAAACTAAAGTAAAAAAACAATGTCTCTTTCCACCAAATATTTTATTAGGCGAGACTAGTTTCAATGCATTGGCCTGAGGATGATGCTGATGCATTGAAACTAGTCTCGCCTAATAAAATATACAGAAGAAAGATATATTGTTTTTTTTACTTCAGTGATGAGAATGCACTTTAATATTTTCACTGGCTCATGATTTGGTTGTCTTAGCATTCCATTGAAATACTGAGTCTTCATAGGATAGGTCTAATCCTAAGTTTGACGAATCTAAATCCTAATTCTCAACAAATCTCAACTTATGAATCTTCTCCCTTTCTAATATTTAGCTTTCCAAATTTCAATTCAATCCAACCAATTCGGTTTTTACGTTTCATCCAAATTCAATGCCGTGTTTTTTTAATACTATTTTAAATGCATTAATTCAAGTTAAATCTCCAGATGCAAAATTACGATTCAAGCATTTAAAAAAACTGACTTTATCTTTATTTTACATGAATTTTCTAATTCCCAAAGGCATAAGACAATTGTTTGTACAATTTGGCTGCATTTAGGGAAATAATTTTCCAACGAGAACATTCAAAATGGAAAAATTTCATTGACCTTACCAGCTTACAATAGCTAGCATGGTCAGGTCCATAATTCAGTGTATGTGCGTCATGCATTAAGATGACGCAAACATACAAATGGAGGAAAATATTTCATAAATACACAGTGACAATGCATTGTGATAATTACTGGTGTATGGAAATGAAGACAACATACAATGTACACAATCATCAAGGAAGATTTTAAATTAATTATGCAAACACACTGGTCTCTGCCAGCTGGGAGTCAAACGTTGGAAAATCTGACAATTTTCACTGAAGGCATGATGACCACCATTCGTCAAATTAAGTCTCCAAATGTCACCACTAACTTTTATGAGGTCACAATTGTGAACCATTTCGGCATCATTTTTTAACACAAGGATCCCAGAGTCTAAATGTGATAATATTCTTATGATGATACAACAACATTAATTCGTCACAATTCCTGAGTTTATGATCACCCAAATGGAAAAATAATTAGTCCAGCCACGTGATGGCTTGCAAAGAACAATCCAATTACTTGTATGAGTCATTGAGTCTTTAAAAATGTCTCACGGAACTACCCACTTCAGGTTCTACATATCCTACAACATAAATGAAAGAGGGGAGGCAGTCTATATTTATATTTCACTACAACTCACCTGAAATACTAACAATTTATCAAAATGTTGCCGTAAAATCACAAAAGGAGCGGCATAGAGCATCTGGGCATTCTTCTCTGGAGAACAAACATGTAAAAGATTCGACCTTAGCACACAGGTCACAGACTGATGACAACTCAATGCATGCCAATTCAAAATTACCCCTAGATCCCTTTGATGACATGAAATTTTGACATTCTCTTCAATTATTCTGCATAAGAACATTGAAAACATCATTATGGTGGGGCCTCATCCTTCCCAAGTGGTGTGATAAGCAAGTCTCACTATAATCAAGGTTACCCAATCGAAGCCCATGATAGATAAATGCATATACCTTGGTAGATATTAACATTTTTCCTTCCTATGGCAAGTGTTCATACCATTTGCCAAGTTCCATATGTCATACCTGTAGCATCATTGAGTTTAGAAAAGAATGATCAATCCATCGAAAATAAGTATTACGCCCTTTTAAGTGTTGTTTGCTAATTGAACATCATTATTCAGACCATTATTATTAGAAAATAAATGGGTGCAAGAATGAAACCATTCTTTAAGAAGATCAAAAAATTTCACTCAAAAACCAAAGCATCTTCAGACTTTGTGATTATCTTCACTGTATGACATATTACCTTTATATAAATTACAGACTTTTGGGAAGTTGGATTAATAGTAGACACATTCCTGGGAAATCCAAATTTTTATGAGTAGCCAATCATATCTGCCTTAAAATAATGTCGCGTAGGTATGTTGTAATGATGGCCCGACTAGATAAAATAAGATGTGAAACAAACTGATTTTTACACTTGTATTTTTTTCCATTTACTCAACATATTGGTATATTCATGGCAATTGAATAATCCATTAATCCATCATTTGGAAATGTTTTATGCTTACTTTGCAGCTTAATAACTCTTGTTACTCCTGGTATTTTTTGAGACAAAACTTGGACACTGCACATTTTCATAATCCCTTACTAATTCAACGAGTTATCCTATTTTAAATAAAATCTCCTCGATGACTGAACTTGGCTGCTTGAAGTTTGGTAAAGATTAATTAAAAACAGGACAGCGTAAAAAAATAAATTCTCCTGAAAATTAACAAAGTAAACGAAGGAAGCTCTGCAGTGCAAAGTTGTGCAACAAAAAAAAATCGCTCTTCAACCAATTGACTGCAGCGCCTTGTGAATCAAAACACACCTTGGGGTGGAGAGCGCAGCATCACAACCAGTGAAGTGTCTCCATTCACATTATCAAACCAGGAAAGTAAAATTTTTCAAAACACAGTACTTCAATGCAGCCTAGCATCGCTTTTGGTAGACCTTTGACCTCGACAACCCAAGCTCCCCCCCTCTGCAGCAGTGAAAATGACTCCAGCTACATTCCTTGAGATGTGGGTGGAGGAATGGTCAGCAATTATTGATTGAATTCAATGCAAACTTTCATACTAATAATATGCTTGCCATGGGAACACAGCTATACAAATCCATGTAAAATATTCACTCTCAATTTAGTTACTTGATAACTATAATATGCAAAACAGAATAAGGTCTACGAAGATAATGATGCAGGCAATAAAGGTATTATTGGTAAGGATGGGTACTATGGCTAATGAAGAAACACATCTCACACCTAAAATTTAATGTCAAATTATCTGGTGTCATTGCCACAATCCCTTTTGCCCAAATACAAAAGAGTGTTCCATGGCCACCATTACCACCGTAGTCACTGGAGCACCATGAGCTGCAACGTGTAACACAAGTATAATCAAGTACAAGCCACTGGCGGAAGTGTGCCCACACTCTCAGGGGTACTTTGAAGAATTTTTAGGCATTGCAGCAATATCTGAAATAAATCCATTTTTCTGGAAGTCATCTCAATACTTCTTATACAAACCTTGGACTTGAGGAAAAGAAATCTGCACAAAACAGAGGTCGCATTTCACAACAACACAAGTCACTTTTTTGTGCATTTTGACTTCTTCAGTCAACCATTTCAGAGTGTTGATAAGCCTACGTCTGTGTGTTACAAATGAATGTTTTTTCTTCACCATTGCCCTTTCTTGGGAAATTCAGCCTTTTAAACTTGACCCTTTTGATCACAGTCATCATTCATAAGTAATCTACGAACAATCGATATATATATATATATATATATATATATATATATATATATATGTATATATATGTATATATATGTATATATATGTATATATATGTATATGTATGTATATGTATGTATATGTATATATATATGTATATATATGTATATATATGTATATATATGTATATATATGTATATATATGTATATATATGTATATATATGTATATATATGTATATATATATATATATATATATATATATATATATATATATATATATATATATATGCATAGAAATTAACAATTTGAAAAATAAAAACATACCTCTTTTAGAGCTCATTCGTCATCTACGCTGACTTTGATTCTTTTTCTGGAGGAATCTGCCTTTTCATTAGGCTCTGCGGGCATTACCTTCATTCGAGAGCCGCATATCTCTTGGCCATGCAGTGTCTGTAAAACCAAACCGCACAGATTAAAAAAAAAAAAACAATCACAAAGGAAGAAATCTAAACAAGTGGGACCATTTCCACTTCACCTGTCTGGCTTACTAGATTAAAGCACTGGATTACTTTCCAACAAAATTTTGTTGAGTTATTTAACAGTGAAAAAAATCACTAATTAAATGATTCTAGAGTAATAAGCCATCAGTACATTTATCCAAAGAGTTTGATCACTTAGAAGAGTAATCTAGATTTACTAGAAGTATGTACTACTGTTAAAAGTATGACAACACGAGATTCACTGCTCCCACAGTTTCAACCAAACCAAGGATAAGAATTTCTTTATTAATCCCAGTTATTGAAGTAAAAGTACTGTTTATCTTTGCAGTGCACACAACTCATGTCACACCCTATATTTGCATTATCAGAATTTACGTTTTCCTGCAATTTACAATGTTTTCATCATGCAATGTTTTTACCACGCAATTTCCTGTTTTTCCAACGTATGTGGAAACCCATATTTATGGGATTCCATTTGCAGTTTTCCTATTATTTGCATCACTATGCACAAAGATTATGAAGTTGGGCAACAGTTTGCACTAGGTGAACGGCGAAGTAGCTCAGACTCTAATATATTAAGTTTTCCTCAATAATTTGGGAATGTAAATATTATCCTGATTGAAAATGAATTTAGCTAATTCTTTTATTAAGTTTAACAATAATTTCTGTACTAATTATAACAAGAACATGAACCAGGAATACTTCAGCTTCAAACACTTGACAGGATTTTGAAAATGCCAGTGGTAACATTCTTAAAGTATAGGAAGAGAGCAATGAAAGAAACGCAAAAATTAATTAGAAAAATCATTGAACAGATAGTTCTTGTCTTGAATGCAAAACCTTTTTATCTTTAAAAGTGAAGACTGATTCGAAATATGAATCACTCACGGCAATAGCATTTTCTGCAGACTCCTTGGAAGCATACTTGGCATAGCCACAGCTTTTCCATGACAATATGTAGACATCGATGAGGCTTCCAAAACGACCAAACACATCTTTCAATGCATACATAGGTGGTGGAGTTGGCTGGCACACAATAAATAACCTGGAATTGAAATTGAATGTTATGGGAAAGTCATGAATTATGAGTTGACAGTTTAAATCTGAAGAAAACTTTAACATTAAAAACTACTTTGGAGATTCAAGTCAAGTTGTTCAAAAATATTCATTACTTCAAAAGACCTTCAATATTCTGAGAAGTTCCCTGGCAATTGACAATTGACAGGGTCATACATGTAAACATCAAAGCTGAAACTAAATGAAATAAACGACAGACCGGATATGCTAATGATAGAGAGGATAATTCTTAACCCTTTCTTTCATTTAAAATTAAAATGCAAACCACTAATATAATTTTACTTTTGTTGGTGGCAATATACATACACAGGTTACGTGTTTTTATTACAAATTTTTTCTTTCACATAGCCACTGACTATAATGATCTGGGAAGAAAAATGTGGTGAAATAGCTGGCAGCAAATAGTCAAGAACTCATGTGCTTCCTTCTATCATAAAATCAAACAAATAATTAAATATCCCATGAAATTACAAAGTATTATTATTTAAAAATAAGTTCAAGACATTACCGGAAAATAAAACTAATCTTTGCCTTGCAGCATGGTATTACTATTTATTTAGTGACTATGATTACTATTAGTTGTTAACTTTTCAAAAAAGCTCATTACATTTTGCACCAACTCAGTATAGGAACTAAATACAAGTGACAGCAGAGAGAATTTGTTATCCCCACCCAATAGCGTAGCCAATGAAAAATGTTTACTCATGAAGTGAACTAGATGTCTTGGTGGGAGGCATGGTGCCATGGAGTACTAACTAGTGCTAGTAAGGCTTTCAATGGCGAACAGAAAATAAACACTCCCACACCCCATTGGGAGGCAGACACTTATGTACCAAGCACCCAGGGGGACTTGGGGGAGGGCAGAGAGATAGAAGGGGGGGATTATAGGATACTTTAGGATCCTATAACTGGACTGTAGAAGTATTTGTAGATTAATAACGAAATTGCCATAACTCATTACCTTGAATCAGACGGCATAAACACAAGTTGCCCCACAGTTAACTTTGCAAACAAACATCGCTCCCATCAAAGCCCAACACACACACACACCAAAGTGCGAGGGATTTGCACAACCACACCACTCTTACCGAAGTGCCACCTCCGAGTCGATAGGCGCAAGTGGCTGGGGTGGGGGGAGTTTGGCCGAGCAGTATGCCGGGTCGTAAGTCTCGCCTGTGCCCTTCTGCTGCTGCATGCCATGCACATCACCTGCCAAAAGAGGGCACTTGTCTAAATGACCCGACTCCAATTCAATGCGCGAGTCCCCTTCACTTGGAGTGACCCTCCACAAAGGATCGCTCAAACCACAGATTTGACCTTTCACAAGAACTTGCACAAATTTAATTTTGCTCACGGGGAGGTGGAATTATAATCTGCCTGTACTAGACTAAGGACTGATTTGCATGAAGGGAAATCCGGTTTACAGGTGGGCTAGTCTTAGACATGTTGACAATCGCTGAGCATCCCTTGTGGCTTACAATGTTACACCCCAAGTTATACAGTGACCAATCTTGGGCCCAGGTGTCTTCTTCTGCTGACCATCACAACACCAAAAAGCGTCCACCATTATCTCAGTCGACCAAATCATGACACAATCTAACACACATTTTTTACCATATATGAGTGTTACCTTTATGGTGGTTCCATGATACTGACTAGTTTTTGCTTATCAAGTTCAGTTCATTGCTTTTTAATTGTTCATGAACATTTTTATCAATATTCTTTTGATGAATCATTCCATTTGAAGCATTTCCCATTTATTTTTTTTCCACAAGGCATAAGAAGACATACAAAAAGAAATCCTCTGGGTAGGTGCCATCAGAGCCCAGATATGACCTTAATTATGGATGACAGTGGAAAAATACACTGGACAATGAAATTTCAGATTCATTCTCCAATTTATCCATAGTAATTTTCAGGCCTTGACCACTGATTTTGTAAAATCTACAACATATCTTATCTACTTAACACACGTTGAATTTTGGATAACGAATGTTTCTGACTTACAAATCAAATCGACCAAATATAACCGGCTTTTTCACATGCATTGTACTTAAGCTTCTCCGAATCAAAATTATCAATTTTCAATTTGTGAGAAGCTTTATGGGTAATTCCAATACAATGTTACGTTAAAGTTGCAGTTCCTTCATCCATACAATCGATAAAAATATGCGCAGAGGAATGATTGGTTTCCAAGCATAGTTTTTCCAGGGACCACCTTCTCTGGACCCAAATCATTTCTGTTGGTTCAACAATTGTCTGAGACCTTTTACTCATGCATTTCCAAACAATCCACAGCACAGGGAAACCAACTCTGGTCAACTAAGAATCTACAGTCTACAGATGAAGTAATCAATGAGCGGACACCAAGCACTCTATATGAATGAACCAATGATATCCGTAAGTAAATCAGATGTGAAGTTTCATTGCCTTACCCTGAGCAGCGGCAGCATTGAGGCCTGCTTTGTTGATGACTCCCGTGAGTCCGGCAGCCTGTATTAACGAAGTGGCTTGTGCTATCGTCTCCACCAGAGCCACAAGGTCGGTTTGGAGGTTGGAAGTGCGTGGCCCAACCAGGGAGGAGGTGTTGTTTGAGAGCTGGTGGTGTGGCGGCACCAACGACATGCCAGTCATCCCCATTTCCCCACTTGGCACCATGCCCTGGGCACCAGAGGTCAGGGAAGGCGGGTGTATGGTACCACTCGGTGGGATTCTTGGGAATGGCGTCGATTGTGTGTGCATGCTCCCATGTCGAAACGTCCTGCAAGAGATTCATAATCCGTGAGTGGCCCTCAATCGGACACCTACTTGAACAACAGAAACTCATTTTGTTCACCCCTCGTCTCCTAACTCTCATAATCAGTGCATGAAACCAATTAAGTAAGATGCAATGACAATTGACAACTTAAACACTTAAAAAGAGCCTCAAACTTATTCCTCCCATTTAGATACAATGATTCTAAAAAATCAATGCCCCTTCAATTAATCATTGATGTTTTTGGTTTAACGGAAATCAGCAATTATTTGTCAACTAACATAAAATAAAAACCCATAAGAAAAGTCTAACTACCATCTCATTGCTCTCTGCCCAGATGTGTCAAAACCATTCGGGTACCATACTTGCAATGCAGCCACATTGCACCTATACTAAGCTATCTTCTTGATTATTACTTGTACAAGTTTAAAATTCAGTTTACTGGTAAAAATATCACCTGATGTTTAATTAGCAGCTGATGACAGGAAAGCCACCAGCATGGCCTAAAATAATTTTGCTGAGGCCTTAAACTCTCTGAATCAAAAGAATTTCATTAGCCAGCTCAGAAATATAAAAGCTAAACATTTGACACTCAACTGGTTAAACTATCCATTACAACCAAGCAGCACCTCCTACAGCAACAAGGAGCAAATATTACTCAGTCCACCAGGGGAAAAGTGATTGTATTCAAATCTTAAAGGAAGGCTGAGAATTATAAGAAGATAGAAGTTAGGTAGGGAAAGTAACTGGGATACCAAACCAGCAACAGCTCAGACATCCAGAAAGACAGATGGTCCTCTTTACTCAGAGTATACCATACTCTGTTCATATAGCCAATTGGAGGAAAGGCTCCATATTTTTTTGTTACATCTACGGCAGTGGTTGTCCCATGCTTTTCTCGGACACATGATGTAACTTGATACTGAGGTTTGAGTGATATCAGTGCATTGGTTCTGGAAACTCATCCATGATAATACTCTGGGAGGTTTAGCAGCATTGTAACATACGTTCATTCAGGAATGAGAGTTAGTTGAAGTTATTTCATGGTGCTTGGAAGGAACCTTCCACTCTTCAGAAAGTGTGAGAAGAGAAGGAGATCCCTGTTCCTAAACTTCCCCCTTCCTCTGAGCTCTCAGAATGTGAACTCATTGGTAGACAATTACAGAGAACAGAAGGGATAGGAGAGAGGCTTTTGAAAATGTGGGGGCGGAGAAGGATTGAGAAGGTGAAATGGACCGAAAGGAAAACAAATGAGGTAGTATTAGGTATGGTAGGCAAGGAGAGGGGTTTGTTGGGGGAAATCTCTGTTTCAACTCCAATCGATGACAATTTTCGACAGAAAAATAACGAAGAAATTTGAGAAAAGGCCAGATATATACAGAGATCAAATCTTTATATCCAGAAAATTTAAGGATGATAGCCATGTTATAAATACATAATTGAGAGGATGACAAATGCATCACAAAGCATCCAGGAGTGATGAGTCCTCTTAAAGATGTAATGGAAGCATTTATAAGTTTTTACCCCTCTCCTCAAGAGTTCAATACTAGGGACTGCAATATTTATGTTGAAATATTTATAAATGAGAGTTCAAAAACCAATAATTCCGCACATTTAATGTTTTCACAAAGATGCTTAGCAACTTCACTGGTCTCTGAGCAACATTGACAATGCTGTGAATAGGGTAAATGTTAGGCAATTACTTAATCCAAGGAAAACTACACCTATTATCATTGGTGCCTCATGTTACATCAACAAATTGTTCTTATTCTCTCTTTCAACAGGTTTCCACTGGACTCTCTCCGCCTCTTTATATCCTGAAAGTCTATATTCATTTGAGCATAAAATTCCACATTTCCTTAAATGCATTAATATTCCAATCCTTCCCTCCTTTGTCTTACCCTCTTTCCTTCAAATTACAATTAGCTGAATATTAACATTATAATTGATTGTTATCATAAGCCTAAACGGTCTTCAAGATATACCATGCATACAGGTATAAATACACACAAATGCCCCCCAATAGTTTTATTTTAAAATTAGCACTTACATCCAACACTGTCAACAGCTTTCTCTCCCGTCCCATTCTGCTCAACAAACTAATAAATTGTATCCAAGCAATATTTCTGAAATCATTGCTCAAAACACATATTGAGAAAATACATACATGATGACTTCTCCATTTTGGGCCTTGGTGTTTCAATTAATAGAACTTGGAGGAATTGGCATGAGCATACATATATAACATGCCCCAAACTACGATAGATGATTGAAGAAAGATGGAAAGAATATACAGAGGAACTATAGTGTAAAGGCATTAGGTGCAGAAACATGGTCCATAGAGTGTAAAATCATTGCAATCTTATGACTTCATCAGATCATTTGGACTTCATAATATACAGGTATTGCCGTGAACCCATCAAGGTAAATCTCCAGGATTTTAACCAGACACTTCATGGTGAATTTGATTAAATGCTTAAAAAATTTATTTGAGGCAAAACCATTTTAATGAAATTATGATTTTAAAATAAAAACGCAAACTTTCTTTTTCATGTCAGTTTCTTTAATGTACTGGCTTAAATGAAAAATGCAGAATCTTTGTCAATCAAGCCCAAATGGATTCCTATTTGGATAAAAAAAAAGAGATCAGTTCCACTCTCAGTCATTCCCCTGAAACTTGCTAATCAATACTCTACTGCATGAGCTTATCTCAAGGGCACAAGAGCAAAAGAATTCTCAGTTGGGAGGACAGTCTTCAGCATCTTTGGACCTGAAGATGCTGACATGATGAATAATTAATGAAACTGTCATCCCAGTAATATGGACCAAAGCGGATGAACTCCCAATGGACACTAATTTTTCACCAATACTCTCCTCAATCAATTGTAAAATTTGGCAGGACCCACTAGGAGCTCATCACTTGAAAGCACCAAATGAACTAAGCTATTGAGGACACCATATCTAACATTAATTATTCCCTTGAGTTAGCCGTATAAAGATTAGAAACAGAAATGAAAAAACGTACATGATAGAAATTGTAAAATATTTAATAGAAGAGTAATTTGAAAAACTTACGAAACAATATCGTTTTGTCTGGAGTAATCTGGTTTCACGATGAGTCTCTGGCCTGGGGGATACTCAAATCCATGGAGTTTCTCCTTAGCATACACCGCAGCTTGTGGTGTGTTGTACACAACTGTTGCATGCCCTTTGTACTGAAAGAATTCATATTCAATGAGTACAACATTGCATATAAAACTAAACACTATGGAATTATAATGTCACAACTATCAAAAAGAAAGAAGGCAGGGTCCTATAAAGCAGCATGATATTTTATAATTCATTGAAATTTAATTTAACGACATCATTTCAGTCATCTCAATCAACCAAGCTGACTGCTTTTCCTCCAATTTCCCCATTTCCCCACCCAAGTCCTCCCATTCCACAAGCGCCTAATCGTTTGGAGGAATGATTTCTAACTTAAAACACCAGGTGGAATTCTTTTGCAGACAAACTACTTTCTTGTGCATGTATACACTGTATAAGGTGGAGAATTCGAGCCAGGACCTTCTCCATGCTTTCATAACTGAATGTTGAGTTCACTAAACTGGAGAGTTGCGAGGCATGAGCATCTAATCTGTTTGATCATAGTGAACAGCATCTGCACTTTGTGGGATGTGTGCAGGGGCCGGTGGATCATTGAGTGTAAGGCTGCATATTTGCGTGAAAAATGGTGGGCAGAATCATTGGGCTTTATATGATTTGTACATGTGGGTTTCCCATAAATAGAGAACTCATGTTTATTTTCTTTTATGGTCATAGCCAGATCCAAGAAGTTATTTGTGCCGTTGACGTCTTTTTCTACGAAAAAGGAAATATTAGGATGGATCATCGGTGTGGACTTGGTAAAAAAGTGAGGTTTGCTGATGTTTGTGAAGCTCTAATTTGCCATTTAGCCAAGGGGTTGCAAGCATTGCTGAGTGAATGGGAAACTCAGTGAGATAGATATGGGATGAGAATCAATATTAATAAAACGAACGTTATGTAATTTTCCAGAAAGAAGAAGACCAAGCTAAACATTTACATAGGAGGGCAAAAACTAGAGCAGGTAGAACAGCTTACATATCTTTGAAGTGTTTTAGACCAAAATGGTCAGAGCAGTAGGGACGTGAGGAGAAGAATTGCGATAGGAAAAAAGACTTTCATAAAGAGGAGGGCGTTGAAGACAGGGATGTTGAGTAAGGATGTTAAGAGAAGACTGTAGAAAACTTTGATACAGAGCATAAGTATGTACGGCGTAGAGATGCCATTGAATCAGAGTGATTGACGTAGATTGGAGGCAGATTGGTGGGTGCGGAGTAATCACATATACAGATCATATAATTCCCAATGATTCCGCCCACCATTTTTCACACAAATGTGCAGCCTTACACTCGATGAGTTGAGGTAACTGTGGTAGGAGTCTAAACTGGCGGTTGGCATGAACTTCCTGAATAACGAAATTCTACAATAATATTAGAATTTCCCTTCAGCAACACAAATTCCAAATACACATTAAACGCCACCATAAAGTGAAACAAAATAAAAATAAACGATTGATTGATGGTCATAGATCAACATGATTAGGTTCTTATATTCACACAAAGCAAGACCCACCTCCTCAATTAGAGCTATCTCGATACTGACTCTCTATTTGCAGGAAAAATACGACGTGAGCTGGTATCTAGGTTATCCCAGTCGACATACGAATCCAGTAGGGTCGATGACAACAGAGTAATTTTCCATCCATTATACTAGATTCACCCAATAACTTCTCAGAAGATCCAAGAGATAGTGCTCATAGTATTGGCAAAGATTTACTTTTAGTAAGTCCCATCTCTCACTAGACTGCTGTTACAGTTCCAGCTAATTCCATCAAACGGTTTCATTTCCATAGAGGACTGAACAACAAACTTTTGTTCATTTAAAAATATAAAAAAATGTAGTTTCATGCTTTGATTAAACACTTCTATTTATAAGGCTTAACGCTGAAAGAGATCAAAGCTGACTTGAATGAAGTTCATGGCACACCTGCATTTGAAATTGTTTACAATTGGACAAATGACTTTAAACGTGGCCGTAAATCCACAAGTAATGACATCACTCAGAATGTCCAGTGGAATTGACCCCTCCTCCGAAATGATGGACATAATCCACAATAAGGTTTTAAATGATTGACAAATCAAAGTTCGCACAACAGTTAAGGGATATCACAAGATACAGTGTTTTCAATTTTGCATGTCAAATTCGGTACGACAAACATCTCACAAAGATGGTTGTTAGATTTGCTCTCAGTAGGGAACGAATGCAATTGCGTAGTAGATTTGAAGGCTGTTTTGATGTTTCTCTGTTTGCAATCCCGATGAGTTTCTTCATTGATGCATAACTGCGGACGAAACATGGATGCATATGTGTGTGGTGTGCACTATTACACGCCACACACAAAGGAACACTCAAAACGGTGGGCTTTTAAAGGCAATACAGCTCCGAAGAAGACAAAGACTGTGAAATAGGCCGACAAATTCATGGCCATGGTTTTTTTGGGATGCACTAGACCACAATTTTTGAGATTTATCTATGTTGATACCTTGCAAAAAGGTTAAACGATAAGCGGAGATTATTAAGCATTGCCATTGAACTGGTTAAGCAAATAAATCAAGAAAGAAAAATCCTCATTTGGCAAAGAATTAAATTCTCTTCAATAAAGACAATGGATGGGTGCACCGCCTGTGTAATCTTGATGGCAAAAATTATGGAATTCAATTTTGAATTATTACAACACCAACCCCGCATTCACCATATTTGACCCCCGGGGACCTTTTTTTATTCCCAAATTTTACAAAAAACCTCAGAAAATGATTTTAAGTTTAAAAAGGAGGTCTTGGGCAACACTTTTATTTTAAGGACCTCCTCAAATCCTACTTTTTGGGCGGCAGCTTAAAAGAATAGGAGAAATGCCAGGAAAAAGTGTATCAAGTTAAAAGGAGCTTATGAAGAAAAATTTCAAAAAAATCTACCCAAAACAGTATTTTTCTATTTTTTCCTAAGGACTTATTGAACGATCCATATACACAGAGACTTATCCTTACCATACGATTCTTGGGGTCATCGTGTAAATGGCAATAGTCCAGTCCTGGGATAAGGTCAAAGAGCCTCCATAACTGGTCCCAATTGAGCTGAGGGGAGGCAATGACCTCCAACCGCGTATAACTGCCTTCACCCCCAACCGGTATGCCGTCTGGAATGCAACAACAGCACAATGAAACAATCAATCAATTTTTGCAGGGCATTTAAAGATCTAATTGGGAGACTTGCTAACTTTAAATAGTTCTACAAAATGAAAGAAAAAACATGAAGAACTTTAGCATAATGTAAGGAATTAGCGGCAGTCATTAATGAGCAAGTGGGCTAGACTGAACAGAGGCCACTGCCTATGCCAGTGAAATCTCAGACCATGAAGTTTCATTTTGTCAACCTTAATAAATGCCTAAGTCAAAGACTACCCCATGCTAATTAGGGAAATGGGAACGGTCACTGGTGCACTAATGAATCGGGAAAACGGGGTCACGGCAAAGCTGGCTGCAAAGGACAAATCTCCTTCAGCCAACTATCCCCTCTGATGTTTATATTCTCGGTTAACTCAAGAATTAAGCTTTCTCAGCATTACTAATTTTAGTATAATTTGTCTCGATGACTTAAGCTTTTCATCACGAATTCCCCAATCAAGTACATGCATGTACTCTGTCGGCCACAGAATAACAAGATCAACAACTTTCCCAAAAGTCAACCAAGGAATTCATTTCAGCCGTGGCACCACAGTGGACCATTTTCAGTGCACAGGCATCATCCTCACCATTATAACTTGGAAACCTGCCACTTTCCCAGGCTGTAGAATGAAATCAATGTGGGGAAGTGATGGGTGAAATTCTCATCTGTAGTTTAAATGAATATACTTTGTAACTCCCACACAATTTTTATTCGTACTACCGGTTTCAACGCAACGGCGTCATCATCAGGTACAAACATTTTTCGGGCACAGGGTTGTATATATATGCACTCTTCGGAAAGGAATGTTGGGGGAGGGTGGGTGGGGTGATGATGATGCCGTTGCGTGCGTTGAAACCGGTAGTACGAATAAAAATTGTGTGGAAGTTACAAAGTATATTCATTTAAACAACATGAACCTCCACAAAGTTGAGCCCGAGACCATAGAATTCTTCTCATCTGTACCTCAAGCCAAAACCTACATTTCATGGAAGATCTATATGACATTTTCTTCGTAGGTTCTAATGCCCTAAAAACTGATCATGCTGATATTGTAAACATCAATCAAACAACCTGCAATTTCACCAGCATTTAGATAATGTATTAGCTGCCCTTTCTTGAGGACAGTTAGTGAAGCCCACTTGATTTGAAAGCCTTGGTCATAACGGTCACAAATCTCATCAATTAATTATTGAAAAAATTGGAAATAAGGCGGAGTCTAAATAGCTAACCTATTGATTTTCCACAAAAACAATATTTTCGATACATAAAAGGCCAAAAAAATACGCTAAAAAGGGATTTTCACTGCACATAAAACATATCATCAGCATTTCTTTTATTGAAATTGAATTGAATATAAAATTACATTACACATAGACCTTTGAAGCAAAAATAACAATTATAGATGTGTGGATCTATCATTTGATGGTTGGGGATTCTCCACCCGTCCCAACAAGGGTCAATCTCTCTCTACTTATCCTCAAACATACATAAACATATATAATACGATAATTACGAGGGGAATTATCTACAGGGTTCAAATATTTTTTCCTCCACGCTAGAAAACTAATTAAATTTTCAACACTTTCGAAATCTGTACGATTTAAGACCAAAGCCATCAGGATGACACAACATGATTCACATATTAACAGGCAGCAATGACTCTTGATATTATTTGGTAACTCTTGCACATGGGTAAAATTTCAACATATCATGAACTATACTTAACACATATTTGTGTGTCAGGAAAGGAATAATATACACATTGATTAAATTAATTATTCAAATGAAATTAACAACTCAGAATGCACATGAGCCATAATTGTTATTCACTGTTGGTATTCTCATTCTTAGGTGCCTCCCTGTCCATTGCCAACACATTGTTGTTTCCATTGGAATTAAATTAATAAGTTACGATGAATATTCACAGAACAACACAGAGACGTTTTTTGGCTATTAGAGGTGTAATTGTTCTTAATTAAATTAGTCCTTACCATAATGATGAAACGGATTGTCATGGCCAGAGGCTCCTTTGGGGTGGTTTGGTGGGCCATTAAACCTTTCATTCATTTCCAATGACTTTTGTGGCTTGGGCTCCGCAAACACTGGCTTAAATGACCTGTCACACCCTTCAAAGGCTTTTGCAGCATGCGAAGGCCTGCGTAATCAAGTATATTAATGGTCAATACATAACGTACTACACTTGTATGGGATTAGTTTAGAATCTAAGAAGGTATGAATAAACTAGAACTGAGCTAAAAACAAACGAAAATCACTGTCACAAGCGGTTTTTTTAATTAGGAGTAGAATATAGTATTTAATATCTTTTCTAGGTTGACCTGGTTCTAGAATAATGGCTTACTGTAAAATTGAACTCGAATAACATGAACCATTCAACTGTTAAAGAAGTAATAACCTAGTTGCCAACGTAATCTGAAGCATTTTTAAGCCAGTTTATAAAACATCCATGCAGACTACAAATTGCCACAATATTATTTCAATACCTGTGGTACTTAATGTAGGCAAATCCTTTGCTTTCCTTGGTCACTCGATCCTTAACAATTGACACATAATCGATGTCTCCAAATTGAGCAAACTGTTCACGTACATCCTTCTCCGTCATGCTTTTAGGAACTACAACAAACAACCGCAACAAACGCTCCTCCTCATTCATATCCCTTCTTGAACCCTGGTCACGACTGTGGGGAGGAGATTGGATAAGAAAAGGGGTAATGGATTCCTGAACGAATTCCACAGTTAAAACAATTTAAAAGCAATACCTATGCGCTATAAGAACTTTCAACGGCCTCGGATGAGAACCAATGCATCGTCCATTCATTTCTTCCATTGCAAGAGCTGCTTCCGACGTTTTAGAAAATTTTATATAGGCGACACCTGTACACACATATTTTCATAAGTAGCTGTTCAACAGTGTTAAGCAGTGAACTATATTCATCTAAATCCGAAGTTTCAATTTTACAATACCTTTTGGTTCCCCAGTTGTTCTTGTTTTGACAACCCATATTTCTTCGATGGTACCATACTTTTCAAAAGATTCCCGAAAATCCTCTTCAGTTACGGTTTTTCCACAAACGATGAAAAGCCTTGAGTTAGGAGGATCGTCATATTTAGTATCTCTCGACAATTTTCCCCCATCTGAGCCATAATAACTTTCTCGGTCTCGGTTATCCCTGTCAAACAACTTCCGCCTCTCGGCCATTTTGGATTGATTCGTGGACTGCGCTGAATTTCTTGTTTCGAGGCGTTTGAGCGTCGATTACTACCTTCCCAAAATCCTCCCTAGATGACACTTGTAATCACAACTTTTGGCCATCTCTTATCTTGTTTATGAACTAGATGGTGCCCACAGTGTTCCATATTCGCTCGTTTCACGTGGAGCAAAGTTTCGGGGATAGAATGCATATGTCGTAGGATATACAGTCTAGCTAACACTGTAAGTTTTTCTGGTCAAAGAGATGTATGTTCCATTTGCATGCAACAGAATAAAAGTTCACTACATGTGACTAAGCATTATTTAACATCATCGAGTGGTATATGAACTTTTATATCGATCATAGAAGGGCGAAGTGTTACTAATTTTTGCGAATCATCCTTGGCAAATCCCTGCAGGTTGGTAGCATACTCAATCCCATATGCATAACAGTAGAAATGGACTGTATTTACTACGTCTCTAGGTGTGTTTTATCAGAAGTAGAGAATAGGGTCAATCTTCAAGGATGCTAAGCTGCTGAAGGTAAGGTTATGACTTAATCAACATTGTTATCTCATCATTCACGTTTTCCCATTATACGAATAGGCAACACGGTCAAAACGCTGAGACACTTCTCTATCATCGATTCCTGCCGGAAATAGTTTGATGTAACATTACCGTATGTAAACAGTTTTGTCCTTCCCGTTGGGCTTATTTATTATAACTCGGAATAAGTCCAGCTTGGAATATTTAAAATGCCTAGTGGTGTTTGAGCTCTAATTCGTCCATATGTCCTATACAGTGTATTTGGAATCTAAAATGTCTCGTTCACTTCTAGATTAGTTTTATTTGTCTGCCACTCGATTTTCAAACGGTGAGTTTCATCATTAAATGCTATGAGAACTAATTTGTCGGTGATTATTCTAAATAAGTATCTATCGTGCCTTATTAGTGACGCAACGTACCATATAGACATGTCCAGCAGTTAATAGATTATCGCAATTTATCTTTGGATTTGTAAGTGTGGGTGTCATTGTATCATCTCATCATTGTGTTACTTTTAATTTCTCGTCATAATTTATGATGTTAATTTCAGCATGTGTGCCGCAGTCCCAACAAGTTCTCTACTCTCCATCGGGGGGAAGGGTGACCGTAGTAGTACCTCATGAAAGTAGTTGGCCCGCAGTCATTGTGGTCTCTCGGGCAGCGATGCTGCGCAGGGAAAATGGTAAAGTTAGCGAAAATAAAAGTGGCGACAAAACAGCGGCCGCTGCAGCTACAGCCGCCACGATGCTCGTACTGGGTCAGCCTCCACCACCGACCCAGCACCACAATCAGCTGCTTACCATCGAGTGGAACATGATGGACAAATCCCGCTTCATACCACTCTCCATGCTTAGCTCATTCTCCGTTCGGTGCCTCCTATACCCCCTCACCCTAGTGAAGACGAGAATTCAGGTTGGTGTTTGATTCGGGCCTGCAAATCTATTCTCGTTACAATATTTATAATGTTTGTCACTTAGGTGGCAAACATTTTAAGTTAGAAATCCAGCAAAACTATATTTTATTCTTACTTCATAATCACAGCTCTCCTCACATCGTCACCTTAGCACACCGAATGGCTGTAAATCGTATATTGTTCATTAGTAATGGAGAGTTGATTTTGAAGCACAAAACTGCTGCAACAGCCTGAAATTAATATATGTGAGAGAGTTTAGGTTGTGCAACGAGTTTCCCGAGGAGGAAAAAGAGAAGCAAATCAATTTGATTTGAAAAGTTTAAATAAAGTAGAACTGAGATGTTGTTTTTACTGTAACTTGTTTTTTACATAACCAATCAACTGCACTCATTTGATTAAATCTTTATTTGTGCATTAATTGATACTTTAACTAATTAACTGATTAGAGTGGGTAAATGATGCTTGAGGTACTATTTTGGCCTTTTCCATTAGTCCATTGTATATCCCTCGATATGTTCAAGGTGAATGGTGGAACTTCATCTCATGGCTGGTTTGGCACCATCTTTTTTTCTGACAGGTCCAGAAAAGGAATGGTTCTTCTGATGAGTATAGAGGTCTGATTGATGCATGCTGCCGGATCCATAGGGAAGAAGGTGCCAAGGGATTGTACCGTGGATTTTGGGTCGGGGCATTTCAGGTTAGCTAATTCTAGTAACATGTTCCTATGCATATTTATCATTCATTAAATGGCTGTGGATATTTTTAGGCATATAAGAGCTCTGAATTTTTCTCGTATTCCAAAAGTATACTTTTACATAATTTGAGTGACACTAGAAGGATAACAGTGAGGAAGTTCACATCGTAGAACAAATGAATGTTACTTCCATGATGGGATGGCATGCGAGCAGGGGAAATAAGTAATAATCAAACCAATTGTTTAACTGATGAAAGGTGATGATATATTTCATGATATGTATGAAAATGTTGAAGGTGGATTCCTTCCCTAGAATTGGGTTGGAAATCTGCAATGCCAACTCATTTAAAATATGAAATTTGATGTGTGGATGTACTCTAGTATTTGAGAGTCTATTTCATGATTTCCTACGGTAATACCATTTCATAAATACTTTTATAAATAGGTCCTCGCATGGCAGTATATTATTGCATATGTGCACACAGTGTGTTTCATATATAAGTTGTAATAATTTTAATTCACATTCAGTACATAATAGCTATGGAAATCACGTTAAATAAAGTTCCTTTAATTAGGCTCAATCAGAGGGTTACGATTTGAAGTGCGGTCTGCTGCAATGAAATCTAATCCAAGCGAGAAGAAACTAAATGTTCTTCATGAAGATATGTTCAGGGGAAGGCTGGTCCATTAAAAGTCTTTCTCTCCAGATGTCATCTTGGATGTGTTTTCTCCTTAATGTTTGAAATTAATTCCTGTAGTGGTACTGATGGCTTTGCATTAGGATTTAAAATATTATGCCCATTCATGATGGATAACTTTAATGTTTGTTTCTCTCAGATACCTCTGACAATTATGATTATTTAATCTGAATGATATGCAGTCTGTTTTGTCAACTCATTTAATTTTTTTCTTCTATTGGACTGAATGCCTAAAACTTTGTTGATCACTCAAAGCAAACTGATGATGCAGTGTATGACTGCAATTTAGACTTCCTATGCTAAACCTAGCTTTAGTGTAATCACTGACTGAGACATGGGAAGTGGAAATTATGCTCTTTAAGTTGCTTTACTTATTGTGAAATTAATGAGACTACGTTATAACTTTGATTCCAATTTTAAAAATTTGTGATGGTTTTTCTAACGGAAGTACTTGTGGATGTATTTGACATGAAAGTAACTTTAGTTGTGGAATTATGCACAAATATATATATTTAACCTGGGTATAACTTTTGGAATTTTATTTCAGCAAAGACGTCTAAAGTACTAACAGCCGTTATTACATGGCACACATTCTAGTGAACCTTTATTTTTCCACAAATTTTGTAATAATAGCATTTTAACCTTTTTGGGTGATTTCATCATTCATTTCCTGCCTTTCTGAACACTGCATTTAAATGGCTATGGCATTTTAATGTTACTTTTTTTTAAATTGGGGATTGAAAAGCTCAGACATACTTATCTAGAAATTACATCAAATAGGAATTGATTATCATTTCATCAGATTGGATGATTTTTTCAATCCACTTCAACTCATCCCTTTGTCTCCATTTACAGCCAAGGCCTTGTTGAATGGTTCTCCTTACTGGCCTAACCTTGACATAATGTTGGTGAAATAGCATGTGTGTCTTTTCTCTTATTAATTTAGCCCAGAATTTTATGCCATGATGACCTCGTTCTTTTGTAGCTTATCAGATAAATATTATTATTTAAATTGTGAGATGATTCTTTTTTTGCCACCCTAAGAGGGTAAAATCAAAAGTTGAAACATTTTTACTGTCCTTCATCGGCTACTTTTTGGAGTTATCTCTTTTGCAGAATCCCACTTCAGTTTGGTTCTTCCTTTCCAAATTATATGATTGTTTGAACTCTACAAAATGGGCATTTTTTTCTACAATCATGTCATTTGAATGGGATCTCCTATACGCCTATGGGTCACTGTGGACATGTTCAGTCCACAATGGCAAAATATTGCCATAAGTTCTGTGGATTTCACTGAAACAGCTGCAAACTGAACTTGGTAAATGCCAGCATTAAATAATTTTTGGTCAATTGAGAGTTCTCTGTCATATGGATAGCTTTCTCTTGCCTAAATGTTACGTACCTGTTCATTCAAGATGCCTACAGCATTAGCAACTTCACGCATTTTCACTATTGCATCATTGATGATTCCTGCAGGAGGGACCACAACAGGGAATGCAGATTATTTGGCATCCCTTGTCCCCAATGTATGGCCTATCCCAAAATTTTGAGACCGCACACAAATATGTAAATTCTCTGTAATTTTTTAAAGTTTCTCTTTAGTCTTGTGATGTGATTTACATTTCATACATATAGTAGTTTGATGAACACATGAAAAATCTCTAATATTTTTTTTTTTACAATAGTATAGCAACTAGCTTGTTTAAAATAAACATGGAGTGGTAGATCAATATGCCTATTTTTTTGTTTTCTCTTTCAAGAGATGCTAATGACTGAAAATAACTTGTATAATCATGTTGTTTGTGATGCAAAAGTTCAAAGCATCAAATGTAGAATTATCTGTAGGTGTTTTTGACTTATAGAATGAGAGCATTGGATATTGTCATTATGTCTTGCCCATTCTTGAATTACCTTAATGGACTATAGTGCCTACATTCCAAATATAATGCAATTCTTCTGGGTGGGAAGTGTGGTGGTACTCATTGAACAATTCTAACCAGATTGTTTCAGGCGTTGGCTACATTGCTACATATGAGTCGGTTCGGCATGCTCTGTCGCTGGGAGGCATTGAGGATGGACGCGTGAAGGCGTTGGCAGGTGGCGGCTGTGCTTCCCTTGTCGGCCAGACCATAGTTGTGCCATCAGATGTCGTCTCGCAACACCTCATGATGCTCAGGACGAGGAAGGATGGAGGAGGCAACGTCAACGGCTCCAAGGAATCACATGGAGGCTCTTCGGCAGGGAGTAAGAACTCACCACCCGGCCACAGGAACTATTCAAGCCGTTCCGCTGGGAGTCGTTGGTGCACGGGAGCCGAAGGAATGAATGGTGGCCACGTCAGTGCAATGAGTGGTGGTGCTAGGTGTAAGGGTTTGGTGGTGGGGATGACGAGGGACCAGTCTGGGGGTTCGGGGGGAGGTCGCTTCAGTGGAATCTCATCCACGGGGACCCCTGAGGAGAACTGGGGTGGGCGGGGGAGTGTGGATTCCAGCCGCAATGCACGCAAATCGTACCGTGAGCGTGGTGGCTTGTTGATCCAGACTGAGGGAAGGACACGCTTCCAAATAACAGTGGACATAGTGAAGCAGATATACAAGCAGGATGGTTTGAAAGGGTTCTACCGAGGGTACGGCGCTTCTCTCTGCACCTATGTTCCTAACTCAGCACTCTGGTGGTCCTTTTACCATTTCTACCAAGGTGAGTTAATCTCCTTAATCGTCATTTCATTTCAGAAGAAATGCATACAAAGGGGTGATGGTGTGATGCACACAAACTTGAGGTCTCCCAGTCACTTATCAAATAAGAGGTTCTCTAATGTATTATGTCACTTGGGCAAAGGCAAAATTCAAAAAAAAAAGGTAAAATTGAAAGCATAGTCTGTGTTCTTCCAGTAAGAAAAATGGTGAATCTGCCCATTAGTTTGTATACTACCTTGATCAAAAAGTTCCCGGAATAACCACCGTGTGGCGCTCCCATCGTTCCGATTTGAGTTCTGTTTTTTTGTTAAATTGGTACATCTGTTGTTGATATTCCCTTTAAATCTTAGTGTCATAACTTGACATTTGCAAAAGTTACGGTCGGTTTTCGGTATGTCCATCAGCGCTTCCTGCGATTTTTCCATTACTTCCTCTCGGCTGCTAAAACGCGTTCCCCGTAATGGTTTTTTAACTCGATTGAACAGAAAGAAGTCACAGGGAGCCAAATCAGGTGAATTCGGTGGCTGTTGGATGGTATTTGTTGCATTTTTCGTCAAAAAATTACGAATAATGATAGCACTGTGCGACGGTGCGTTATCATGGTGCAAAATCCACGAGTTTTCTGCCCACATTTCTGGTCTCTTTCGGCGAATTGCTTCACGCAAACGTCTCATAACGCCCAAATAATACTCTTTGTTTACTGTCTGGCCTTCTGGCAAAAATTCATGATGCACTACACCGTTGTAATCCATGAAAACCGTCAGCATTGCCTTCTTTTTTGACTGAAAACGACGTGGTTTTTTTGGTCTCGGCTCATTTGGTGAACGCCATTCACTTGCCTGATGTCTGGATTGCGTGTCGTACTCATAAACCCACGTCTCGTCTCCAGTAATGATCCTTTTGATGAATGTGGGATCGGATTCAGCCTCGCAAATCATGTCTTTTGCGACGTCAACACGGTCTCTTTTTTGCATGAAATTGAGGTCTTTTGGCACCAACTTTGCTGCTACACGACGGAAACCCAAATCATTAACCACAATGTCTTGGGCAGATCCATAGGCAATGTTCAAGTCCTCCGCTATTTCTCTGATGGTTAATTTGCGGTTATTGACCAACATTTCTTTTACTTTATCAATTTTTTCACCGACTTTCGATGTCGATGGTCTGCCACTGCGTTCATCATCTTCGATTGACTCACGACCACTTCTGAACCGCTCGTGCCACTGGTAAACGACCGTTTTTTTTAGAGAATCGTTGCCGAAACACTTTTCCAACATTTCCAACGTCCGTGCACCACTAAATCCGTTTTTTACGCAAAATTTAATACAAGTTCGTTGTTGCAAATTTAAATCCATTTCTGAAATTGTAAAAAATCGCCAACACACACAGAGATAGATGTACTCTTGGCTACGTAACTTTTGCAAATGTCAAGTTATGACACTAAGATTTAAAGGGAATATCAACAACAGATGTACCAATTTAACAAAAAAAACAGAACTCAAATCGGAACGATGGGAGCGCCACACGGTGGTTATTCCGGGAACTTTTTGTTCAAGGTAGTATGCATCATGCAAAATATACTTCAGTGAAACTTCATTGGAATTTGAAAATTTTCACAATTTGGGCTCTAAAATGCTCTTTTCCTTTAATCCCAGCCTTGAGGCACAGCCATGACCTTTAAAGTGGTACATTAACATGACCCTAAACTTGTCGGTGACATATTATGCAACGTGCTTAACAAACGTGTATGTGTGGGTTGTATCATGTACAGGATATACTAAAATGTAACTGAAGTTAAAAATTCCATTAATTGTAAAAAAGAGCTCATAACCAAGTTTACGAAGTAACATAGGTATATTTTGTGTTCACTGGTTCAGATGTGGTTGTCCACTAATGTCGCATGGATTTGAGCCGAGGACCCTCCACAGCCAAATTCCATACCCATAGGACTACCGTTTCAGTATTTTTGCAAGCATTTTTACTTCATTTTTATTTGATGCTGTATTGGATTTAGGGTTATTTTTCACCATGAACACAATGGCAAAAGTAAGGGCTTGCTGTGGTTTAGATGAAACGTTGCTCGGGGATAACCAAGAGGGCTAGAAAGTTCTGGCCCTTGGAGTACCACATTTGGACGTTTGCCTTTCATAAGTGTGGCTAAAAGGGCCTCAATGTTAGCAATATAATTAAGGAACTTTTCAGATTGTAAAGGCCTGTAAAATGGAAAGGGGTCAAGACCACATGTTGATAAATTTTCGTACAAGCACAACAAATTCATGTGTTTCCAGAATCAGTGGATCAGAGTTACTGCTTGACATTTTTTTTCAAACAGCATAAATTTCAAATGTAAAAAGGGTTGGCAAGGAATCATTTTGTTCATGGCAACTATTCCTAGGACTTAATAAAACCTTTAAATTTCTTTCTGATTTGCACTGGTATGCCTCTGAGTGATTTCACATGGAATGACTCTCCAAAGTGGTATTGCGTAGCACAGAAACATACTTTCAAGATAAGGGAAATCCATTCAAAACATACCTTGAAAAAATGCTATACCAATAATAATAATTATATATAGTATATACTCATGCATGCATGATCATAGCACTCAGGAAATTTCATTGAAAATATGTTGGAATGTTTGATATTTTGAACCTAATAACTGTTTTTGGGAAAACTAAATTGGTTCACACCTTCTAGAAACAAAAGTTAATAACAGTACACAGTCACACAAGTCAATAACAGTGTTAAGCTGAGGGTACCTGTGATGTACCCTTGTTAGTATTCTAAGTTGATAATGTGAATATTTACTTCATGCATGCGGACTTTAACAATTCCCTTTGTGAGCGAGTGCTGTGAATCCTTTTCAGGTGAATTGAGCTCTCTCCTGCCACCATGGGTGTCCCATTTGTTCATCCAGTGCATCTCGGGGACAATGGGAGGCTTCACCACAACCATCATCACCAACCCAATCGACATTGTCCGAGCAAGACTGCAGGTTAGTCATGTGTGCAAGCTGTTAGTTGTATGTATGGCTTCTTCTCATATCTTTTCCTGGTGAGAATAATTTATGATCTTGCTAGTGAGCCATAGATTTTCATATAATGATTTTCATCCATCTGCCGAAACAAAAAGATCACAGATTTCTCCCAATTCCAAGCGGACTGGTAGAAATGCTCCTATTTTATGTGGATTGCACTTTTTCTTAGGTGAGGACCACAAAGGACACCTCTTAAGAAAATTAAATTATGTGCTATGATTTTGTTTTATCCAACTGAAAAGAATTTAAACAATGGTTATGGTTTATGGTTTTAGAAAATTTCATTGCACTAAAACTAGTGAGAAAAATTTCCACAGCTACAAAAAGTATCACCTACACTGGCATGTTCAAATTCATAATTTGCAGAAAAATAAATGATAGATATGTATTGTGTTTCTTCTGTAATGTTTGTGCTCAAAATGTCCTCTTCTATTGCCACTTTGTGGTCACCCTTGATTATCAGTTTTGAGGTCAAGGTTTAAAAAATAAATGCTAAATGGTTTCCTTCCCTCTGAAGGTTCAGCGCCTTGACTCGATGCACCAGACCTTCCGAATCCTGTGGTCCGAGGAGGGCATGCGCATGTTCACCAAAGGCCTTTCAGCGAGACTCGTTCAGTCAGCGGTGTTCTCGTCATCCATCATCCTTGCGTACGAGTCCATCAAGCGCTTCAGCGTGAAGGAGGAGTACCGGCACTTAGTTACCTGGTAGTAGCTGCGTGTTCAATATAGAGAGCCGCTGGGGGCATGCTTGAGTGGGTGCCGAATGAGCCTTGATTAATTCGGCAGTTGTGAGTGGCAGTTGGCCTGCTGCCCCTGCAAATTAATGCCTTAATGATATATCTCTCTCCTGCAGTCTCTAGTTAGAGGAATTTGTATGAGGTTTAGTAGAGATGTAGTGTTGTTCACAGTGCTCATTGTTGGTAATTTGGACCTCTAGTCCTCGTGGGAGGGTCATGTTTGTGGTGAGAGAGCACTTTGTCTCATTTGCGCAGGCATATGGGGTTGCCTTGTCTCTCGCATGCTGACAGACATTCATCTCATAAATGTGCACACGCCAAAGTAAACCCACGGAAAACTGGTTCACATATTAGATTGAGGTCCTAGGTTCCCGTTACCACCGTAAAAGTAGATTGTGGAGGACGGGAGGGCAAAGAGTAAAAGGTGATTGGCTGCATGCTCATGGAGATGTAATTTGATTCATTAAGTGTAGAGGCTCTGTGCATTGCAAAAAAGCCATGATTGTGGCAAAGCAGTCATTGGTGACAAAATCATTGACAAATACCTTTGTGCTCAAATAATGATGGTGCTCATGTTTGGCTCTTAGGTTGAATGTAAACATAACTAAGATTTGAAGACTTACTTCAGTTCCACAGTTCTTATTTATTGAATGACTGATTTTGGCTTTGGATGACATCATATGGTATGCTAAATGATGGAATCACTCAGATTATTGATATTTCTGCAAACAAGGGAAACAATTTGCTCAATGAACAGGATTTTGGAAAGCAAGAAGCCAAATGTAAATCTTTGATTCATCATCACTTTAAGTTTCCCCATAATTAACTTGGCACTCATCTGCTTCTTTGAGCAGTGTGCATTATCGTGATTTTCCTGTCCTCTCCATGGTATCCCAGAACATTTGGACATGATTCCCCAATTGGACGGGTTTTTAATTACAGCAGACTAATTTGAAATAAGTGGCATCATAGTGGAACTGTTAGTGCAGGTATCTTGCCTCCTGTCTTCTCTCTTGCCAGCAAAGCACTTAAGATATTACATTTACAGATTTTGAATTGTCAGCAAGCACAATGGAAGTTGACTCCCGGGTAGCTCAGGGCTTATGTGGATGGGGTAAGGGGACCACACTTCCCATGCAAAACCAGCGGCCAAATCACCTCTACTTGGCCTACGCATTGATGATTTTCCTCTCCAAGTGCATGCCGTTGCGATGGATCAGGGACCAGGAAATATGCGCGTGGCAGTTTTCAGAGAATCTATATCGCTCAGATGTTTGCCAAATGAGTTGTTACCACTATGGGAAAGAGGTTATTTGGGTACACTTTGCATTGAGGGAGTCATGTGTTCCATTCCTGTCGAGAGACAGTGGCGGGCGATTTGAAGCCAAGACAATAAGCGAGTTGATTTATTCCTTTAGGATCTTTGCCAGGTCTCTTGCTTCATGGACATGGTTTTTGCTGGTATTAATTTTGGCTACCCCAAAACTAATTTGCATTCGCAAAATGGGTGTTGTTGTTGCTGGACAGCGTCACAGTGAGTCTCCCGTTCTTTAACCCCATTGAATTAAATTAATTAAATTGTGACAGTGGATATGTTTCATGAGTGTTGCAAATAGATATTGTTTACATTAATGAATTTTAATTCTTCATTAATGGAGAATAAATGGGTGAGAAATGAGTCTTTTTTTTCCCTGAAAATATGCAAGACGAAACTTTGTCAAAATATTTTTCAAGTGTAGAGTGAAAAAGTAAAAAGTGCGGCTTTTATGACTTAAATCAAAGTCAAAGAACTGCTTCTATTATTTTTTTATTCCCTACACCTTGCGGATATTTTACAAATTTTTGTCTTTCAATGGATAATTCAACCTTGTCGATAACCTCTCTTTAGGACTTTTCCTGTGAAAGGGTTGGATTAGAATTTAAATATGGGTGAAATTGTTACAATGTTATTGAGATATGATTGTTAAAATATTATACAGAATTTATTTCAGTTAAGATTTCCTCCTTCAGAAGAAATAATTGAGGTTTATCTTCTTTCGAACAAACTTTTATTTCCTGTTAAATTCTGTGAATTTCTTCAAGCACCCATTCCTTCTCCCTCAATGCAAATTAGCTTCTGTAAATAATTTACCTTTTATATTTATTTTATGTCAATGAGATTGTTTTTAATTTGTTGCTACAAAATGTTTGGTAAATAATTAGCTATGAAAGAAGTGCCTTCCCTGCACCAACATTTTTTTTATAGAATCAGTCATTAGTGACCACCTATTTTACTGTCGAGGCATCATTTAATATGGCTTTTACATTTATTGTTAGTGATATTATTTTAGTAACCTAATGGATACACGTGCATTGTTTTACACCGATTACTTTCCTTTAATTATGTCAAATTTTAATAGCTTTTCATTATCATTAGGTTAATTAGCACAAATCCCTGTGGCTGTGTTTTGTATAGAATACAGGAATTGCTTTTAAAAATAAGGGTGAACGTATAGAATGATTTTAGTTGACACTGTGCTCATCTGTTGGAAGTAGTGAGAATTTTCTCAAACATGATACCAGAGATGAAAAAGAGAGTGAGTCATTTTTTTGTTGACTTGGGGGAGAGAGCGTGTGTGTGTGCTGAGGACACTTTGACTCTGCAAGTGGTTTGCCTGTTATTGAAGGCATTCTTACCCTCAAAGTTGAATGTGATGCGTTCACCATCAAATTGTTGATTCTTATTCAACTTTTCTGTGCATGTTTCTCTTGGGGAGTCCCTGTATTTGATTCCAAGTTACATACTGTATATTGTTATATCCACTGCAGGTGAAAAGAAATTATACGCTAACATATATTTGTTCCAACTGTTTATTTGGCTGGCCCAATCACTGTTATATTTCTGGCATGGCAGTATATTATGTATTTGTTGAGTGTAGAGTGGAAGAATATATTTTAGTTTGTTTTGTTAAAATTGTAATACTCAGGAGTATGCATTAAATTTTGTTTTAAATTTTACCGCTGTGTGTTGCTTATTATGTAATTTATTTAGTCCCACGAAAAATATGTTTTCACATAAGCCCTTATGAAATGTAATCCTTCGCGGTATAAAAATTACACTTTTATTATGATGTAAGTTTTTAAAATTCACTCCTGCAAATTATATAACCACAGGTGTACACTTGCAAGGGTGTAATTAATAATGATGCAAGAGCTTACAAACATTAAAGTTAATAGTTAATTTTAAATGTAAATAATGCCAATAACTTGTAATTACTTAAGAGGAGCCAACATAACTTGTGTTAGCAAGTCCTAGCAGAGTATCTTTGCCCAGATGGGTACATGGGAGTTGGTTGGATCACTATCTGGCCGGCAAGAGAGATGATTAGGTGGACGGGCTTTTATTGATTGTCCAGTTATATTGAATAATATTCCTAATTTTGAAAGCAAAATGTCCATCTGCCTACCAGAGCTCTACACAGGAAAGAAAAACGGGAAGAGACCTCAAGACATCGGACAGTGAGATTCATCCCATTGCACATTGGACATGCCCCTCTTCAACGTGACCTAATTACCACAGTAGCCTTGCTTTCAATTACCCTAAGAACTGTGCGGACAGGCATCCAGAGCAATTTAGCCGACACTTCTGGAAAGGTAATACACACATTAAGCCAAGCATTGACAAATCGGCCGATGGGTTGCAGGCTTTTATGCTTAGAAATTTACTATGTTTACTGTGTAGCAATATTTAATTTTTTTCCTCCGCTCGGATGCCTGGATTGAATGGATATGCAAAAGATAAAAAATTTATTTCTTGCATATTTCCATACAATGATACTAAAATGACGAGTGATTCAGTGATACAGAGAGAAGGTGAAATAATGCAGAAATTAATGGGGTAATAATGGCAGATTTCTGGTATTGGTTGAATAGTCTCACAGTAAGTAGAATTATTTGGACATGTTTTTAACTCTTTGAGATAGTTTCCCTGGAAAAGTAGGCCATCAACTGCCTCCAACTCGAGAAATGGTCTCCTGATCCCCAGTACAACTAAAAAAAGCTATCATCTACAACATTTATGGCATGGAAAGAATGCAACAATTTCAGAGTGTAAAAATCATTCGCCTTGACTGGAATCCAGTCAAGGCGAATGATTTTTACTCATTCTGAAATTGTTGCATTGAAATGCACATTAGCGGATGACTCCGTTAAAAGTTACTGTTGCGGCATCTCCCGCAGTTTCTTTGGAATTTGGTATGGGAAGAATTTAAAAAAATTGATTTAGCCGAATTTCGCAACATTTCTCCTCATCTTCCCCATCAACAGCTCTCAAAAATGTATCCAATTATTGTTGCTTCAGAGACGGCCATTCCCTCACTCTTGAGTCAGGTCATCTGGCTACTCCGTCAAATGAGTGTCCACTTTTAACTTTTTCTTTTCCTGAATCACTAAGCAACTTTAACTCCCTATCCTGATGTATCAGGAAAATTAACTACCTTCATTCGTGAATGGCTAACTTGAAATCAAAATACCATAAAGCTCATTTGAGAATTTTCCATAGGATCAGGCTTCTTAACATTTAATGGTATTAAAGCTGCGGATGTCAGTTCTTCTCTTACACTTCTCAAATCACCCCAAGGCTTCTGCCAAATACACATCTTCGTTGGCCGTTAATGGTCCTGGTTTCTTCTGAACGATGTCAGCAAAAATCACTTTCACCTTCTCACAAATAATGTTCTTATTATAGCATTGCCTTGCAATTGTTTTTCATTTATCCATATGTGGCATCTTTGAGAATATGTAACTGCTGCAAAGATATTCTTGTGACTTCCTTGGAAGTATTTTTGCTCGTTATTCAAATATTACTTGCTATGCAAGGTGCTCATTAAGCAATGTCCCTCTGTATATGGCATATCATGGGAGTTCAAAATAGACTCATGTCATATTATGTTTTAACTCTATGGAATCACAGGGTCCGTAAAATAGGTATCGGGACTGGTTTGCTCTAGCCTCAACGGAGCGGTGGATGGGGGTCCCACTGGTCGGTTCGGTAGAGGGGTCCCCCACCACTCAGGTGCACTTTAGTTCAGTCGCCTCCGGGCATGCATTGAGACAGGAGGTGGATTTTTGTGAGGTGAGATTTTTTGTGGTGTCATCACAGCATGGAGCGCACCGTCAAGCAACGCTACGCTGTTAAGTTTTGCGTAAACTCGGGAAATCTGCATCAGAGACACTTGATCTCATTAAAAAAGCTGATGGGGATGATGCCTCAAGTCATACGAGAGTTTTTGAGTGGCACGAAATGTTGAAGGAAGGCCGGGAGCTCGTTGAAGATGAGCACTGCATCGGACACCCGACGACCGCTCGAACCGATGCTCCGGTGGCCAAAGTGAAAAATGTTTTGGACTCTGACAGGCGTTTAACCATTGCCCTTATCAGTGAGGAGACCGGCCTTTCAGCCGGAACCATCCGCGCCGTTGCAGCAGAGGATCTTGCAATGAGGTAAGTGTGCTCGAAGCTGGTGCCGAAAGTCTTGAGCGAGGAACGTGCCACGGTGCGATTGTTGTGTGGCAGCTGCTGACAAAATTTGGCATGCAATGTTGCCTCACCCCCCCTACTGCCCCCACCTGACTTTTTCTTGTTCCCGTGAATAAAAAGGGAGCTCAAAGGTTATCAGTTCAAACGTTTGTCCGGGCACAACCTCAACTGCCATTTCTTAAAGAACCCCATAAGAGTATATTTTAATTATTCGCTGTTTCTGAGATCCCTGCAAGGTTTATCCTATATTATATAGTACAACATTTAAATTCAGATTCACTTCATATCAAGTGAAGAACACTGTAACAGATATAACAACTAATTTAACTATATATTCTATTGTTTCAGGCTTCACTTCGTGGAAGTAATTGATATCCATTATTTAAATAGAAAGAAAGACTCGTACTTTTCCTCAGATTTTATTATACGGCACAACGCGTTTCACCGACTTGCGGCATCATCAGGTACGTCGGTGAAACGCGTTGTGCCGTATAATAAAATCTGTGGAAAAGTACGAGTCTTTCTTTCTATTTCAATAATGGATAATTTAACTATGTTTAATTTCAAATAACCAAATACTTTAGTTCACAGATCTTCAGTATTTGTCGGCACACTATTTTCTTGATTCACTGAGCCTGTTAACATATTTTATGCAATCTCAATGTACGTACGCAATATTTCTTAAAAGCCTTATATGGAAACAAAAGTAAAATATTCAGACATCAAGTCATGGTGTGGCACCGAAAATTGAAGGCATATTTTTTCCCCTAAATCTTTAAAAAGTCATTCATCACAATGGAAACAGACCGCCACAAATTTTAAAACACCACAGGATAGATTTCTTATCCATTTGGTTATTTTTTCACCACAGCCATAATGGTGCTTAACCATATGTCCAGTTTGGGTGGATGGTTGGAATATAGTGGGGGCAATGAGATTTCAAGACTGAAGTTTGGAGAAAAACAGCCAGGAAAGGAATGTGGCAATGGATTAATGAAATAGTAAATATGTAGTCCATTATGTACTTTTTATGTGTACTTTGTCATCATCCATGATGAATAGTATGTAATTATAAAAATACCAACAAAAATATGGTTTTTGTAGTATAGACACTAAACAGATGTGGCTACTTTGTGGGATTGGCAAGGGTTGGGGTCAATGTGGAGCAGATGATAACACACTTGAAGGTGATGAACCTGATGGTAGTGCTAGGTAACAAGGCCGATGGTGGAAAGGAACGTACACGCTTCCCAAATTCTGGAATCTTTATCTTGACACCAAAGTTGCTGCTGCTAATTAGTCGGCATTGACAATTTTATATGCATTACATTTTTGGCCATCATTATGTCTATTATTGATGGTTAAGAATAAATTTGAATCATAACTAAGTAATTAATTTAAAAATGTATGACATCATCAAGACTTATAGTAAATGAATTCTTGATTTTTTCAAACTGAAATAGTACACTTTTAGCTAATTAAAGAAGTCCTCCAAAAACGTTTGTGGGAAGAAAAAGAGATCTGTGAGTGTGAAAACCACCAGAAAAGAAGTAATTGCACAGCAACATCTACTGCTTTTAAATGTCCGGTGAAACCCACCTCTCCACTTATTGATGAAATTCTTGCATCTCTTTGCTAAATTATTTCGATGATATTTGTACTCTCCATGTTAGAAGTATATTTCTTTATCTGTAATCATTCCTCTAGTTGCCCTTAAAATATGGCCATGCCTTCAGTGTCGGTTGACTGACTAACATCTTGATCAGCTTAACTCGATAATTAGGTAACATTTGTTACTAGAGCATCTGATATAAACGCAATTATGAAGTCAAATAATTGGCCCTGTTTGGTATATGAAAAGGAATATTTGTGGCATGAGAGCTGTATGATCAAACCCTACATTTAGGGTTAGAAAACAGTTCCTTATGGGTTCAACTTAAATGCAAACTGACAAGCTTCCATAGATAATTTGTTCACATGGCATGGCATGATTCTAATTGAAGCAGAAATCAAGACCAAAGCAAGCGTGTCATGAGTTCATGCTGAGTGGTAGCGAGTTGTCATTGACTGTGACATTGAAATGCTTTCCTCCTTTCGTCCCTTTCCCCTGTCTCTTTCTAGTTGTAGTTTCATTACAATTCTCCTGACTAGAGGGCTCAAGTGACTTGGGTCAACTTTCATTGGGTCCAGAAATCCTGTGCAGAAGGAGATGACCATACCAGCTGAGAGTGTGACCAAGAACCCTATCATACCATAATAACGATAGGATATCCTGAACATGAAGAAGACGTCATCTGCCACACCAGGAGCATTGGTGCCACCCTCAACAGTGATGGACTCCGTTGAGAGATCCCTGTTGTGTTGAAGAGAAAAGTTTTTTATGCATTGCGGTGAGAGCTTCACCAGGTGGTGACATTTAGATACAAGGGCACATTATCAATTTAAACTTCCAGCTGCAATCTCTTAAGATAAACCAACAGTTTAACATGTTATTTGCAATAGTTCAGAGGATCAAACTGATTTTAGGGAACCTGTAATCAGTACAAGGAGCAGCAGTATTTTGTTAATTGTCCTTAAGCCTTAAACTATCAATAGCGTAGACATAGGTAACTGTTGCAATGAAATGAATGCCCACCAATCAAAATACAATTCATACTGACTCAAGTCAAAAAATAAAGCATCTAAAATGCTAATCTTAAGTGACTTCACTCAAAATAGATTGGACCACCTAAGTTCATTCTTATTGAAGATCGATGATAGAAGAAATATATAAGGAATTTTGCCCTGGTTTTCCTTTGAATTTGTCCATCTGAAAGGAGGACAGTTTTACAGACGTTTCTGCCATATTCCTACAGAAGTACACACTTTTGATGCAATTTCGGTCAGTTTATGTTCACTACTGACTGACAGTTCGTGCTCAACTCATACATTTTGTGCACTTAAATTACCAGTGGATGTAAGCCATTTTCTTATTTGGAGTTACTCATTTTGTTTACTATCCTTCCCTTCCCTGAAGTAGCCACCTAGCAGTGATATTACATACACTGATGGTGTCTGTTCCATCTTGGTAATGTCTTAGTAGGTCCTTTTGAGGATCATGGGGTTTTTTTCTTTCCTTTCTCTTCCACCCTGAGGAAAAATTCCTGATGGAAATTATTTTTCTGGAATGTCTTCAGGGGATATCACTTCTCCAGAATGTTGGAAGAGATGCAACAGAAATGGAGAGGGTACAGAGATGATATTATCCATGACGCATCAGAGAAGCCATAGAGTTCATTAAAATGCCTCATAACTAAAACATGGAACACTTACACTCCTCACCAACTTGTGGAAGCAAGTTCTCAAAGGAGAAAGAAAACATTACCAACAAGGGTGTGCCTGATTGATCGGGAGACATGCATGAACTGACTAAAAATGCATCAAAAGTGTGCACTTCTGACTTAAGGAAAATGGCTGGAATGCTTGTGAATCCTCCTTTCTTTCAGGAGGATAAAACCTATGAGAACTTCCTCATCAACATCGATCCAAGGAAGACTTTAGTACAACAGAGAAGTTGTGGGTACAAAACTCGGTCAAAATCAAGCTATAAATTGGTGCGGGAGATTGCCTGAAGAAGAAAAGGCATCACATTCACAATATTATGAGCAAATGTGCGGTGCCAAACGAAGAATTTTGTAACATGTATGAACTCATGAATATTGAAACTTAACCCTATGGAATGAATACATGTGCATTACTCGTACTTGCAATTATGTGAAAGGTCATTGGGAGGTGAGCAGCACATACCAAGAGCCTGACGGAAGTTGTGGTGTTGTCATCACTGGAACAGAAACATTTTCTGAGCATCCGACGTATGAGGTTGGCTTCACTGGAAATTTCATTCTTCCTGAGGCAATGGCTTCCTGGGCACCAAGCACCAGACAGGCCATAAAAACCAGTCCCGTTATCCCACCATAGAGTGCTCCCTTTTGTTGCATTGATGGAGAATATAATGACAGGGAAATTACAATCTGAGACAAACTGACCTTTGGAGGAAATAATCACTCATTTAAAACCTGATTTTGATTAAATAATATCACCCACAAATGAAGAAATGACTTCACTTTTCTCATTGATTAATATTTTTTGATTTATTCTAATTTTGTTGAATTGAGAATTATTCACCCTGGATGTCAAGGTCTCTTATATATGATGGAGTAAAAACTTAATATTTCAAAATTCAAGTAAGTAAAAATAATGGATCTTTGAAGTATCCTGGCTTGAAATAAATGAACTTACAAAAAACTTTCTTATTTTTTGCATTTTTCAGTGATATCATAATGCCTGAATTTATCTGTACTGGAGTGAATAGGCAGATTGAACAAGCAAGTTTGTAATTTAATTCTTTTGCTCTATCAGTGACCGCTCCTCGAGTTGCAAAGATAAATAAACTTAATTCCAACTTATCCTGGCTCAAACATTTTCAGTTTATAATTCACATATTTTAAAAAATGTGCACATATGCATCCATGCATTATTATTAAAAAAATGATTAAAGGCCCAAAGTATGTATATTCAAACAGTTGAAATCTTTTCATCAAAGAGATGTATGTTGTTGTTGATTGCTTAAGTATGTATACCATAAAGCATGGATTAATTTTGCTCAGAGCAAGCACATCTCAAATTTGTATTCAAGAATACTGATTGGAGAAATGAATTCTTAAGAAAAAGTCCTGGCTTGAGTGTAGTGAAAAGCAGAATGCTTGATGAGGACACTGGGATGGTTCAGCAAGAAAACATATCTGTCAAAGTCTAGCACCCACAGATATATTTCAAACATATTTTTAAAGTCACATTTCAATTTTTCAATTTAAATTCACTTTTAGTGGTTTTAATAGTTGGAACTCCATCCACGATATCAATTTTTAGTTTTTCAATCACTTATATGACAAAGGCAATAGAGAGCTCAGCAAGAATAAGAGGGAAAGGTCAAAAGGCCTACCTTCGAATTTGACCATGGGAAGAACATGCCAAGCACAAACAAGGCCAAGAGAGGCCCAAGTGCCACAGCCAATACACTCCCGGTGATCTGGAAAAAAAATTAGTCAATGATTAATCAATTGCTACCACTCCTCAAAATGAGGACATGATGAAATCTAAACAAAAGCCCAGAAGCTAATTTATGAAAACACTAACAATCATGTTTCCTTGTATTAATTTTGACAATTCTTAGGATCCGAACAAAAATGAAAGCACAGAGAAATGGGCATTTCTCTATGACACAAGCTTGAGTAAGGAAGAAGCAAGCAACTTATGTGTGCTTGGAATATTAAACACAACAAAGTGAAAACATATAAAGCATTACAAATAAACTCTGCATCCCCTTGTACCCTAGACCTGCATTTCAACAGTTTTTTTTCTCAGGTAAAATGCGAAGGCAGAGTAAAGGCAAGGTTGGTGCCCAGTGATCCCCACTCCAACATCAAGACAAAATTCTGACCTATAGCTTCATTAATTGGGATATAAAGTAATTGCAAGTCCATCAATGAGGCCTTATGTTTTTTTTAAATCAAATATTGAATGAAGAAATCAAGTTGTTCAACCCTATCAGGTATTTTGACTCCAGTAGTCTATCTAGATTGTATTCTTAATACCTGATTGCCTAGATTAAGGAAAAGAAATTATTTTTAAAGACACCTGTGATGTAGCAGACTATCATAGAGTATCTAATCCCAGAGTAAATGGCTAGAGACTGGCTAAACATGGATAATTTTGCTTATCATGCCAATAGTAATGCCGAGCATTTTTCATGCCGCATAACCATACATGTTCATTATAACAATCAAATGAAATGCATTGGGGAACAAAAGACCAGTGTTCACTTAGTTTTATCTTAATATTTCTTTTATATTGCATACATACCACTCTACCTTTAGTTAATCCACAAGACATACACAACTTTACAGTTAAAAATATAACTCTTGTCATAATGTATCTATCTTAAATGCAAGTTTGTTGAATTACTGCCTACTAATGAATTGATATACTTACAAACTGATGGAACTCACATGAATAACTGGTCCCATTTTCTCAACCACTAAGACCAAAGTAGTGCATATAATGCCAATGATGACACATGTGACCTTCATGATGAGTGATGCCTTCCCCTCTGACGGCTCATTTTTGAACCAATTTTGCATGAAGTCCTTGTATATAACACCAGACATAGAGTTGAGACCTGTGGACATAGAGCTGAACAAAAAGATTAGTTTGAAGGATCGCTGGAATATTGGAAATGTTACACATGAATAATTAACATCACAATTAAATTGGGGCATCGTAAACCTTTGGAAAATTTATTGAAGAGTAATCTTGTTTTGGCTGGGCCAATATCTACTCAAGTTAATATGACGATAACATCAGGCTGTCCACTGGCATGGGAAAAAAAATAATCTAATTGTAAATTTTTGATTTGAAAAGTGAGACTTTGAAATACAAGTAGTTGAAAAAATAATCTCTTTTCAATAACATGTAACATTTTCTCACCATGATTGTAATATTCATGAGGCCTTGAGGAAATAATAATGTAGTATCAAGGTAATGTTAGCACTGACCACTACAGTAGACGTTGAATCACACATGAATTAGTTTGTAAAATATGGTGTACCAACTTTAAAACAACGGAGAACAAATGATATATCATTATTTACAATTGTTTTGAAAACTAACTACCACAGCATGCAAATAATATTACTTAATTACAATATCAGTTGGGCCTTATAAAAAGTAAAAATAAACTGCAGTGAGAAAAAACTAATCAAATGCATCTAAAAGTTTGCTATTGAAATACTAATACCAAAATTACCAACATCAAGCGTTCAAATGGGATTGAATTAGATACCATGAAAAATAAAACAATCAGTACATGTCTGTGTAAAATATATTGAAAGTTAACAATTAAAATTATAACATGCCAACATGCAAATTACGATATCAAGGGAATTTAAAAGTTCAAGAATCTTTTAGTTTACTGTTTTCAAATTGGCTTTTACTATTATACAAATGGATTTAAAGCATATGCATTGCTAAGGTGCTTATGAGGGCGAATGGTAGAGAATCCCTGCTTTGGCCAATGAGGCAAATGAGTTTGAACAAGTCCGAGTCCTTGGATAGCTGTTTCAGTGAGGTAACTCATAGTGTCGCATGATTTAAAGAATAATATATCTGTTGCCTGTACGTGATTTCAAATTCAAGTAAACACAAAGATATTTTATTCCTTCAATTTTATGAGGATAACGTAATACCTTAGAGCAGCACTGAAGACTCCGGCCATGAAGAGTCCAGGAAGACCTGGAATGGTCCCAGCAATATCCATGACAAAGTACGGCAATATCTGGTCATTTCTTTTCACTATCTTCACATACAAAGAAGCAAGGGCTGTTTGCTCAAGACAAACTTGGTATTTTTTCATTGAAAAATTCATTTTTAAATTCACCAGATTAATTGCAAAAATAATTCCTTACATTTGTGGACACCAGGTCACAGTCATGGTAGGTGGCATACACAAGGAGTCCAGCATAACAGCTGATGGAGACTATCATCATGGCTCCAATGGAAAATATCACCAGGCACCTGTTGGGGAAAATGTATTTGATATCCTTCCTCATTTATTTGGCAACATGGACACGATTCCTGGAAAATCAATTGGATACTTCTAACTCAAAAAGAAGAAACTGCATGCATTAGGGAAGAAATACCAAGAAAGTCCAAGGATGAATCATAAGTTGCAAGAATTTAGTAATGGAGGACATCCTCACCAGGAGGAATATGAAGAAATTGGAAAAGGATTGGATACAGACTAGGGGTTACTACAAACCACTGCTCAGACTGACATATGATGATGACTTTATCCCTCTTTCTAAAGGCATTACCATGACTTCTCAACATAGTGCATTCACCTGAAAAAAATGAGTATTTACATCTTTTGTTTCATCCTTCCATGAGACTGAAGTTGATTATTTCTGTGAGAAATTGAAAAAAATAACAGATTCAAACACTTCCTTCCAAAGTAATAAGGCATTTGCATACATTTAAGAGAGAAAAAATTGGCCCAGGCTTTGCAATTTTAAGAGGCCCAAGAATTGATAAATAAGGTATCCATAGCACTTATCTAGTTTGTTCATAACTGGTGACTCCATGGCCACTGACATCCCATGCTTAAGTTAAGATGAACAAGCAGCACAAAACCATACAATCATAGTTGTACGCAAATCACTACGTTGCCATATTCTTATCCTTCATTGACATATCTGCCACAAAGGATGAAAAATTCAGTTTCAAGAAAAGCACTGATATGTGGGAGAATAATTATTTGATAAAATGATTTCTAATATCATACCCATTTTGATCTTTTAAGTCTAACACCTGGGGCAAATTGGCCATCATGTCTTAGACCATATTGACCATATCCTATTGAGATTTTGTCCATGCCTGAAATGATATTAACTGCTAACTATTATTTGTACAAAGTGTTTAAAAAGGTCAATGCTTGTGCTGTGCTGGCTGCCAAGGGCAAAACAATAAGCATAGGAGGCACAACTTACGAGAGGCAATCTTATAAGACAGGAAAAATTTTACCACACTAGGCAAAATATGGTGACACACTTCCTAATGAAATGCCTTTTGTTCAAAGTATGTATTTTTGTGAGTGGTTTGCAATCAGAGGGCAGATCATATGGATGCAGCAAACACAGACACACAAGATAAAGAGTCAACTAATGCATACAACACATGAATTCATCAGTGGAATAAAATGTCCTGCTTATAAGATATTTGTATATAGTTGAACTCCAAACTGAGGGAAATTAGAGATTTTCCTTAGTTTCCTTGGTTGGAAATTAAATGTCTACATGGATTGGGTTCTTGCTAAAACAGCTTGAATTATGAATGATAATCCTTAAGTCCTTGGAGGCTCTGGTATTGTATTCATGGAATTAACCATTTATTTCAATGCCAAACAATCTCCTGCGTGGACAAATAAAAGCAATCTTGATAATGAAATGTGTAGAAATGGTTAAGTGAGAATTCAAAAAGATTTCAAATGATTTCAGATAGATTTATGTAACAGTTATGTTTTCCCCAGGATATTACTCAGAAATACTAAAGAGCATGATGACATTATGTGAATAACCCCTAAATATAATTCCATATTTCAGCTGACTATATGTGTAGGCACAGCTATCAGGCACACACATTGATGATAGTATTAAGAGAATTCTAAATTTGCTACTGCAGGCATTAAAATTAATGCTTCTTCTGCCCATTTGGCCTCACCACTGTGCCCCTTTGAGTGTTGGCATGGAGAGGAAACGCTGGATCATTCCCTGGTTAGCAGAGACATCTGCAAGCCAGAGGAAGTACGAGCCAACAGCCACTGACCAGAAGGTATGCCTAATGGTGGGGTCAGGGTCAAAGCTGCAAGACAAGAACTGAGACTTAGTCAAAGGAATTTCCAGTAACAGGAATAAAGGCCCAGTTACCTTCCTTTCAAACACTAAAAGATTGAATACTAGGGGCTCGAATGTTTTGAAAGGTTTCCTTGTGCATAAAATGCCATCATAATTTATCTTCACTAAGCAACTGCCATTATTAAAAACAGGATATGTAAATGAGTGATTAACATCAGACAGCCAGACTTCTTGTAGCATTCCAACCAGGCCATAGCATGCCCTCCTGCAAACCAAAATGTTATCTTTTTTGAGTCCTGCCTCATGTATTGGTGAGATATATACTTTGGCACAGTAGGGCAGTTTGTTCTGGGAGATGTGATACCTGTCACTAAAAACTGTGAGACAGTTTAGGACTCCTTTACGAGACTTACAAGTATGACATAAATATTACAAGAAATTAGCAAGGACATGTAAATTGACTTGTAGCTTTCAGGATTGGGTCCTTGATAGACTGCCAGGAGAGGCTTATCAGGAAAACCCTGTGTTTTTGGGGTGCATCAATCAATATAAGCTAACCCATTAGGAAGTCAGAGTGTAAGCAAATAACCCTAATACAACCAAAACTATGACTGTACTGTCTCTCTCCACTCATGCCCACCACCTAGGCTGGGGTCTTCCCTATACCTATATTCCCTGGCAATCAAAATTGGAAACTCCTTGGCTATATATTGAACTCTACCAAGATATTAAAACTATTAAAGTATATGGTGGCATTATTTGCAACAGATTGAATCACATTCTCTATATGATAGTTTAGACTGTATAAAATTACATTTTAAAAAATTTATTTCTTGTGGTTTACTTAATTTCTTCTCTTTCATTTCATTTATTTGATTTAATTTAAGTTTCAAAATTATGCATTAATGTCTTTCACCAGTCGAATAAAGCATCAAGTTATGTGCTACTGTAGAGCAATGAGTACTTTGTGGTGTAATTTTTTTAATACAGATAAATAAACCAAAGCAATGTTCATAAGGACTTACCAGAAAAGTGATAAAGATGAAATTGAAAAAGCTCATTAGTAGCATTCCTTCTATTTCACTCCGGAGGAGCATTGGGAAAACATTTCGCAAAGAGCTGAAAATTCATTTAAGTACAATGAGGAACTTGAAGAAACTGAATCCTGAGTTATTTCATCTGCTCACTCTTACAGATCTCATTCCTGCAGATGAGGACCTTGAGACCAGACTGAATAATGAACTCAAGCAATCATATACCCCATATTTGAATATAGATGGGCATACATAACAATAAGTGTGGGATCAAATAACACCCTGGTCACACTTACTCACATTAAGAGGGCAGTCATGTGAAGACATGCTTAACAACCTGCAAATGGTAGGAGACCAGCAGTCGAGAAGCAAACTTTTTTAATTATGTTGATATATGCAATTGGTAAGAACAAGTGGAAAATCTGATGAAAAATTACTGAATCAGTCTTCCTTTACAAAAAATTGGAACCCATTAGGGTTGCATTGTGTTGAAGATGATTAAGTGAGGAACCAAAATAGTTTTTCTAGTAATTTTCTTGACTGCCCTAAATTCTAAACTAACTAAACCAGAGAAGCACCAATTATAGAGAATTCTGTTTCTTGGCCACATTTCACTCTAGATACAACAAATACTCTCCAAAAACAAAATCAACACATTAAAAAAAACACTTTAAAAAACATAATGGGTTCACCCAAAGACAAAATTGATATAATGCAACAAAGTAGGATTTATAAACTTAAACACACGGACTGCAAGACCATCTACATTGGACAGACAGGGAAAATGTTTAAAATAAGGATTTAAGAACATCGATCAAGCTTTATAGAAAAAGATAACAGATCACAATTTGTCAAACACCTCTTGGAAAATAATCATATCAGTAACTTCACACCAGACATTCTTCATGCAGAAAAGACACAAGTTGAATGCTTTGGAGGAGTTTGAAATTTGGCAATGCCTTCAGTTGGACAGATTTGAGGTTGTTAATGAAATATTTCACTTCTCCTCTTCTCCTGTTCTAAAATTCGTAAAGGACACAGAAGCCATTCTCCACCCACCCAATCCCCACCCAGGCACTGATGACCACTGACCATCCCTTAATGAGGGAAAAAGCATTGTGGGCAAACAACTTTCCCCTCCCCCCCCCCAGCCCACTAATAGGTGGCTGTATGAGTACTCACCTTGCATCCCTCTTCCATACCCCCCTACCTGCCTACCCTCCTCAAGGCATTCTATTTAAGAAAATGTTTTACATGTATATCATCTGAAGATGATGCGCAGTATTGAAACCATGGTCATGTAATATATTAAACCTTTTCATGTGGAATAGCATAGTTTTTTCTCGATCCTCATCATAAAGGAACTCCACCTAGATAAGCCTGAAACTGTTATCTTTGCCCTTAATTCCCTTTTTCTTTTTCAAGTTTTCCCTATATTCTAGACAGACAGACCAGTGTAATGAAGGAATAACACAGATGAAATCATCCAAGAATCTGAATCAAGCTATATAATTTAGTTAAATTTTCGCAATGTTTAAAGTTCATTCAATAATATGAAAATGCCTATCGGAAAAAATTACATGAATATTTATGAAGTGCAATTCATCATGTTTCTACATTTCTCCAATAAGTACATACTTGTGGTTATGTAGTAGTAATGCCTTCATTTAAAATTCATTAATAAAAAAAATGAAGCACTTAATTCTGTAGTATACTGCTCAACTTTCCCTTTGAATGGCAAGATTGGTAGTGGTCTTTTGCTAACCACAGTCAGCTCAGTCATTAGCAGTATAAGCATTGAGAGTCAGAGATAAGGGGATCTCAGGTTGCTGAGATTGTCTGTGTCCAAGGCTGAGACAAGACTTCCCAAACAATAAATGAACCGACTCAGTACATTCTATTGAGTGACATATGAAATGCATTACCAAATTGAATGCTCATAACAAAACAAAACCTTAAAACCTTTGGTGTTGTGAAGAGAAGTATTTTTTTCAAACAGCATGGGCAAGTGCAGTAGACCTAGCATATCCATCATGCCCTCTGATAGATGAAAGCACTGTTGATGCAAAGATGATAACCACTGATTGAGGTCAGTAAGGAAATGAATTGATTGACCTAAAAGAGACGCAAGATGCAGAGAGAAGAACACTACAGGAAAGGAGTTTGGACAGTGTGCATAGAAATAAAATGCAAAATAGATAAGGGTTGCTTAACAACAGGACTTCTAAATAGGAAGAGAGAAAAATCGAAACAAGAAATCATGACAAATAAAGCAATTTGAATGAATCACATTACTTGAGGTTTTAGGAAGTTGGAAGAGTGTTTAGAGCTCATTTTTAGCATCTATGAAAAAGTAGTTTGGGTTTGTATCCCACCTTCAACATGATTTTTAACTTGCTATGCGATGAGTTTTTTGGACTTTAATTACTTTGTCCATAATAAATACCTAAAAAACCATATTACCAGTGCAATTGTTGAGGGAAGAATTTCAGCGATAATATGGCTTGAGATGGTGAAGTTACATTCCTACAATTGGAAGATTACAGCAAAAACTATATCAAGATATAATACCACAAAGTAAAATAACAACCACCCTCTAAGACATCAGAAAAATGCACAGATGATAGATAGGGTTTAATTTCTCATTTTTTGGCTTACTCACAAGCCATCACTGCAGGGAGTAAACGTATTCAAAGTTCCTAAATTTTGTTGTGAGCTATATGTGATTGGGTTAGTGTGGTGAAAATATATAATTTGACAGTCGAGTATCTAAGTGTAAGTAGAGTTTATCAGATCACACCTCCATGACCAAGTTAATATTTTGTATGAAATCTATTCATGTTTCTCTGTAGCAAAAAATATACAAAAATGTTGGGTCTCTCCCAATCATCCAAAGCCATACATGCCACTTTTGATATTCTTCAATCAAGAACTGAAATTAGTTTTTCACCCAAAGTGGGTTGCAGTAGTCCAGGGGTAGAGCATTGAACTATTGACCGGAGGGCCTGGGTTTGATTCCTGGGTAAGCCTCTCTGGGCACCTACAGAACCACCCAAGCTCCGTGATTTTTCAGGTACGAGATCTTCCGGGGAAACCATAACCAGCACAGGGAAAGGAACTACTACCAGCCCTGATGTGTGAATTTCACGCCCCATTGGGCTTAGTATTGGGTGAACTCTACCAAAACCTACCAAGCTGAACTTCGGATTGATTACTGTGTTTTACCAAAAATAGTACAATGCGCAGTATGCATTTGGCTGTATATATTGGTTTGGTCATGTTACTCTCTCATCACATCCCGGTCTCATAACATTTAGTGATTTATATGTCAATTATATAGAAGTGCATGTTGGGGCAGCATAAATTCCTCTTTTCAGTGCACACTTGTGGCGGCATAACTTCCTTTCAAAGTTATGTTGCCGCACCCCATCAATAAGTGATACAAGGATATTAAATAGACCCTCCTGGTTTCTGTCTTACTTAAAGAATTCAATTCTATCTCCATCTTTGCTCAGGTCCCACACTGTCCCAGGTCCACCAATGTATATTGTGCCCATAGTGACAATGACGATCGTGGAGCCAAACATCATCAAGGTCTGTAGTGTGTCAGCCCACATTACTGCCTTCAACCCTCCCTGCAGGGAAGAAAAGGAACAACAGAAGCATGGTTAGTTCATTAACCACAGAACTTTAATAATATCTCTCATTAACTTGAACAGAGGGATTATGTACTAAGAGAAATATGAGGAAGTGAAGAGAAGATCACATTGAACTCCATAAGCAAATGCCTCACCAAAATTACTCAATTGATTGGCAAAAAATAACTCACAGCAATCTAATATTTTAAAATACAGTATTAAATATTTTTATGCAAGAATCTATGTTGTTTTCATAATATCAATATTTTTTTGAAAGAGAGAAATAATTATTCCGGCACTCAATGAGTACTCAACCATTTAACAAGTCTATTAATCCCAGAAGTACTCATACATTTTATACTGTGCTATTGCAAAGTGGTTTGTGATAATCTAAACTATTACAATGATGAGTGAAAATAGAAAAAATGCCATATTCTTTTCATTTTTTGAGTCAATAAAATGACAATGACATTTTAAGAGATTAAAGAAAGCAAAATAGAAATTGAGCTGATGAAGTGTTGCGACAGAATGGAGTACCAATACTGCTACCCTGAATTCACCACACACAATCTACTACTAGAGTGACTCTGGATGTTGATTTGTAAATTATACTAATTCCTTTTAAAACAATGAAAGGACAGAGTATCATGAAAGAAGGCAAGGTCTTCAGGCATGCTAAAATGACATACAGAAAAATATCAGCATTGCATTCTTTCAGAAATATTTTAAAACCTGTTGTACATGCTTCCATTCAATACTCTACCCCACCTAGTAAGATACACATTATGCTGGGTCCCTTGAACTTCGACATAAAACAATCACTCAACTCTACCACTCCAGACATTCCTCTATTTTCTTATTTTTTCCATCTCTATAGATCCTGCAATCTCCTTTAATCAATTATGCTCATCAGTTGGCAGGATATCAAGTTGGAAAATGACTTTAAAATGTTTTTCACTCAGCAGCTACCCTGTCCTCTCTAACCTCTTTTTCCCACCATGGACTTAAAGAGTGGAGGAGAGAGGAAATTGATTTTCCAATGGGGTGGGAATTTTTCAGTAGAGAAACTACAAAAGTAAATACAAAAGTGGTTTTATGAAGAAGTGATGAAATTGCAAGTACCACTTAGTAGTCCTCTCCTCATATTATTCAATTTTTATTACCTGCTGGCAATAGCTTTGGTGCAAGCACTTTTTATACCAAATAATCACCATTCTTTACTAAAACTAAATGAAAGAGCATCAAAATTTAAGTATAGCTACCACCTCATACAATCTGATTGCCTGAGAGCATGTGATTCACAAGGGTCAGTATGAAACACAAAAGTGGAGCAGAGAGTGTTCTTGGGCTTTTTTTCTTTTCCATTTATTATTACTAGCTCAGGTGCGAGTGGGGGATGAAGCATCCGAATGGGCAGTGTCAAGAAGAGGAATGAGACAGGGTTGTCCATTATCACCTATGCTGGTCAACGTATATGTAGAGTAAATGATTAAAGAGGCATGGGAAGAACTGGAGGTATGAAGGTTGCCGGAGAATGTGTGAAATAAGTCAGGTTTGCTGATGACCAAGATCTAGTTTGTCAGTCAGCAAAGGGGTTGCAAGTATTGCTGAGTGATTTGTAAATTCAGTACAATAGATATGGGATGAGAATAAATGTAAATAAAACAAAGGTTATGTGGTTTTCCAGGAAGGGGTAGGCTAAGTTAAACTTTAAAATAAGAGGGCAAGAATTAGAGCTGGTTAAACAGTTTACCCTTCTCGGAAGTATTTTGGGCCAAAATGATCAAAGTATTAGGGACGTAAGGAGAAGAATTGAACTAGGCAAAAGGGCTTTCACAAGGAGAAGGGAGTTGATCACAGGGACGTTGAGTAAGAATGCTTTGAAAAGGCTCATTAAAAGTTTGATATGGAGCATAGTTATGTACAGTGCGTTAACATGGTCATTGAAGCAGGATGATATGCATGGATTGGAGGCTTTTGAAATGTGGGTGTAGACATCGTGAAGTACTAGGTATGGTGGGGGAAGAGAGGAGATTTTTGGGAGAAATCCAAAGAAGGCAGGAAAAATGGATGCAGAGCATAATGATTGACGATAGGATGTGGAAGACTGTCATAAAGGGGAGAGTGTTAGGCAAACTAGGAAGGGACAGTGTCGCAAATGAGTAGGAATGATATGACAAGTGATTCAACTTGCACCACCCATCCAACCCATACACTGTGGCTAAAGTCTCCTAACACATTTTCCTATATAGTAAAATATAGGGATATCATAAACATTTTCTTAATTTAAAAGAAGTATTATTTTATGATCTCACAATTTTTAAAACCTTTGAGTAAAATTTACTACAGTAAAGACAAAATGAAAGGTAAAAAAAATTATCCCTGCAAGGAATTAAATCTGGCATAAAATCTGCTTGAGATTTCCAGACTTGTTACACACTGGTCGGGGGGAACCCAAGAAGTACAAGGGTGGTCTGAATATTTCCTGACCTAACAAAGATACAAGACATTTTTTCTGAAATTTTCTGAGGTCGGAAACTTTTCAGACCACCCATGTACATACACTGACAGCAAATCCCTCAATGGCACTTTACCATGGGAAGTTCTGAAGGAATGAGTGAGGGCACATGTCAAAGTCTGTCATTTGGCTACTTTCAAAAGGACACAATTGATTGTTCATATTTGCCCTTACGGATGCAGAGATGGGCAGAAGTCAGCTTCTAATTGAAAATCCACAGACTTGGTGATTCAGAGGATGAAGGGAGATGCAGTTGTGGTGTACTAAATTCGCTTTGCGTAGCAGCAATGATAATCTCATGCTGAAGCAGTCAAGCAAAAGGGAATGATAAAGATACTTCTCGATGAATTTTGTTAAAAGGAGATTACCTCCATGTTGTAGTAAGAAATTACATTTCATAATATACAGCTTTCATAATTAAGAGATTCCCAGTACAGAGGTTTTCTGCAAATAATTAATGAACAATGGGAGACTAGGGTGAGAATCCATTATAACAAGGGTTATAAAATTTAAAAAAATTACTGTGAAGTGTTGAAAAGTAAAAATTTCTCGATGACGGTTGGATTTATTCAGTTTTAAGCTACACTACTAATAACAAAATTACCTAAATGTAGCATTGATAATCAGTCCAGTATTTGCAATATAAATATAGGATGTGTATAGACGTCTACATAATTGTTTGGTTGATAGCAATTTCTGGTGTTGGCAGGTTTAACTGTGCACAGTAGATATTTTCATTCATCCATGATGCTAACATACGAGGGTTGCTATTTGTATTTTTAGCCTTGAAAACACTAATTTCTTTAGGCACCATCTGACGTTTCCATCTGAAAGTTTGACGCTTTTAACGCAAAATTTCTTCAGAACATTTTGTCTTTGATTATAACTTGTTGTTCACTGTGACTCGAAAATTTTGTCTCAGCAAAAAAAATGGAGTAACTCGTGAACCCTTTTGCGCGATGATTTTTTACGGCTTTCGGCGAGGATTATCAAGACAGGAGTGCATCAATCAACTTACTTCCACTTTTGGCCATTAAGACCGAACATTTACCACTGTGAAACGGTGGTGTAACGAATTCCATCATGGCCGCGGTTCGCTCAAGACGAAAGTCCAAAATCAGTTTTTGTGCCAGAAAACATCGATGCTGTGCAAGAACTAATGAAGGAAGATCTTCATATGACTTATCGTGAGATTGAGGCATCCTTGGAGATTAGTATGACGAGCATCAATAAGATATTGCATGAACATTTAGCAGTGAAAACAATTTGTTCGCGTTGGATCCCGCATAATTTGACAAAAGTTCAAAAAGATGCTCATGTCAATTGGTGCAAAGATATGTTCAAAAAATACAATCGTGGTGCATCAAAAGCTGCGAATAGCATCTACACAGGTGACGAATCTTGGATCTATACGTATGAGCCCGAAACAAAAAAAGCAATCCACTATATGGGTATTACAAGACGAGGCAAATCCGACAAAAGTGGTTCGTGCACAAAGCAAATTGAAGCAATTGATCGCCTGTTTCTTCGGAATAACTGGACATGTGGCTACCGTGCCGTTAGGGCAACGTTGAGCCGTGAATTCTGAATGGTACACGAGTATTTGATTGCCAAAAGTGCTAGGTGAAATACGGAAAAAGAAGCGGCAACGAAGGATCATTCTTCATCATGACAATTCAAGCTCTCACAGATCGGTTTAAACAACTACCTATTTGACTGGCCAAAACGTTGAATTGAGGGGTCATCCACCGTACAGCCTTGATTTAGCACCAAATGACTTCTTTTTATTCCCATTTATCAAGAAAAATTGCGAGGCCAACGTTTTTCAGTGCCTGAAGAAGCCGTTGATGCATTCAAAAACCGTGTTTTGGAGGTACCTCGATCGGAGTGGAAAAAGTGTTACGAAAATAAGATGGATAAATATGAAAACCAAATTAAAAATGTAGTCACTCTGCTGTAATGCCCCAGTGGATGAAATTTATAGATGGATTGACTTACCAGTGATGTGTAGAAAATGCAGATGAGGCAAACTACGGGCGTTACCGCGTGGGGGCTCACTCCACTGACTGAAAATTAATTAATGACTTCTTCAATTACAAATAATTTTTTTTTACACAGTTAATGCTTAGCATTTAATATTACTACAAAGACGATTCATTTGTGAAGAATATGATGATTATGGGTTTGGGGGCCTTTGACGGGAGTGGTGGGCATTTAGACCTCCTGATCCAAATCATGCTTAAACTACCAGTCACATGCAGACAGGGAGCACCACAGTAAAGTTATGGGGGTCACCGAGCCAACATTGCATGACTTTGGTGATCTAATGGGAACCGCAGTGTCAATGAAGCTAGGCACTTGCTTGTTTGTTAAGTACATACTACTACTGACAATAGGAAACTTAACGAAATTTCAAAATTCAGGATTTGAAAGAAAACGAGAAACAAATTATGCATGAACGTGCATGAATCAGGGTGCCCTCACCTTGGCTGAAGGCTAATCCAGGGATGTAAATGATGACTGGGATGAAAAGCAACTGTAAAGTAAGAAACAGAAATATTTCACTATCTTCACAATAAGAAAAAATATATGAAAAACTGGTTTAGTATGATTGATTATTTCTTATCGAATAGGTACTGAAGTCAAAAGATGTGGCAGGCACTAAGACAGCATATTGAAGTGGCAGAGTCTGATTTGATCTATTGTGTGACGTAGAAAATGCCTACTCACTCTACTATTCACAATGCATGATACAGTAATAACAAATAGCTCTAAACTCACAAAACTCTATTGAAAAATGTTTGTTCCTGTTTATTTAAAAATGAAGCATGCCTAATTTACAATTTAAATGTCCCTTATTCGTTCTCACTATTTATTCAGGACCATAACAATTCATTTCATCCAGCACAGTTTTCATTATTGAATGAAATAAATTTAACTTTTATTTATTTTTTATCCCACTCAGTATAAATAAACATATTAAGTAATGAAACAATTAAACCTTGCTCTTATACCTCATACATATGCTTACCACTGCTCCAGACTTCTAATGTGAACACACTGGGAAATCAAGACATCTCTAGTTCACCAAGTATATTTATTTCATTGAATTTATCTGCTTGTTTATGATGAACAACATATGCCCTCCTTATTTTGCTTTAGTGCATATTGGCGATCACAGATGCCTGCTTTGAAGTTTCTGAAGAGATGACACAAGGATCAAAAGTGTTTGGGCAGTTCTGGACTTCGTCTTTTCCTAATGGGCAAAGTCAGGGTTGGGCGGACCGACCTTGCCCACCAAATGCATGAAGTACGAGGGTAAATTGGAAAGGAAGGTCCCCTATTATTTTTTCTTGAAAAATCAAATTTATTCTCAACTTTGCGTATATTTTTAGAAAGGTTAGCTATTTTTCTACATAGTCGCCTTGACGATCAACCACTTTTTGCCTCCTTGTAAGCAGCTTTTTAATACCGGCGTCGTACATTTCTCCCGCCGCGTCGCGAAGCCAACTGACTATTGCTTCTCCGATAGAAATTCATCGCCATTTAGAGGAAGTGTACGGTGTATGGACATCAAAAACGTGCGGAAGTGGTGCAGGGAGATTTTGGATGGCCGGGAAAACGTCCACGATGAGCAGCGGTCCGAGCGGCCGAGTTTGCCGGAATCAACGGTGGCTCGTATTGACGAGATGGTGCGCAATAACCGGAAGTCTAAATGAAGAGAGTGGCTACTTCCGCGTGCAGAATATTGTGTCGGAGGTCCTCGGTTACAACAAGGTGTCTCACCAAAGGAGTGTAGCGACCACCCTATTCAATGAATTCGGCTGGGATATCATCGACCACCCTCCTTACAGCCCGGACGTTGCCCTCAGCGACCACCATTTGTTTACTGCTCTCAAAAAACATCTTGGAGGACAGAAATTCAAGTCAGACGAGGAAGTCCAAGAAGCAGTCGTCAGTTGGCTTCGTGACGCGGTGGGAGAAAGGTACGACGCCGGTATTTAAAAGCTGGTTACAAGGATGCAAAAAGTGATTGACCGTCAAGGCGACTATGTAGAAAAATATCTAAATGCTCAGCCTTTCAAACGATGTACGCAAAGTTAAGAATAAATTTGATTTTTCATGGAAAAAATGGGAGACCTTCCTTTTCAATACGCCCTCGTATGAGTGGACGATTACTTTGGATAGGTTATATTTGGCCAACCGCGATCTCATCACAGGAAATCTGTGATGAGATCATTTGATTTTGTGGGCCCATATGACGGCGATAATTTTTATGGAAATAATTGTGTGGGATAATATGGCACTGAATCCATTTCTAAATTGCATACTCTCTGTAGATGGAAATATCTGTATATGCAGACTATCTGTAAATGACCAACAGTTCAATAAATGTGAGGTATCACTAATCCTAATAATCCAATTATACTGAATACCGAAATTTGCATTTGCTTTCAATTATTGAGGTTAACTCCTCATAAATAAAATTTCATCCCAAGAATAGCCAGGGCAGGAGTAGCAGGTCACAAGAGACACGCACTGAGTGAAATGAGAAAGTTGATGGGAACACGTCTTTTTAAAAATGAGGTCATTTTCACTAAAGCTGGGTGCTGCTTAATGGTGAGGATTTTTGGCATAAAAAACAAAAAACCTTTTCTTTTATTGATTGACAATATAAGTTTTTCTTATCATGATGGGTATTTGTAGATTGCTGAGAATATGGAGATATAGCGGGTGCGGCAGCATAACTTCCTTTTTTGAAATCGTTTTGTGTCTGAAAAAAAGAGGTTATGTTGCCGCACCCTGCATTTGCATACGGAACAACATCAGAAGAGATGGTACAGTGATTTAAACATAATGAGCAGATTAAAAAAATAAATAAAAGTAAATAAAACAGTTTCTGGCATCACTCGGTGGAAAATCTTCATATTGAACTGAAAATTAAACCACTTGGCTTTTCCACATGAAAAAAATTTTCCTCAAAATTTTTTCTCATAAAATAAATTTTCTTCGCCCATCTGCCCACTAAACTGACACCAAGCAAAACTTTTACAGCAATGTAGTAACCACCTCCCAGCCTGCTACTGAATCACCTAATTACCCAGTGCCGTTCGCAATACCCATTCCCCCACTCCTCTGCCAACTAATCGACGCCAAGCAAAACTTTTTTCAACAATATATTTTTTTCAACATACAGGGTTCGTCCGGAAAATAAGTGTACTGACTCCTGGGCTGGGCGCGCCGCTCCAGGCGCGCCCAGCACCGCTCTGACGGGCTGCGATTGGAGGGGGGTATGTTGGCAAGCGACGCTGAAAAAGGCAGTCGGCTCTGAGCTGTGGTGTAGTGAGGAGCTCTGTTAACGCGAACCTCCACGCTCGACCCACGTCACGGAACGCGATGCCGAAGTTTTTGGAGCAGCGTTATTCCATCAAATTTGCGGTAAAGCTTGGGAAATCGTCTACCGAAACTGTCGGTATGATTAACCAGGCTTACGGGGAGTCAGCCATGTCCAGAAACATGATCTTTCGGTGGCACAAGATGTTCGTGGAGGGCAGAGAAGAGGTCGACGACGGGTCTTCGAGAGGTTCCCGATGATGCCTTCGCGGGAGCGTTCCAGGAATGGGAACGCCGCTGGAACAAGTGTATCGACTCACAAGGGTCCTATTTTGAGGAATACTACCTTGATCAAAAATTTCCCGGAATTTATTCAGAAAATTAAAAATACAAGTTTATTCATCTAAATCTATATTGTCCCCTTCAAAGTAATCCCCATCGACTGCAACACACTTATGCCAGCGCTTGATCCAATCCTCGAAACATTTTTTATATTCGGTTTTCGGTATGTCCATCAGTGCTTCCTGCGATTTTTCCATTACTTCCTCTCGGCTGCTAAAACGCGTTCCCCGTAATGGTTTTTTAACTCGATTGAACAGAAAGAAGTCACAGGGAGCCAAATCAGGTGAATTCGGTGGCTGTTGGATGGTATTTGTTGCATTTTTCGTCAAAAAATTACGAATAATGATAGCACTGTGCGACGGTGCGTTATCATGGTGCAAAATCCACGAGTTTTCTGCCCACATTTCTGGTCTCTTTCGGCGAATTGCTTCACGCAAACATCTCATAACGCCCAAATAATACTCTTTGTTTACTGCCTGGCCTTCTGGCAAAAATTCATGATGCACTACACCGTTGTAATCCATGAAAACCGTCAGCATTGCCTTCTTTTTTGACTGAAAACGACGTGGTTTTTTTGGTCTCGGCTCATTTGGTGAACGCCATTCACTTGCCTGATGTCTGGATTGCGTGTCGTACTCATAAACCCACGTCTCGTCTCCAGTAATGATCCTTTTGATGAATGTGGGATCGGATTCAGCCTCGCAAATCATGTCTTTTGCGACGTCAACACGGTCTCTTTTTTGCATGAAATTGAGGTCTTGAGTTGGCACCAACTTTGCTGCTACACGACGGAAACCCAAATCATTAACCACAATGTCTTGGGCGGATCCATAGGCAATGTTCAAGTCCTCCGCTATTTCTCTGATGGTTAATTTGCGGTTATTGACCAACATTTCTTTTACTTTATCAATTTTTTCACCGACTTTCGATGTCGATGGTCTGCCACTGCGTTCATCATCTTCGATTGACTCACGACCACTTCTGAACCGCTCGTGCCACTGGTAAACGACCGTTTTTTTTAGAGAATCGTTGCCGAAACACTTTTCCAACATTTCCAACGTCCGTGCGCCACTAAATCCGTTTTTTACGCAAAATTTAATACAAGTTCGTTGTTGCAAATTTAAATCCATTTCTGCAATTGTAAAAAATCGCCAACACACACAGAGATAGATGTACTCTTGGCTACGTAACTTTTGCAAATGTCAAGTTATGACACTAAGATTTAAAGGGAATATCAACAACAGATGTACCAATTTAACAAAAAAAACAGAACTCAAATCGGAACGATGGGAGCGCCACACGGTGGTTATTCCGGGAACTTTTTGATCAAGGTAGTATTAGCTTAAGATATGTAAAAGTGTAATACATTTTTTTTCCTGAGCTCAGTACACTTATTTTCCGGACGAACCCTGTAGTATTAATTCCTTCTGCCAGCCTGCTAATTTATCAATTTTACCATTCCTCCTCCTCCGCCTCCTCCTCTTCCTGCCTCAACCAATCCTTGCTTTCCTTCCTCCCTCCTCTTCCACTCCGTCCAGAACTATGTATACTGTGTTTGACTTGTATTTTTACCTGATGATGTTATACCATAACGAAACCTAGGTCGTAAATAAAAGTTTTCTTTGTGGTAAAGCCAAGTGGTTCAATTTTAAGTTCAATAATGAGTAGACACTGCTGAATAGTAAAACATTGCTGCTTTAGTCAATACCCTCAAGAGACTTCCTGAAGACAAAGGATAATCTATTTATTTCAAGTAAACAGATATTAATTGATTATGTCAGAAAAATCACACTCATGAAATTGATAGAATTATGAAGTAGTGTGTAAATTCCATGACTGATTTTTCCTCATTAATGTCTAAGAATGGTAAAATATTCCAAATATTGGATTTCAGAATATTTACTATGCGTACTTACATTATTCACGACATATAAAAGTGATCCCAGCTTACGAACTCTGGAGTCAAATCTCAGAGAGAAATACTGAAAGGAAGAAATCTTCGCTATAGCAGACAATTTATAATAAGCAGCAAACAGAAATACTCGGAGTATGACAGAAACTCAGAAAGTGACAAAGGCAATTCACCTCATATGTAGAAGTCAATTGCAGCTGGTAGAAAACAGGAACAAAGAATACGCCAGTAGCAACTGATGAAAGGAAGACTGGTATGATTACAATCCAAAACTGTGTCCCATACACATATATCTCTGCAGGCATTCCAAGAAGTGTTACTCCTGATATGAAACTGTCGAGTATTCACAAGGCATGGCAATCACATTTGATATAAAATTAGGCTATTTAAAATTAGGATTCAGTAATGGCAGTGATAATGAGAAATTTCAATCAGCTAAGTAACTGTCAACATATACGGGGAAACTACTGTACCTACGGGAGGAAACATTAAGAGACAATTACTCTTTGATTAATCTAAAATTTATTCTATTAATTTTCAAAGGATTTTGTTCGAATTTGTTTTTAATGAATGGCCACAGGGCTTTCTACGAGGGATAATTGGGAAGGAAATGTCGCTTCGCAAGCGAGGGCACATCCAGGAGGGCGAGATGTGCTTCGACGCGCATCACGGCAGGCGGCGTGATTCCAACTGCGGTGGCGAAGGCCGCATCACCCGGGAATCCCGGGCCCGGGGAAAACAAGGAAGTAAAACACTGCTGAAGCCGAAGCTACCTGCCGCCGCGACCCCTGTCAAGTATGTATGCTCCGACCGGGTATAGGGATGGAGAGGGAGGTTGTTGATTTGGTTGGGGAAGTGAAACTTTCAGGACGTCCTTGTCGGGTGCTGCTGAAGTGTCGGGCACAAATCTCCAAGGAGATGAGTGCTGCTTTGCGAGTCGGAAGGTGCACAGAGGTATCGTCACTGATTTAACGCCATAAAAGGTGATCGAATCTGGAACTATCGACAAAGATCGGCAAACTTTAGAGAGGGAAATCAGCTCTATTGCCATGGAATGCAAGTAGCTAATGATTTGCGTGCTCTCGATCGAATTCTGAGATAAGGCTTTTTACGATTGGATTATGTGGTTACGGGACGTGGTAGACCTAGGTTAGAGCGTTGGACTACTGATTGGAGTACCCAGGTTCGACTATCGGGCACGCCTCTAGCACCAGGTCTTCCTGAGAAACCATTGGCGGCTCAGGGAAATGAAATGCTCCCCCTACCCTGATGTGCGAATTTCACACACCGTCGGGATTAGTTTTGAGAGAGCTCTACCGACATGTTCCAAACCGACCTTCGAGTTGATAACTGTGTTTATGTTTTTTTAATAATGTTGTGTTGAATGTTAGTCGAGGATATCTAAATGTTAATGGTCAGGTGTGGCCATAATGAAGTGACCGCCGAGTGTGGAATGGAGGAAGTGACGGCCAACGTTGATACTAAGTCAGACGTGTGACGAAGCGTTAGGGGTCGTCTCGCGAATTTGGTGACATTGCCCCAAGAAAAAGCCCCGTGGCGAAAAGGATAACCGAAAATGAAATCGCAAGGGGTGCGGGAACTGATCGGACACGAGGGCCGACCAGCAGAACCGTTAATGAATGATCTGGAGGGTTGTTATACGGTGAGAGGTTTGTTTACCGCGTGAGTGAAGGCGAACGAATAATTGACTCATGTAGTCAACTGTGATAACGAAGAGTTAATGTCACAATGGGGCACTCTCCTTGCTTGTGTTGACAAGGCGAAGAGACGGGAAAGTCGAGGATAATAAGTAATGATTTAGATCTTTCCATTCAAATTAAGCCAGCTAAAAGAGTCGGAGAAGCATATTTAGCTGCGTCTTAGGAAAGTATAGAGATATATTTTCAGATTTCCATCCATGGATATTGCTTCCCACCACATTCCTACGGGTGATCATCCCCTTATCTATAAAATACCATGTCGCACCCCGCTTCATAAAAAGGCTGCTATCGAACATTTACAGAAGGAACAATTAAAGACCGAGGTAATATTCCGTAGTGAAGAAGGCTAAGTAGTAATTGCACCGAATACATCGAGGGAACGATTTTGGGTGAATGGACTGGGAGGATTTGACTATTTCACAACACTTGATTTACAAGCAGGTTTCATAAAATTTAATGGCACCTGGATTTCCACGCGAAAACAGAATTCAACGTAGATGGAAAGCATAAAATAATGCCATTCGGACACCAAGATGCCCCCGAGACATTTCAACGGGTGTGCACATGATGGAGTATTGAGATGTTTGAAGCCCACCCAAGCCCAGGTGTACTTGAATGGTGTCAATACATTTAGTGCTGGCATGGAAGAGCAGGCCCTCCGTTTGGCTAATTACTACATTTGGAGAGATTGAGAGAGGCCAAACTAACGCTCAAGTTCGAGAAATGTTTATTCGCTCAGAGAGAAGCTAATTATTTGGGGTGTATTAAAGGAGAAAGCGTCGTTTACCCCGGCCCGCGGAGAATTGAGGCAGTGAAAAATGTCCAACGCCAACACAAACGAAGGAATTGCAATCATTTTTTGGCATCGCTAATTATTATTGAAGGTGCGTTGAAAATCATGCAGTGACGGAATGATCCCCAATGAGTCTACTGAAGAAGGGTACCGCCGTTTCTGTATAAACCCCGGAGTGTGATAGGTCCACTGAAGAACTCCCTCGCAAGTAGTCTGGTTCTAATAAACCCGGATTCCATTTAAGCTTTTGTCCACTCCACTGGGGCAAGAAATTTCGCTGTGTGGACCGTATTGGCGCAAGAAGTGAATGGGGAAAACATCCTGTAGCATACTTCTCGAAACACCTACATGCTACGGAACTGCAGCACTACAGAAAAGGATCTGGCTGCATTGGCATAAGGGTAAATCATTTCCGGTGCCACCTTAATAGGAGTAAATTTAGAATAGTTACCAATCACGAGGCCCTGAAATGGTTGCTTAGGGCAAAGGGTCCTTTGCCCCGGTTCTAATGTTTAGGGTACTCGAGAGTTTGATTATGATGTGATACATAATCCTGATCCGCCCTAATTTTTATTTAACAACAGTGGAAGTTCATCAAAATTAAGACCCTATCTAGCACCTCTCCTTTCTTCTCCCATCGCCTCCGTAGGGAGCGGAGAGGGAAGGGCAGATCAATGAAACTCGCGTCAGCATCCGCAGACGAAGGAGTTGGTTTGGTGCAAGAGATGCGTCATTCCTCGTAGGCCAGAGTAAGGTTTGAGGACCTTAATATATCAACTATTAAGGAGAGAAACGGGGATGCCCCACGTCAGCTCGAAGCACGCTCACCTAGCACGATCCCCTTATCTGGAAGGTTCCCAGACGGCGCGGAGCCGCCGGAGGAAGGGATAAACGAAGAGGACACAATATCCATCCCTGGCCAAGGTCGCGGGGTGAAGGAAAATGAATGATTTAGCGTATTTTATCGGCATTTCGTGGAGCGATGGCCAAATAACAGTGAAGAGTAGCGTGTGCTTCAATCGGTGTGGTGTTCCCTGAAGACACCTGCTAAGTAGCATTACCCTAAATTTTGATCTGCTGCTGGAATTAATTAACGATTGGGAAGCGTTTTTGCGGATCTTAGGTTGAACGTTGAGAGGAGGTAAAGGGGAGAACCAGAGCGACAGGTTTCGAATGACTATGAGCCAAATGTTCAAAGGTTATCAAGGTATTAAATAGGAGTTATAGATTATTAAAGGGAATAAAAGATCCAAGAAGGGATGTATTAATGCCGAAGACCCTGTCTTAAAGACAGTCTTGGAACTATTGATTGGAAGGATTTATAAAATATCAATAAACGGATTTCAGGCATGGAGGAGAACTGGGAATGATGCAGAGGTGGAAGTTAGATACTAACTGATATTCATGGGAAATTTGGAGGAGAGGCTCCCCAAGGTTTATTAGAACTTTCGTATCTGAAGTAACTAAAATTAGCTGTGGAACCAGGGCCACACTCATGGGGGAGATTACTAAGTAACAAACTGTGGGAAGATCAGAAAAGGGAAGCTGGTCACACTGTCGTAAGTGCACGCCTCGATTTGATATTTTCAAGGCAATGGATTGAGACTAGTTTGCAGGGCAAAATTAGAAGTATATGGATCACCCCAAGTGTGTTTATGTAAGGGTTCTTAAAGAGTGAAGTGATACTCTGCTTCCTTTGTTTTTTTGGTCCCCGTTGAATATGGTAGTTTATGTTTATTATGGCACCGCAAAAAAACTTTAGCTGTGAGTGACTGCTAACTAGCTGCGAATAGTCATTGATTTCCCCTTGTGAATTATAGATCGCGTTCTGGATTATCATATTGTGCGCACATTTCCGGTGTGTTTCAAAGCCTGGGCTATTCAGAATGGAGTGCCTCTCATTCCCTTTTGATTAGTTATGATAGAAACCATTTCACTGTGTTAGACTGAAGTGATATCTTAACATGTGAACATGGACCGCTGATTCTGTGGCCATGGGATTTGTATCGCCTCACGGTAATCTTGGCTCTGGTGAATATGATACTCTCTTGTCTAGTAATTTGGGAGACAAATCGGGAGCTCGCCAACCCTTTCGCAAGTTATTTTCCTGTATCGCTGGGAGATATCCGCTGACCGACCTGTCACTTCGCAATCAAGCTTAAGTGGTTTGATGGCGGATGCGAATTGCTGCCACTTAACCGGAAGCAGTTTCAAATATTCCCATATGTGCATGACAGTCACTTTAAACGGAACGTTTCCGAGAAATTTTAATGCCTCTATTCGACTTCTACGACCAAAATGGGCTTTTGGAACACACACATTCTGGCAATGTTAGCGATTTGAAAGAGCCTGTGAGAGCTTTAAATTCGGCAGAGGGGAGGTACTTAAGTCTTCGACACACTTGGTGCAACTGCCGGGTCCTCGCGCATCCTCGTGAAATCATGCCAATCACGTGGAGGTGGAGTAATATTAGCTGTTGTTAATTAATTTGTAATAGGTAGTTATTATTGTTCTGAATTGTACACGTAGGGTTGAAGATTAAAAGGGTTTGTGTTATAAATACGACACTCCGCATTCCCCCGTGATTGACGCGACGCATAAACGTGTTACCTTCAGCAGATAGATGTTGAATTTATGATAATGGATTCTGGTTACTATCGACATATATATGAACGAAATATTGGGTCTAATTGGTCAAGATAATTGTTTTTGTTTTAGTACCAACCATCCCAGGTTATGGAATCCTACACACATTCTTAAAAAGTTAACTTTTCTTTTGGGGGTATTATTATTGCAACAACTCTCGACTTCCCGCGTCCCGGTCGTATGTCTCATTCCATGTCGTCCGCCTATCTCACGGAATCGCTTTTTCCTCTAGTCCTCCGAGCTAATTCCTCCTCATCCCTTCTCCCGAATACTCCAATGCCCCCCCCCCCCCAGATCACCTGCAATGCAACTAATTTTCCGCTCCGGACACGTGAAGAACTTGCAGTAAGTATTCTGCCGATGCAGAGAGGAAAGAGGGAGTCCCTGAGGAGAACGCGGAGAGGGGCCTGGGATCGGAGTCGAGAACAGGAAGGGAGAGTGAGAAGAGGTGACCACGTGAGTCGCGACTAAAGATTTAAGATGCGCTTGAGTAGATTTTCTTTGTTCTATTTTCCGAACCCCGAGCAATTTCCTGACTCAGGTAACACAATGACCCCGACGGAAGTCGGTGTATAATGGGTGAAGGTGTGGTGGTGTGCTAAATACGTCATTTAACGGTTACACATTTTGATTTGTTATTTATGCGGGGTCAGTGCCTTCACTCCCTGTGCCACCATTCGGCTTGCCAGGAATCCGCATAGGTTTTTTCGGGTATCGCCAAGGATTGAATCCATGGCCATTACGTACGCTACCAAACACACTTATCTACTAGTTTCTCAGGTTGGAAAACAACTACGTAGATGGACCATCTAGTAAAGGAAAACCTTCCTTCATGGGATGCCACATTCATTCATTCTAAGTCATGGTTAATAGTCTATTATTTATTAGACTACATTTCGAACAAAATGAAATGAACACCCATCGCGAGTAACGGAGTTCTCAGGGTACTGGGTTGGCTGGTCTCGAGCAAACTCAAGTCCAGCGTAAAATAAAATAAATTCTATTTCCTGTGAAATTCAATCTTCACCTCTACAGGTTATATTATTTTTTTACGATGATTGCATGACATAGCATTATTATTAGATTTGAACGCCAAATTCCTCGATGAAAGTTCTGCACGGCAGTTAAACTATCAAATATATTTTTATACATTTGGGAGAATAAGAGAATGGTCATGACTTCCACGTAATATGGCGGGATTGCATGCATTTTAGTCATCTTGGTCACTCCTGACTAGGGCAGTCTCCACCAAAACTCAAAATTAATGCCAAAGGTCGACGGTTATCTGCATCATACGAATTTGAAGGTTGGTGAGTGGAGGGGGGACTTTTTCCACTTGTCCTCCGTGTCCGTCTGCCTGACTCGTTCACTCGTAGACATTTATTTGGGGCTCTATATCGAAGCAATATTTTCTGATTTTTACAATTGTGACGGTAGGGCCTAAAGATCGCTTCGCAGCACTCCTCCATTGAATGCTTTGAGCCATATAAAGGAGTAAATCAAAGACTTAGGAATTCCCTAGTGGGACCAAGCTTATTTTAACCTGAAACAAGAAATCTTCTGGTGAAATACAGATTATTTTCCCTTAATATCTACGTTATTACCACCTTTTTTCACGAATTCCATTTAATAAGCTGCCCTTAAAAAGAGTACACCTTATACTAGGCCGCATACGGCGAGTAAAAGTCGCACATCGGAAGAGAAAGGCAGCGAGATCATTTCCCTCTGCCAGCTACGACGCTGAGGGTGCCCAGAGGCGTCGCCTGGAGTCAAAACCGGGCTCGGAGGTCAGTAGCTCATACACTCACGATACGTGTTAATTTCAGCGCTCCATCCACTGGGCTACCACGAAAATTGCATAGTACTATTCTACTTTGAAAGTAATTGAAAACAACCAATGGCTTCTACAACAAACACATCTCTAATAATGAAAAGCACAAGATCGAAACAATGGACTTGAAACAATTAATAAATAATAAACTGAACTAACCTTGATATCAGGGACATGGACACTGGAAACACTCCCATTTTCCTTCCACCCATTAAGTATTCCGCTGTTGTATTTTGCTTTTGCTTGGCAAAGAATGCATAATACGCTCCAATGAATGCCGATAAGGCTAACACCACAGAAAATACACAATAATCCACAATTCCCAGCGACGGAGCCATGTTCGAGACGGCTATAATAAACACAGCGTTACTATTTCAGCAGCCAATTCGTAGTATACGCACACCTTTTCGAGCGTGCTCTACACGATATTCCTTGGGGTTGGAATGTGTAAATTTCCTAAATTAATGTAGATCATGACAAAGCCAAGAGGAAACACATTTCATATCCTATGTGTGAGCGATTGCTGCCAAAGCACGTCACGTCGGAACTAATCCTCGGTTATTTCTGAATAAAACTAGATAAAATTCAGTTTAAATTCTGGAGGTAGAGTATTAATTTTCGAATAATTTGCCAATCGTTGCCGGACAACAACACTATACGCAGAAGCTAAGCCGAGCTTGACCACACAGAACCGACCGTCGCTAAAACTCGTGTTGTAGTTTACACATGGCGACGATAAATTAAATCGGGGCTATGGAATTGAGCGCTTGTCTCGAAATGGCCCTAAGCGCCCACTTCCTCTGGCTAAAGGCGGCCAAGAATCCGGCCAATCACGATTAAAGACATGCTCCGCAAGGCCGCTAGCTCATACTGTGCTCATATGCTAATCGCGACGCGGAAATCTGACTTGAGTGTTGCTACGGCCACCTTTATCTTCAAGGAATACAATAAGCAATTTTCACTGGTTAACAATGATTACAAAAAGACATTATTCTAATCGTCAAGACCAGATGATCAACATTATATTTTTCCAATAAAAGATTATTGGAATTGAAAATCGAGCTCAAAACAATTGAAGCATGGTTCAAAGGATTATTATAAAATATATTTTTCGAAGCTGTAACTGTTTATAGTCGATGCAAATATGTATTTATTTAATAGTGCTGCCAATAAAATTTTTCTGAAGCGCCTAACTTATTTTAGGATCTATAGATTTGATACCTGATAAATGTAAAGATCTTTTTTCCCAAAAGCATCTGAAGTTTGTTTAATTACCGATATATATTTTAGTAATACCTTTGATATCGCTAAATCACAGGTACTACCAAACTGAGGGAGCTTTAAATTTCATTTCACAAAACAAGCAGGTATTAACTTAATGCCAGCCTATGATTCCATTAAGTATATTAAATTATTATAATGACAGCTACTCTGGACAAACTGAATAAATTTCACGATAGAATCTAATACATGCAGTACTTAGCAATAAACTATATACCAAAAACACAGGTCGGGGGTTGCTTAGATAGGTGCTGGTAGAGTTCACGCAGTATTAAGCCGGACGGCTCGTGAATTTCGCACATCAGGGTAGGGGGACCAGTTCCTTTACTTGTGCTATGTTTTTCAGCAAGTTCTGGTATCCAAAAAATAACATGGCTCAGGTAAAGCTGAGGGCAACCAGAGAAGCATACCTGGAAATCAGGCCCTTTGGTCAGTAGCCCCCCTTGGACTAACATGTTCCCTCGGTACCAAAATGGAATGCATAATAATGCCAAAAATTACTACAAATTAAAAAAAATTACCAAGGTTTAAAACAATTCCTATTGATTGAGTAGTTAGTCATGAATTTCACAAATAGGTATAAACTATATTCATCATGGCAGGGAGTTGCAATTGGTAGACAATAAAGCTGGAGGGGAAAGAGCATTGGACTTGGTAATGGTGGGGAGCCTTCCCAGTACCGCCAACCCCTCCTCACAAGTTATGTCTCCCACCCCCCACTGAACTTGAAATTAGAATGCAAAAATTTAGTGCAAAAAACATTTTTGGACTCTACTCTAAGTCTCTACTTGCCTTATTGAAAGTGCCTTCAGAAGCAAAGAAGGTGGTCACTATAATGCATTTAAAAACATCAAACCCAAATATGATCCACATTCGGACAATCCCGAGATCTACCCCTGCATCATCAAATCCCTGTGAAAACCAGTAATCTACCACCAATTGTAAAAATTGACCTGCTCCATCATTTTAATATAACTTTTTATAGCTAGGCCTAAAACAATAACCCCGTGGAAGGGCTTGTGCGTTATGATCACCCTAGATCTGTGCTGATTGGAGCAATGATAATTTTTCCTGGTAGTGTGTCCGATGCCAGATAGATTAAAGGGTAAGAGACAGATAAATGGCAGTCTGCGCAGCCTCTGTACCTCAGTAATGCGGCTGCAAAAGCCTGATCCCAGTAATCAGCCATTTGAGAGATAGTGTCATGTGATGAGTGATGGTGGTTAACAACATTATTGAGGAAGGCAACTATTCAAGTCAATTATTATCCTATAAAACTAAGATGAAAACAATTTTTAAAATGAGTCCTGGCAAATATGGGACCGACCCAATCGATCTTAGGTCTTGCATGGCAGTGGGAGAGCAAGGCTTCCATGGTCGTCATCACAAAAAATACCCACTCCACAGCAGCAGTAGAAAAGAAGCGGTAGAAGCACACTGAACCAGAATGGTTTTAAGGATAGAGAAATTATAAAATATAAAATGAGAGATAGAAAGAAGACATATAGGAATGTTAACATTTTGTGAGATGAGATGAGAGAGAAGAGTGAGTAGATTGGAGAAGAATAGTGGAGATTAATGGAGTGATAGTTGTAGAGTAATATACAGCGGAGGGGAAGAAATCCATTGAATGGTGGCAAAAATATTAAATAAAAAAGTAGGAAGAGGCATAGTCAACATAGAGTAAGTGATTGATAGAATATTATTTGTAGATGTGAAAGCTCAAATAATGAACTTGGACATTATTCAGGTCAACATGCAAACTAGCAACCATAGAGAAGAAGACATATTGAGTGTACTATCAGTCAGAGAGAATAATCACATGTGTTCCTGGAGGGAAACATTTGATAGTGATGGGAGATTAGAACGCCACGGTAGGCTAGGGAAGAGATGGTGGTGAGGTGGGGGATTGCGGTTTAGGTACAAGGAATGATTGCAGGGAGAAAGTAGCAGAATTCAGCTGAAAACATTGTTTGATTATAACAAACACGAAGTTAAACACCACCATAGGAATACATGTAAAATTTCCAGGATGCAGAAATATATATTGAACAATATTATAGTTAGGCTCAGGTTTTGAAAGAGTATGATCGATTTGCACAGTTTCCTGGGAGTGGATGCAAATTCAGGTCATAATTTAGTCCCAATTGAGTTTAATGTCAGATTCAAGATGATGAGAGAGAGTAAATAGTTGAAGAAATGGAATGTAGAAGCACTAAATGGGAAGATAGGAAACAGTACCAGCAGTACTTGGAAGTAATTATGAGTTGGGAAAGTGAGATGGGCACAATAGATGAAAAATGGAAACATACCAAAAAAGGGATACAAAAGCAGCAAATGAAACTATAGGGACTGTTAATAGGAAAAGGACAAGGAAACCGTGGATTGTGGATGAGATGGTTAGTAAGACAGACAAGAGATGGAAATGGAACACAAAAGTTCTAGAGGGTAGATTAAACACAAGCTGGGTAGAAGGAAGCATAAAAGTTGAATAATAAACTGCGGCAGGAAACCAATAGGGACGATTTAAGAGTACACTTTGCCAACCCAATTCCACCTTCATAATACTGCCATCTGGTGATGATGGCAGTATTATGAAGGCATTGTAATGTTGAAACTGGATTAGCTATGCATAGTTTGGGAAATTAATACATAGAGTGCACAATTATTTCTATCAATGTTTGATTAAGTCCACAAAGTTAGCGTACACTTTGTTTATTTTATGACATTTCTCATTGGTGAAACGTCTAATATACTGCAAGCATATAGCATCCGTCTCAGAGACAAAAATTTTGAGTGATAAAAATTGATATGAAAGAGCGGAAGGGTCGCACACATAACTACTCTTATACAAATATAGAATGAGAGTGTCCCGGAGGCTCTATGGCACATAGCAGATGAAGCATTGCTACCATATGAGGTAATTTGCAAATTAATTAAGAAAGAAGTAAATTCAAGTGTCACAAAAGACATCAGCAGTGCAGATAATGGTGATGTATGACACACAAAAGTAGACATATTAATATTTACTGCAATTTTTATTTGAATTCAGTCGAATAATTTTAGAATTAAGGTGATTTCCTCATACTAAATTGAAGAACCACCGGCTAGGATGTGCAAAAAAATTGTCTTTCAAAGAATGAACCTGCAGCAACATCATAACGAAACCTAAATACAGTGAGTCAAGATGGTCATTGCATTAATGTGCATGAACCCAGGGATATCAATGGGAAAAGATCTATTTGAGGGAAAGTGTAAAAGAAATTACCAAATCTTAGCAATTAATACACACACATTTTGATATCAACCTTATCAACAGCTAAAGTTTTTACTGATTACCAACGTAAACCCCATTAATGAAAACTCTGTCATGGTTGACATGAGTGGAAATGGTCATGGCCACTCAATGAAGGAAAATATAAATGTTCACGTTTGTATTGTCTTAGGGTCACCAATGTGCACCAGGTGAGACCCTACTCTCTTCAAGCAATGCCTGGGACCAGTAGAAACTATGAGAGAGGCACCATGCTCTGTGGTGACCCGGCCAATCGCAACCATTAGAGCACAACTTTCAACCAATGCACCAACAAAAAGATAGAGAGTCATAACAGAATGGAACCTAATCACAAATAAACCTTCATTTGAGCCATGGGATCTCCAACCCAATTCCACCACAAGAAAATTTTTAAGCAATTTTACCTAAAGCAATGCCAGTAGAATTTAATACAATTTGTCAAATAAACAATCTACTGGCTGCACATCACACTTTTTTTTGCTCTCTGATTATACCTGGTGGACTGTCTACCTTTAGATCCTCTCTTTGTAAGCCACTCTTGGCTTGCTATCATATATCCCATGTTAATCAGAGCTAACTAACATATTAGCCATGCCCAAGGTGGGACTTGAACATACAGGTATGGCCTTTGCTTTCGTAGGCTAGCATATTACCCAACTAACTATCTTGTCTGGTTTATCATGTCTTCAATAACTTATTTCCTATTAACCTTGCTGGCCCTTGGGTGGCAGTGGGGTAATGTCCTCGTCTTCCAACCCAGAGGTCGTGGGTTCAATTCCCGCCTAGGTGGTTTTTCCTCCACCTAGGGATTGGGTGTATGTAATTTTCAAATTATACTACCAATGTTCAAAGTCCGATGTAAGGGTCGAGTGCTGTTTTTGGACTAATGCAAAATAAAATTAAAATAAATAAAAACCTTCATAAATCACACAATATTGGGTAGAAATATGAACATATATCGCAGTGAAATTATCCATAATCCCTAGTTTCAGTGTGTCAAGAAAATACAATAATATGAAAAGTGAAGAGGCAATGAGGTCCCATTTAATGGACCAAATACACCCCTGAACTTTCCTGAGTAGAAGAGCCCAACTGGGATCAAAATTGAAATTAAAACTCCATAGATATTACACTTCTGTTTCTCAGCCTAGGAAGGCGGTAGATGATCCACTCCACCTGACTAATCTCTCTTTGAAATGACTCAGCCCTGTTTCCCAACAGATGTGCCAATTGACTTGGTGGAGAGTGAATGAACAATGGTGAAATGGTGATCATTCTTCTACAAAGATAACCTCCTGGTAGTTCAATTGAACCAGCAAATGGTTACTGACAAATCAAAAAAGATGCCCTCCAAGGTCAGTCCATAAGGGTGATGAAGCAATTGCATCATCCACATTTACCTAATGCTCTTCATTAAAAATTGTGCCAATATAGCTCACAGTCACTTTAATGCAATCAGATGACATGTGAATATTGCACCCAGCACCAATCAATGCCCAACATTAACGATTTAAGAATAAAAGGGAAATTATTCAATCAAGCTGAAAATTGCAGTCTATGTACTTCTGTTCTCGTAATTGGTACTTATAAAAGAATGTTGGATGACAGCAAAGCTTTGTCACTTCATTAGTACAAATTAATGAGAGGGAGAGCCTCCTGACTTCAGACAAGTGTGTTGCATTTGTAAAGCATGGAAATATGCCATTGAAACTTTTGGGGACTATGAATTAGTGAGAGAAGAATATTAAATTGCTCCTCAAGTTTTCCGTTTTTCTGTCATTCCGGAAGGATTGTTCAATAGACATTATATAACGACATAGAAAGAGCATCCATAGATGAAACCTTTGACATCTCAGTGGAATCATACATGGGGGGGAGAGGTATGACCTCGATATTCATATTTTTTGTGGCAACTTATTGTGCAGAATAATTTATACTGAATAAACCAATTTTTTAAGTTTTGAAGACTGAAATAACACCAAGAGTCAAATACAGCTGGAATTTGGATCTTTACTTTGGCCTTACATTTCTCAACACTTCATAAGCAAATGTAGATTTAAAAGTCATGAACAAAAATAAAAAGAAATTAATGGAATAATTTCAATAAATATTAAACAAGGAAAATGAAACAAATTATAAATAAATAAGTACATACATAAACACAAATAAAAATAATAAAGTAAGATAAATAACATTAAATAAATAATAATATAGACAAAAATAATATAAATAAATAACAGTTTAAAAAATCACATGATGAGGTAAAGTGATGAACATTTGGTGAACTTGCTTCATGAAAATTTCCATTTGGAAAACACGGTTCTGATATCTGCAGAGATTTCAACACACAAGTATCCTTTGTGACTTGTCCATTGGAAAGAATGCCCTCACCTAATCTCCCTAACTTAAGATGCAGATGCCCCATACAACAAAAGAAAGCATTGGACACAAATGGCACATGGTCTTGAAGATTGGGCACCGTGAGCACAAGTGAGAATGGGAGCACTTAGACAGGAAAAGATGGGCTTCCGTGGAATACGCAAATCAAAAAGAGACAGGGAAGGAGGGGTGTGAAGGAAGACACCGGAGGAGGGGTGGTAGGGAGGGGAGGGCAGTGATGAGTTTCACAGACAGGGCAACTGCTCATACCGCAAGCACATCCCCAAATTATCCTCTGGTGACTCCTCATACAATCCTGGTCCAAAGTGCACCTGAATGAGGAATGGGGTGCTGCTGCCTGTTGACAGAGAGGGCAATGGGTCAGGCGGCACATGCCAGTGACGACAACCACAGCTCTTGATGAATCAAGCAAAACTTTTTAATATATACAGGTCCTTGTACATACTTCCACTGGGGTTTTTAATTGACATAAACGTGAATTTAAAACAACAATTTAGGCAGATGTCTTTGCAAATGTTATTTTTTTCGGTAACAATTTTTGAACTATCTAGTTTAAGACATGAAATAATCTAATTTCAATTTTGAACTTAAAAAAGGTACCTTTTGTTTTTTTAAAGTCTGTTGATTAGCATTTGAAATTAACATTGGGCAAACTTATTCCCAATTCCAGTCGAGTTTACAATTATCCATAAGGAGTTGAGTTGAGATGATTATTTTTTATTGAGTTTTTGACACCAGCATTGATTGTGGAACCAACGTTTTACTAATATTTAGGGATCTAAGTGTCATGTGATTGTAGGCGCTCAGGTAAAAAATTCATGAAAGTAGAAAGAATCTTCATTCAGCCTGAGCTAACAATCTCTGGAGATGCAATTGGTTAAAAATCTCAAAACATTTTTTGTAAACTTCTATGTACATTTCATCATATACCTAAATATATTTGTGTTGCATGTCACTATGATAATTAGGTATTATAAGACCTGAATATAAATAAATACGGTGGGTGGGATGCAACAGTTTCTGGTTTTGATTCATGTGTTCTTTTCTAGCCATCCAATATTTTGGAATTAAACTGATTTAGATTTATTTTTATTTACCACATATGTATAAAACCACTGGAAACTAATATTAAATCAATTGAATAGGTTGGAATCTTTTTATATGAATGTAAATGTTGCTAACTTGCCCCAGCAGTTGGGAGAGTCAAATCAGCCGATGGGGTGCTTTGAAATATCAACGATCAACCAATTGTGAAGCAAAGCAAAAAGTACTCCACATTACATACAAAGCATTAGACCTAAAATGGCAAGTGGTGATGCACATAATGTAAAAAGATTGTTTTTTTTAAAGTACTAAGGTCCTACATCAGAGTAATCATTATGACACACTTGCAATGTGTCCTATTAGGTATAATACTTAAAGTAGCAGTAATTTTTATGGCAGGTGACTGACAGCTGAGATCATTTGCACCATTAGGGATGGATGGGAAAGGAAGAAGGGTGGAGAGAAACCCAGCATTGACATCAGCCTACTCTTAACAACGAAAGGCACCAAGGGGTCTAAAGTTTAACGTCCCATCTGACGGATGGCATACTCACTCAAAGTGCTCTCTGGAAAGCACCTCAAGTAAGGGTCAGGATACCACTCATAAAAGGTTTATCGTCAACAGGTTTCGAACCTGGTGGGAAGCTAGTACATTAGCCACTGCACCATCTCAATCCCCTAAAATTATTAAACTTTAATTAACCTCTGTTTTCTAAGCACTGCCCACATTCCATATTATAAGCTTCATATTTACAAAGTTACACTACGCATGAAGGCTCTTTACTGGGACAGCTACTTCAATTCAAATAGTAAAATTTGAGTTTTTTTTCATCGCTTTCTTCCTAATCTCTCTTGAACATTTCAACCTTAAAAACTCTATAAAATGCACACAGAGTGTGGGTGGTCCATCACTTCTTCAATTTTTTATTTTGGAGCCACAACATTCAATTTCTTTTTAATTGGCATATGGATAAGGAGATTGGCCTTCCTTCAATTTCTTACTTTCTTTGATCCTTTTTGAAGTGATGCCTTTTGGAATGGTCTCATGATTTCCGACAAAAATTATTGTAGATGGGTGACCAGTGAATGAAAGAGAAGCTCAGTAAAAGAATACAGGTCAGTGCGCAAAGGTTTACAATAACTGGCGTCCTGCCATTTCCACAGCTTGGAGAGCGCTGAGACCGGTTTTGCAGCAAAGCTCAGCGTTCGTCCCCCCTCCCCCCCACCTACCATAAGTAGTTGGATCCCACTCCAACCAATAGGAGGAGAGCACGGGAAATTTAATTACATTACTTTTGGAACGCACTCTGTAGGTAATTCAAATGGAGAGAAGTTCACATGGCGGTGTCAGTTTTAGGCCCCAAGCAACTGTCTCAAGCTCTCACAGAGTGCCCATTGTCTATTGCAAAGTTTCTCCATCTCCCCATCCATCTGAAAAGCTCTTGTAGCAGCTCAAGCCCTTTTTGCAACCCTCCCTAAGCCGTGAAGAAGCAGTCTGGGATACTGAGTGACCAATTGGCCCCACCAATGACTTCAGCAATGGATCAAACTATAGGTATTTAAATTTCCCTTGTCACTGTTGGCCCAAGAAGTACGTATGTTCATATGAACAGATAAAATGTTAAATTCTTTTGCCAATGCGGATTGTCATTCAAGTAAATTTTAAAGTTGAAGAGGAGATTGAACATAAAAAGAGTACACACATTCAGGCCATTGAGATCAGTGTTTAAAAAAACTGTCACTCCTCCTAGGAATAGACAATAAACCAGCAAGAGTGCCAAGAGCAAGGTTAAAGGAAGAAGGGCAGGCCAACTCACTCTCAATCCTGCAAGGTCCCTCCATGCCATTACAGAAGGAAGACCCACAATGCAGCAAATCACATATCCCAGGGCCGTTTGCCTCAGCCTGCAACAAGACAAACTGTAATGTATCAACATGCACAATTGGATTGAAACATCAACAAAGATAGCATGTAATGGGGTAGAACCTCCATCCAGGACCAAGTGGACAGAATACATTTGAAATGTTGATTTTGATCTACATAGAAATTATATTGCTCCAAGGTTAAATTTATCAAAAATTAGCAATGATACTTCTTCAGTTAATTTTTGTGGAATTTCAAGTAAATCTGTCTGTTAGTCTATTTCCATCACATCTTTTCAGTGCTCCAATCTGAAGAGACATGTGACGCAAGACCATATCGGAGGGCACTGCATGATTTACGCACAAAATTGCAAAACACATGACAGATTGATCCATTGTCATCACCATCAAAATTTATTACCCTTCATTGTTTGCTTGCACATATAGGAGATTGATTTTAAGAAAACAGACACCATGAGTGATCAAGAGAAATGGCAATGGTGGCAATTCAATTCCCACCAAGAGTCTCAATACATTCTACTTTTGTGTCCTTAAAAAAATATGTGCTACAATGAAGAAGTGAAAGATAAGGTCCAAGCTTCCTCCAAAGTTCGTACTCCAAAATAATAGCTAAAAAGAAAGCAAACCATTGATCCCATAACATCCATCTCACATCTACCTCAGAGTGGTCACAAACTTCACTGCACACAAAATGGTAAAACTTTATAAAACTCCAATATTTGTCATTTAATTTTTTTGCTAATCAATTCTCAATAAGATATATTTTACTCTAATGGAAAGTATTTTATGGAATAAATCTTCTGAAAGGTCTAATTTTGCCTCAGAATTCCATTTCAAAAGTATCTTTTTTATATATTAAAAATGAGTGCACATGTCTGTACCCATACATGCGATATATATTATAAAAGCTGTATGATGGAAATTAGATTTAGTGGAGAATGGTGAAATTCCTAAGAGTCCTAATGCCATACTCACGGCTATAAACTCCTCAGAATCGCAGGGCATGACAATCCTGTCTGCGCACTCTCCGAGGATTTCCGTGAATGGTATCTGCTTGGATGGAGACGACGACAGGAAGCTCCTCTTTTGGAAATTCCCTAGCATTCCCCCTATGCCAGAGCCATCGTCATCCTCTGTGCCAGAAGAGAAAAAAATGGTGTTGCAATTACCCATCTGCAAGCATTTCTTCTGAGGACTAATGCATCATGTCTACCACACCAAACAACATTTCAATATTATTCAGCTGCAGCATATCCACTGGATGAGAAGCCATGCTAATTATATGTTAAGAAGCACACAGCACAGAAAGAAAGATTTCCCCTCTTCTAAAGCCTTGCAAAATGGGAGGAACTGGTTCGGCCCCAACTCTTTCTGGAGTTACTCCCATGAATACAATGGGAAAAACATTTAGGTCAGTATTGGTCAGAATGCCCTCTGCCAGAGCTGCAAAGTTTGCTGGAAAAGATTCAGTCTCAAGTCAGGTGGACAGGAATGGAGGCCAACAGAGACCTAGCAACATGGTAGAAAAATCAATGATGGTGATAATAATAGTAATACTGCATTCATTTTGAGAATTGAACAACCATATTAAATGTCATCAATATAAATATTACTTAATATATAAACATTAAGGCAGATAGTTATACAGTTGTGGGTTCATATAATGAAATGTGTTGTAAGTTAATGAGAATCTACAATAAGTAGTATTTAGATTCGCTTTACCTCTTGTAGTGTAGTTATGGATATAAGATCATAATTGGTAAGTTTATAGATTAACTTTCACATGAATCAGAGCTTTAAAGAAATATAAACTAAATACAGACATGATTCCATACCTAATAAAAAAAGGTTTGCAGGAAACATGTGATGGTATATTAGCAAGAGAGCGGATAGCTCTCTTATGTAGTAGCAAGATTTGTTTAACATGTGGGGAATAACCCCATAACTTGACACTATAATTCAAATGACATTGAAATAAGGCATGGTAAAGTGCTAAATGATACTCATTTGAAATGAGAAAGTTGAGCTCTCTTAACATATAAACAGCTTTACACAGTTTAATACAGTTCTGACTGATCCTGGTCTCCCAGTTAAGTTTTCATCAATATGAATTCCTAGTATTTTAGCAGTTTCAATTTCAGTTATTTTTGATTTAAAACTGCATACCATATGCTGGGTTTTTTTAGTATTTAAATGTAAATGATTAATATCAAACCATTCCTTAGCCTGTCTTTGGGTAGCACTAGATCGTACCTTTGCATCTTCTAGATATTGACATTTTTGTACAAAAATGGCGTCATCAGCATATAAAACAAATTTTGATTTCATATTATAGGGAAAATCGTTAACCATGATGATGAAAAGTACTGGGTCCGCCTTGTGGGACACCACATTTTACTTAAAGAGCTGCAGGTCGACAGCCATCAAGTTCAACCAATTGGTGGTAATCATCCAAATATGACTTCATGAGTTTCAGTGCAACACCCCACCATAATATTCTAGCTTTGATAGTAATATTGAATGATTAACACAGTTGGAAGCCTTACTAATATCACATAGTGTCACAGAGACTGATTTATTCTCTTCAAAAGCATTAATGACATAATTAACTATGGAACCTACAACCATAATTGCAGATTTCCCAGTTCAAAAACCATACTGTGATTTGGAAAACAGATTATTTGACTCAAAAAATTACATATTCGACCATTCATGATAGCTTAAAAAATTTTGCCAAAAACAAGGACTATGGAAATGGGGCTGTAGTTAGTTAAATCATCTTTATTTCCTTTCTTATAGGCAGGTACTGTTTTGAAACCTTTTAGAGCTGTTGGAAAATCTCCTGTCTTAAAATATAAGTTGACTAACATAGCTAATGGTTCCACAATGACCACAATAATGTCCTTGATTAGGTAATTAGACAGACCATAAAAATCCTTACTGCTGGATTTTAAAAATATTTTTACAGTCAATATCATATCAAATGGAGTAACAAAATTCCATTTAAAATTTAAATTATTTGGAGGAAGATTTTGCAGCACATTACAAATATTGGCAGCATCAACCTTTTGAGAGAACAAATTTTCTTCAACAGCTTTTAAGAAAAAATTAAAGTAGGAAAAGGGGTAAACAGAAGATTTTCTTTAGCAATGCCATGACAAACTTCGTGATTGATTACTCTCCATGCTGCCTTTTGTTTATTTTTTGCATTGAAAACAAAATCCTTATAAACTTTATATTTTGCACACCTAACTGAGTTATAATTATCTATCTTGTATTTCAAGTAAGCCTCTTTGCCATGCAGGCTTCCACTGGTTTTGTAAGAGTAGTAGTAACTGAGTAAATCATTTCTAAGAGCTAATAATTCCCCAGCATACCAGAGATTACTTTTAGTTTTAGTGGGCATAAGGTTTAGTACATTTTTTGGGAAAGCAATATTAAAAAATGTCTAGGAAATCACCTGAAAAACTTGGAAAACAAAGTTGCTCAACAGGGTCAGTGCAAATTCCATGCCAATTGATACAAGATAGGAGCAGTTTGAAACTGTCAAAACCTTCTATTGTTATGGGCCTAATGATTATGGTTTTACCTCTATTTGAGAATATCTTTGGAATTATTTGAGCCTTAAAAGTGAAGCCTATACCTTGATGGTCAGATGGGAGATAGACAATAACATGCATACTATACAGTTTAGGACAATTGATAATTGTATAATCTAGGCAGGCAGAAAATTTAGTAGGCTGTTTGTTTGCCCATAAATTATATGCAAGCAAAAGGTTTTTAAGAACCTGACAATCGCTAGTTTTTAGTGTTATATCAATGTTAAGATCTCCTCATATTATGATATTGGCTTTCACAGTCAAGAAAAGAGATGCTACAGATACTACTATTACCAGTTGATTACGGTAATATTCAAATACACCATTAGGGGAGTGATACCAAGAAGCAATCATCAGATTCAGGTCCATCAACATGATTGCAGATATTTCAAAATACAATTCCATACAGAATTTACAAAAGTCAATTACTTTGAAGGGCATACCTTTCAAGACATAAATACAGGTACTGCCACGTTTTTATATAGATCAGAAATAGAATGATGCCAAGCTAAAATCACTAATGCTATACACATCAACTTCATTTTTTGTAAGCTAATGTTCATTGAGACATAGTACATAGTAGCCACCATGTTTGGCAACTGCCTCTACCTCAGATATTTTATTTCATATACATCTTACATTTTGGCAAAATAAATTAGTGTCACTACCCAGTCAGAAGGACTTAGGTTGTGATATTCCCATTTGGAAGCGGATAACACGCTTAACTAATGAAAACTTTTCCATAGTTTTGTCGTTGTGGACCCTTGCTCCTGACGTGGATACCGGCGAATCACAATTATTCAACTCGGAGTTCCGCTAATTCACTAGTGCAGCTGCATCTTCCAAAATATACCCTGTCCCTTCATCAGTAGGAGCCAGCTTCCATTGTTTGGAGGGGTAAAATTTCCCACTTTCACTTCAACTAGCCAAATATCATCTTTAAGAAGATGCTCTTTTAGGCTAATTGGCACACTCAGTTTGAAAGAATTACATATTTCACCAACTCTCAAACTTTCACATTTGAAATCACTCCTGAGGAAATATTTCAAACAGATGCTTCACAATATCATCAGGCATTGCATTGGACTGGATATGACCAGCGCAGAAGAGAGTCTCGCGAGGAACTCCTGCAAAGTTATGCGCAACAGTGGGTTGCTTACAACTTCCAAACACCATATTATTTTTGCATATCTGTAATCCGGCACGTAAAATGCAAATAAATAGCATTAGCAACCAGAAAGTATTCTCTGGTGCTATAAAACATTCTTTCCAGCAAGAGGCATTTAAAACTTTCACTTAAAGGATGTAACGTGCACTGGTAAGTTTGTTGTACCAAAGGAGACCCATATTATGGGGCCCTAGATAAGAATAGTTAGTTTGTACAAAAGAAATATGCATGCTAATAATGTAACAAGTACTATACTTAGCTACATCAGTATTTTCTGTAAAATATTGTCATGTTTTTTTTCAACGCAATTGCAGTGAAAATATAAATACATTGAAGAGGCAACACATTGAATTTTTAAAAAGGGGAAGACTTGAAGCATCAGGCTCCAACTATATATGAACATCTGACTTATCACCACCATTTACTCATTTCCCAAACTAAAAAAAGAAAATTTTAGAAAAGTGGTGGATTAACTATAGTTTCACTCTAATTTGATAGCAGTGGTACAGCCACCATTTTTAACACTGAACGCAAATAGTTCTTAGGAGAAGGGAAGGGAAGGGTGTCTGGGGTGTCACTCACCTTCGAGGATAGGTTCCTCGTCATCGGCCTCCACGGGTGACGTCTCCGGGTCACCGTCACCCACCGCCGCAGGGGGCCCGGCCCCACCCATCAAAGGTCCCCCCATGATGGGGTTGGTGGCGGGTGGGAACGAACCGATGCCCACGGGGTTGGTGAGGGGTGGGCCAATGCGGAACGAGTTCTCGTCGCAGGGCTCATATGCTATGGAGCAGTACCCTGGATATGTTGCAGGCCACATGAATAGAAAGACAGAGAGGCCACTCGTTGTCATAGTTTTCCCACTCTAACGAAAACCATTGAGTGAAACAACGACATTTTTATCACGCCTTGCTCACAGAAGAAGCTTGAGCACTCCTGGAATATCGTCTTACCCTAGAAATAATTCTTACATAGCTATTCTCATTAAGGGAAAAATTAAGAGTCATTGCTCACAAATAAACATTAAGAGTTATCGCTGACAAATAAATTTAGTATTAACTTAATCACTGAAACACAACCATGGGAGGGGATCGAGATGGTGCGGGGGCTAGCGTACTGGCTTCCCACCCAGAGGGCCCGGGTTCAAATCCCGGCGGTGTTGAATATTTTTCAGAGGTATCTCGATCCCTGCTTGAGGTGCTTTGTGGAGGGCACTTTGAGTGAGTACGCCGTCCGTCGGATGGGACGTTAAGCTGCGGACCCCTTGGCGCCTTTCGTTAAGAGTAGGCTAATGCCGACGCCGGGTTTCTCTCCACCCTTTATCCTTTCCTATCCATCCCCTATGGCGCAAATGACCTCAGCTGTCGGTCGCCTCCCCTCAAAACTACTACTACAACCATGGGAATAAAGTAAATTGAGGTGAAAAAATCCAAACCGCTTTGGTTTAATAAAGTTTTGAACCAACGCTTTCATTAAAATTACAATTTGTGAGGAATTTAAGGTTTGAAATAATTATTACCATTAATTAATCCATTCCTCTCCTGTTTTCATATTAAAACCCAGGCCCAAATAACTTAAATATAAGCATTGATACCTTTCCACATAAATACGCGTATCTTAAGTTCTTTTTTTTATTCATTTACATTTGAGTGACTTGAACAATATTTTCACCATTTTAGACGAAGGCAAATTGGAGATGATTTTACGTTACCTTCTTCCTGCCTCATGCAAATTGAATAGTCTTGGTTCGCCAGGTGGCGCCCGTTATCTCCAAAATTCATTGTCTGTATGATACCTGCGGAATGGAAAAGAAAATTAAATTAAAATCGTCCATCCACAAAATTAGCTATAGGTGGGAAAAGTATTAATGGAACCATAAGTGACATAGACAAAGTGGAAATAATAATTTATAAAATTGCAGAGTAAATATATTAGTAGAGTATTATGAGAGAGGAAAATGACTGGAGGACGTCATTCAAACTGTATTAATTCCCATTTCAAAAGGCGGAAAAGCAGCAGTACGAGAGGACTATAGAACCATTGAGTTAGATTTTGCACCCAGAAATGTTTGTACCAGGAGTCATCAATAAAAGATGAGGGATAGGGCAAATGAATAACACTTGGAAGAAGACATTACAGGACAAGCAAATGACACCACAGCCTCATAATGAAGCCGCTGGGAGAAAAGGATGTTGGATATAAACAGGGCACAATTGTTTTGTACATTTTAGAAGGCATTTGATGGAGCTAGTTGCTATAATTTTAATTAACCCACTGCAGAAGATGCACATTTATAAGATTGCACATGTGAGGTTAGTGGATGGAGAGGTGGGATAGATAGTGATAGGGAACGGGGAGTTAGACAGGGTTGTCAATTATCACCCGCACTTCCCAATGCTTGCTTTTGTGGATGAAATTTTAAGAGAGGCATGGGAAGGACTCAATGCAGGAGCCAAAGCAGCTGGGATCAAGTCGGCCAGATTTTCAGATAGTAGAGCTTCAAAAAAGTCAGCCAAGGGCTCACTCATTTCCTGTGGATTTTGCTTGATGCCTAGAGCATTACTGAAGCAACGTGATTGGTGTGAGGTGAGAATCCCCCTCGAGTAAACAGGGCTTTGGGAATAGAATGAGGAGGCACGCACCCCTGACACCATGGTGGTACTCCAGGCAGCCTGCTGGTGCTCTCTGGTTGAACCTCACTTGGGTGATCTGTCAAGGAAAAACATGGAAATGTCAGAATTAGGAAGAGAGCAGTTCACACAAAAAGGTTATTGGTGATGCACACAGATCGAATGTGGATGCATATGCGTGGGCTATATGAGACTGAGTGCAAGAGCAAAGTTGAACTCTATAATAAAGTATGATCAACTAACACATAGTACATGAAGCCATTAACAATCTGAGGAACAGATTGATTTTCTTCCCGGTAAAATTTGCTTCATCATAAAATCATTACCCAACAAGCTATTTGAAGTGATTAAGATTTTGCCATCACCTGCCAAGTTTGAAAATGGCTAAATATGGAGTGATCTGAAGCTTTACACTGAAGTCGCAACGAAAGACAACAAGACCAATGTGCCAAAACAACATCACATCAAATTGTGTGGCTCCTGGGATATCAAGCAAATGGCTCCATGGCTCACCCTGATTTCCCACAGTCGTCCAAAGTGTTCCTTGGTCAGGTTCATTCGGATGGTCACAGGCTCATCATAGTTTTCCACATCATAGTAAACTGAAAGAGGATAGTATTAAGGTGGACGGTGCTAAAAAAATCCATGCTAGAACTATGAGGAAAAATCATTTTTTTTTTACATTTAATGTAATTTGATTCATGAGCAACAACCCAATATGGTTCTTATTTAAAAAAAAATCATTATTCAATAAAATTGTGAGCAGAAACAAAGGGTGCTGACATAGTTCAAAATTTAATTTTATAAAGTAGTAGGCCTGAGAATTTTATAATATTTCCATCATAAACTAGTCTCAAGATTGCCCGTCAAAAATCAGCAAAGTAAAATCGATGAAAGAATACAAAATTGATCAAATTTAGATGATATTATCATTGTTATAATAGGTTATCTAATGGTTAAAATAGGCTTGAATGGACATGCTGTTACCAAACAGTGCAGTGACAATTCCCTTGCCTTTCTTTCTTATCCTATTCCTGCCCTTTCCTCATTTGCCAAACATTCTCCCCTTTATCACAATCTTCAACATCCTACTGCCAATCAGTATGCTTTGCATCCATTTTTCCAGCATCTTTTTGATTCCTCCCAACACTCCCCGCCCACAATATCCTAGTCCTTACTCATTTGTTTTCCTTTTGTCCACTTCACCTTCTCTACACCCACATTTCAAAAGCCTCCAGTCTACATCTATCCTCCTACCTCAGTGACCATGTTTCGGTGGCATACATAACTATCCCCCATATCAAAGTTTTAATGGGCTTTTCCTTATCAACCTTACTCAATGTACCTTTCATCAACTCCCTCCTCCTTGTGAAAGCTTCTTTGCCTAATGCTATTCCTCTCCCAACGCCCCTTCTACTTTGACCATTTTGGTCCAAAACAGTTCCAAGATGTGTAAACTAGTGCATCTGCTCTAGCTTTTGCCCTTCTATTTTACCGATTAACTTGACCTTTCTCTTTCTGGAAAAACTACATAACTGCATACTGTTGAACTACTGCATGACCTTTGTTTTATTTACATTTATTCTCATCCAATATCTATCACACTGACTTCCCAATGGGCTCAGCAATGCTTGTAACTACTTGGTAGACCAACAAACTAAGGCTTGATTATCCGCAAGCAAAACTAATTTTATAATTCCCTGCTGACTTTCATTCCTATTTCCAGTTCTTCCCATGCCTCTTTTGCCATTTCCTTCACATATATATCATATATATTGAACAACACAGGTGATAATGGGCAACCCTGCCTTACACCTCCTCCTAACACTGCCCATCCAAATTCTCCAACCCCCCACTCACAGCCAAGCAGTCTGAGACATGTACAGGTTGCAGATAAGTCTCCTCTCACTCCAATCTACTCCTAATTTCTGCAAAATATTCATTAGTTTTTCTAGATGATATTAAATTCTGAAATATAATTTTCTTCCCAATTAGTAAAATTATGAGCTAACTGGATTATTTTCTTCTGTAAAGAGGGAATTATGTGCTCGACGTTTGCCCAAATGTGCTAGGAGGGAAAGGTGTTTTTGGTCAAGGGTAGTCTGATGTGTAATCACCCCCCGCCACACATCCTAGTGATAGCTTGCAGGGTACTAAATAAAACTAAAAAACTATTATCTATTCCTACCGTGCCTACCACTGCGTTTGAATCCTGCATCACAAATAAATTTTTCCTTCCTGGAGGACCCTGAATTATTTCCTCTGATTTACTGTACACTCTGTCCGTAACTTCCCCCCAATGTTTACACCTTGCATGTAGTGCTGAATTATGGCCATGTTTGTAATTTCAGCTTTTGCTTCTTTTAATAACATTCTACGACTCAACTGCTCTATGTTTACAATGCTTCTCCCTACATTTTTGTTGAATTTATTACCGACCATCACTACCTCTCTTCCTCTCCACTGTATATTGCTCCATAACTATCACTCCGGTAAACCCTACTATCCTTCCTACTCACCTCGTACAACCTTAAAATATCCCTATGTCCTCTCCTGCTTCATATTTTATTTTCTAACTAGCTCTATTCTCTTTCATGTCTTATTCTGTGCTGATGCTCTCAATTTTGATTTTTAAGGGTTTTATGAGATGACAAGCACAGAAGCCTTGCCTCTCCTCCTGCCAGGCACAATACATAACCCAGTGGGCGGAGTCCCTTAGTTGCCATAATTCATCCTTGGATCTATGTCCACCATTATTTTGTGGGACAATCAATTAAGACTACTTTCTCTTCCCTTCCCCAATGGTATTTTTTAAATGATACTACTACTAAATCGTGGCCTCACTGGGGTCAGATGCATTTGCAGCCATCTCTCTGAGGAACAGATTCTACACAGACTTCCTTTCATCTGGCTCATCCCTTTTGAACTACCTGCCATGGACCAAATATAATCACTCCCGCTAGCATAGCTGTAGTAGTTATCAGAACCCCTCCCACCCTTCCCTCTCACCGTGATGTCCGCTACTCTGACCACAGATCCTCAGTGTTTGTGATGGCAGCTTTAAGGGGTTCTTGACCTTCCTTCGTGCCTGCAACCCCATCACAAATGAGTCAGCCTCGCAGTTCCCAGTCCTCCTGTTCGGCTGACCCTGTTGTCCAAAAAGAGAGAGGTTCAGAATCATACACATTGAAAATAGTAAGAATAAGACCCAGAGCTATGATTAAATCCTTCCAGGAGCTAACGTTTGAGCCATTAAAACGGTAGTGGAGTAGTTAAGCCATAGGTTTCTTCAAGAAGACAAGAGAAAATCAAAATAATGAAGGTGATTGACCAGGAGTACCAACTCTACTAGGGACAGGTTCAGGAGACCACGATTCTTCAGAACAGAATTGGCATTTTTCTTACCAAGGATGGGGAAAATAGAGCAAAAAATTAATATGACTCTAATGGAGAAAGAGAGAGGAAAAACTGAGATGGATTAGTTAAGCAAACACTATAGTACAAACACCTTGTGCAAGTAACAGAAATAGCCTTCCTCAAAAGAGTCAAGGTAAACGATCACTAGGCTCCTGCCCTGATGGTGGAAGCAGCAATTTCTCTGGGACCTCGTCTACAAATTTACAGAAGGCCCAACGCAGAAAAATATTTCGGAGAACCCTGATTTTCCAATGTTCAGTCTGTTCCTGCTAACCTGGCCAGCAAATGGTGGTCCATTTAGGTCTATTATAATCAATTATTGGGTGGTAATAGGGGAGTATGCGGTGATACTTGTTGCCCAGAAGATATCCATCATTGCAATTCAAAAGCTGAAGGCGATGGAAGAGGGGGGGGGGTGATGAGGAGAGTAGCAGAATAGGGGAGGGAGAAGGTCGGTTCTTCCCATCCCAACCACAACCTGTGAGTGAAGGTCAGATGTTGCTTACATCTGGATCCCCTTCTTACATCTACATGTCCAATGCCATGCAATTCACACTCCCTACCCCCCTGAGGCTGAATTTTAAACTTGGACTTGCCCACTGAACCAACCATCAGCTACTTTGCATGCTACTCCATGATTATGTGTAAGCCCTTTTCTACATCACCCCATCCCCTGCAGATGTTAATTTCCTCTCAAGTGTGTTTTCACTGGTCAATTTACCAAAACAAGCTCATAGAACCTGTAGTGCAGACCAGCTTTGGAAGGGAGATGCTGTCGCTAAAATGGGGAAAGTGTGGATTTTGTAAGCCTATTTCTTTCTACATCTACATAATTACCCGCAGGTCACCACTAGGGTATACTGTATTTATTTAATTTATTTTGCAACTTTATTGGGGTGAAAATGAGACTTCATAGTTCCTTCTTCCACCTACCCCTTATACAATACAATAAAGACAATCAAAAACATCCATGCCCTAGGTGGAAGAAAGCCCATCTATGCAAGACTTGAACCTGCGATCTCTTAATTAGCAGGCTAAAGGAGTTACCCCACTTCCGAAGGGGCCGGTGAGTGAAGTTCGGAAGTGACTGATTCAACACCAGGTATGCACTATCAAAAATGAGATTTTTCTCAAGCGTTTGTTAAAATGAAAATTTAAAATACTTCAAATGATGTAGATAAATATAACGACAGGTACATGCACAAGAGCAGAGGTGTAATATACTACGTGTAAGAGACAAGCTGCTAGTAACAATTCAATTCAGTTTATTCATTCACCATAAGCATAGAATTATGCATGGCTTTAACAAGAATGGAAATAAAATAAGGTTATATGAGTAAAATTAAAGGGACAGGTTAAAATTAGGGCAGGTAAAAAATAATTGTTCTCTTGCCATGGCCGCTTGCAATTATTCTGATACCTTATCGTTTATGGGAAAATTGAAATCTTAAATCTGACCCCAATAATCTTGTTGTCATGATCCCTCCTATCATAGCCTGATGGGGACAATAATTTACCTCAATCACCATTGGCATACATATCTGCTTCCAAGTATTGCAGAAGGTTTAATCTGTTATTGATACTCTGTTCCACGGGTGATTCTGAACCTAGTTTCTCTATTGATCTACATATGTCACTGAGTTAATTGTGACATTTTACCAATATAGCTTACTTCAATACTTACGACCAATTCCACAATCAATCCCACTTCATGAGGATTACATTCTGGATGAGGGATCCTCAGTGACCAACCTTTAGCCTCCCATGGGTTAGACGGGAGAAGACGGTAGGGGCAAGAACCCCCAATGCGGGAATGAGGTCCAGCTAGGGTATCTCTGTTGATGACCAACCCTAATCCCCTCCTTTCTTTCTTCACCTCCTATGTCCACTTTCACGTGCCCTCATGCACCTCAGATAGAGCATCAAGACCTTTGAACTTTGGTTTCGTCAATACCCTGCACTCGCCACAAGTTGAGGTTGACTTCACAACTATTAGTTTTGGTGTTGTGAAATTTCTTGGGCCACTCTCTCTCTCTCTCTCCACATCGTTCCCTGTCACTGGCGACCATCAAGGTGATCGAGATCACCAAAATGTCCACTCTTTTGGCTACCGTCTCCCCCCCTCTCTCTCTTTCTCGCGTACATATCTGGGGAAAGTAATGCCATATGGATGGTGCAATTGAAGAGGATGGGAGGAGAGCGTGGAATGAGGAGAGGGAGTAACTGGCACCGCTCCACTCACCAGGTTGAAGTGGATGAAATCAAGACGCAGCTGGCTGACGTGGGAGGCCATCTTGCGAATCTTGACCTCGCAGTCAAAGACTCCGGAGTGGAGGCCAGGGAATCCAGGGTTCACAAAGTACGTGATGTTATTGACCACCTCATCTCCGCACGTCGCCGTGACTGCAGGGGAGATAAAAAGTGTGGAAAAACACATTAGTTACGAGGAAAGCTTATTACCATGCAATCCCAAATAGTGAGAGTGGAATTTGGTTATTATACCACAACAAGCTGCTCTTCAATTCCACATTCCCTACCTCCAATTCATCCAATATCCATTTTCCTTAACCTTGCTTGCTGGCTTATCTTTCCTCCTCTCTCAATTGCAATCTACAATATCTCATAACAAAATGTCCTACTACAACTATTGGAATTTCCTTTGAATTTCACATAATGTCTATCACCCCTTCTCAACTATGCCTAATTTTACTTGTCTTCCCTTCTATCCATTTCATATTCTCCATTATTCTCCACACTTCCAGAGGGATGAAAAGTTTGGAGGTCTAAACAAAAAATTAAGAGTTTTCATCATTGTTTGGGACAGCAAAAATGAAAATGGAAAAAGGAAGATACGGAATGATAATATTTTTACAATTTGGTAGTCTACCATTTTAAGCTAGGTTTTGGATGGACGCAGACAGTACTTTCTGAAATATTGTAGCCTCACCTAACAAAACAACCTAAAACTTCCTGTGCCGGTTATGGTTTCCCAGGAAGGTCTGGTACCCGAAAAATCACACAGCTCGGGTGAAGCTAAGAGTTCCCTGAGAGGCGTGCCCGGGAACCTAACCCGGGCCCTCCGGATATACCTGTATATTATAATAAAACCAACAAAAGCGATAACAAATTATTCAGAATAACAGAGAAAAAATCATCTCGACGGGGTCTAAAAATTCTCCGTATATGTACGTCGCAATTCTTGCTCTCCGCGCGTCTCCAGCATAACGCCCCACCCCTTGCAAATTCCTGGGCCCCCCTCCCGGGAAGACCAACTCGCTCACCCTTCCTTCCCTCCCCCTCCCAGCCGAGACTGCTCCGCCACGAGAAGTGGGTGGGGGGGGGGGGGGAGAGATAAGTTCAAGGTCGCAGCCGGCAACCCCGCTTCCCCCCCCCCCCCCCGGATTCGACGAGCTTGACCCCGATTTTCGGTCGCCTCTTCATTTCCTCGTCGCCACGGGCTCTGATGCCTGCCAACTACGTAAAAACATTCACAGTGATTGTCGCGGGACGGGCGCCCGGGAGGGAGGGCCGGAGCGGAGTGGCGAAGTGGGCCGGGGCATTGGCCCCAGGGGCGCCCGCGCGACTCCCTGCAACCCCGATGCAATAAGCGCAATGGGTGTCGTCACAAGGTGCGTGAGAGCGCACGGCCACTGCGACCTTCCGAAGGCAAGCGGGGAAGGCCAGTCGAGGGGACGCAGCGCGTCGAGTTCGCGGCAGGAGTGCATCCCACGCCATTTGGGGGAGCGGGGGACAATCGAGACGGGGAGACAATGTTTTTTGTCACTCTCACATCATTTTGGAGACCCCGAAGTCTCACAAGATCAACTCTTTCTCCAACGCTGGATGCTCTAGGAAATGCAACAGCGTAGAGTTGTTTTTCATGTTTTGACAACTTTTAAAGCGGTAGCAATGCGGAAACGACCGCTTTCGCCATAAGCATTCCTACAAAAATGCCGAGGGTAACGCATCGATGCTTCACAGAAAATTATCATTATCTTGTATTATCATTGCTTGAAACACGCGAGCACCGTTTACCGACAGCCAAAATCCGTTACATTGCGCGGATTGCACTGTTGGTTTCACTTCTAATTTCGAATGGCTTTAAAAGTTCATCTCCATGGTTTTGAAATTGTTGATAGCAACGGGATGTTTATTCGCTTTCAGTGTGAGTACGTTAATGTCAACGCTGCTGGTGACGGCAGGTAAAGCTCAGGAGAAAACTGGTAGGTGCAACATTCTTGTATATCCTCGTATTTCCAATAGGTTGTGATTCTGAAATGACGCGAAATTACCTCGTGCCTCCATATAATTGGCACGCTCATCCGCCCCTTCGAAAGGTGTGCTGCAAGAAAGAACGTTCATTGAGAATACGCGTACATATACTTGACGCGTACCATCAATGAAAGCATTTCCCCGATCCAATCGTAATTCTAAATCCATCCGGTCGAGAGGAGTGAACTTGATTTACTCGTATATGGTTTCGTCTGCCAGCGTCTTTCAAGCCTGTTTGAAAATAAGACGAGCCTCCCCACGGGATCAATGCCTCCACGCGATCCTGTGAACGCGCTAAGCGGCGAAACAGGGCGTCAGCAGGTTGAGGGGTGCACAGCACCCACACTTTTAAGAATAAGCCACCACAATAAATTAACACCTAAAATCACGCATGGAAATATATTAATTCCGCATACTTCCTACCTCCCTTCATTCCAACCAATATTCCAACTCTCTTATTTATTCCTCTCTCTCGCTTACACAACATCCACCCCTCGTAATCAGTCTTCCAGATTGCATGCTTACACACGGTTACCTGTAAGACACCGCCAGGGTGTGTGGCAGGGGATGATTACACACCAGACTATTTTCGACGCAAAATACATACTTTTCCCTCCTCGCGCGGTCGCACAGGGCTATGCTTTAACAATTATGGGAATAATGGCATCTTAAATATATATGTTCTACACTTAATTTCTCTAATTTTGTTTACATGAACTCTCCTACCGTAGTAAGCATTCCTTTGCCTCTCAGCATAATTCCCCCAAAACACACACTTCTCGAGCCCTTTTGAGTATTTCTCCTAACAACTCTGTCTCCCTTCCCTTAGAATACCAAGCACTTCGTCGTTTGTTTGCTTTTCTGGCCACTTAGACAGCACTGCCCTCTCTACCCTTCTCTTTCCCTCCAGAGCCATATTTTTCACACTTCCCTGTTCCTCCGTCCTTCCATCTCAGCCAGTGCTATTCTCCTCCTCCCTCTCCCCTTTTCCTCGCTGCGGGGGCGCCCACCCCTCTCATCGAACCAATCCACCCCTGCAACCACCTCTAAAATATTAGAACTACTCACAGTAGTAATAGCAGATTTAGGGGAGGCGATCAACAGATGAGGTCATTTACGAAATTTAGGATGGACCGGAAAAGATAAAGGGTGGAGAGAAACTCGGCGTCAGCATTAGCCAACTCTTAACGAAAGGCGCCACGGGGTCCGCAGTGAAACGTCCCATCCGAAGGACGGCGTACCCAATCAAAGTGAGTGCTCCACAAAGCACCTCAAGTACTCGTAGGTATCGGGATACCACTCGCCAAAGATCCGTCGTCTACAGGATGTGAACCTGGGACCTTTGGAAGGGAAGCCAGTAAGCTAGCAACCTCACAATGTCTCTAATCTCCTAAAACTATGCCCGTTCAAATTCCTCTTTTTTTATTCAATCTTTTATCTATTTGCACTCTTCATGAAGTAATTGCTCTCTTGCATTTTCACGTTCTCTTCTCTCTCAGCTCACTGTTTATTTTTATTTATTTCCTGCTCCATATGCCATCCGTTTGGTTTCCTTTCTCGCATTCATATAATCATAGCACCTGTCACTCAAAGCTTCCGTTTCCTCCACCTCTCTCGCATTCCCAATCAGTTTATTCACTTCGTTTGTAATAATATCTTTAACTTCGTTTCACTGTTCTTTCCTATAATAAACATTTCACTATTTCCTTTCAAAAAACGACTTGTCTTATCACTTCAATTTGTTTGTATCCCGAGTGTACCTCTTTCTTGCCATTTTTAATGTCTTCAGTTTAATGTCAAACTCTGCCATCGTTGAAGCATGATCACTTCGTGTATGTCGTACTGGTAGGCCGCCGCATTTCGTGTATACCGCCCTGTTCCTTAACTTATGACACGCAAAGTGCAGGTCATCTCCCTTCTACATGCAGAGCTCTTCTTAGGGAACCTTCCATATTATCCCCCCTTTCAATTCACTTTCCCAATCCATAGTTCCCCGCTATCTTTTCTCCCTTGCCTCTCCGACCCCCGCTTTCCAATTTTCCTTCACCCCCGTTCAGTGGACGTCCCTTTCCTCAATGTCCTCCTCCATCATCACGCACAGCTCTACCAACTCATCAACTCCAACAAATAGAAATAGATTGAAAATAAGAGCTACCCCACAGCGTCTCCTCAGACCTTCGATATTTCCTATTTGGGTGGCAACCGACAGCCGTTTAACTAGCTCGCGAAATTCGCGAGTATTTCTCTCTGACGGAAGTTTTGAAGAAAAATATACGTTTTCATAAAGTTCAACTAAATTTCTAAAACCATCCGCTTGATACGGAACTCTTCGATCGATAATTATCGGGTGGAAATGAGTCCTCTGTTGCCGCATTTCTACCTGGAGCACTGATGTACTCCTCGGGTCATAGGTCACGAGGTGTTAATATTTGACAGCGATGGATGTCTTCGGTAGTCCTCCGCTGCGCCGCAGCTACCATCCTCCACCGCCCCTTATACGACCTCTCAAGCAATCTATTGTCTCTCCATTTTAACACTATGTGCTCATTATCATTTGACAAATCCCTCGTCCCGAACACACCACGAGACTATAACAAATGAGCGATCGCCTTCACTTCGTTCCCTTACGGGGACGGCGGAAAAAAGCCTCTTTTCCCGCTACTTCAGAAAATTAACTCCGTGTTAAGAATTTCTTTCACACAGCACCCCATCCCTACACCCTTCTTTCACACCCGTCGCATACATACGTAGTCTGTACAATAAATATGCAAACTGGTGCAACCTGGCGGCCATGACGCGGACTATAGCTCCGCCCACTAGCGGCGTTAGTTACCTACACCCCAATGCCGTCTGTGCTTGGCGGATCGTGGAGCTGTGCGTGGTACCAGTTATGTTAGTTTATGCTGGCCTTGTGTTTACTGTTTGTCGAAAATGGAAATTGACGAAATCACGGAGCAACGAATCAACATCAATTTTTTGGTGATGTGCTGTAAAAGTTATCAAGAAACTACTGAAATGTTGACAGCTGTTTACGGTGATAATGCTCTGAAGAAAACATTCGTTTTGAAGCGGATCAAACGTTTTAAAGATGGCCGACAAGACGCCACGGATGATCCACATCCGGGACGACCTTCAACCACATGCGTTGATGACAACATTGATCGTGTGCGGTCCATTGTCCTTACCGATCGTCGAAAAACTGTCCTAATGATAGCTGATGAACTGACTTTAGGAAAATCAACAGTGCACACTATTTAAACCGAATATGATGGATGGTCCTTCACCATAGCAATGCACCTGCACATTCAGCATTGATTGTTCGCCAGTTACTGGCAAAACATTCAATCACCATCCTTGATCATCCTCCTTAATTCTCCAGATCTCGCCCCCTGCGACTTTCTCCTATTCCTACAATGCAAAAATGTGATGAGGGGACATTACTGGGACGATGTAGACGCACAATAAAGCAAGAGACGATGAGAAAACTTAAATGCCTGACGACCGAGGACTTCCAAGGGTGCTTTAAACAGTGGAAAAGAAGATGGAATAAGTGCATAGCATTGAAAGGAGAGTAATTTGAAGGGGACAAAATCGATAATGACTAAATTTTGTAAAATACATTTTTTATGGCCTCAATTCGCGTATTTATTGGACAGGGCTCGTATACTGTCTCATTAGTCCTCTCCTGTTTCAGAGACTCTCCCTCCAGGTGACGGTGTCGAATTTGCTGTTTCATCACCGATGAATTCATATTCCTATGGTTTGGTGAAATATACAGCAGCGTACGCCCCTGGACACACGCGAACATTTCTTCTGCGTGAGCATCTTCTAGGAGGAGGGAAATGAGCGCAACAAAATGACTTTTCCCCTCCCATCCACATCCAACTGCATTTTCAACTCCCTCGCCTGGAAGCGACGCCTGATTTTAATTTGCGCACCCCAAACAGCCGGAGAACCTTTGAAATATTCCCCCCCCCCCGGGGAGTTGAGGCGGCGGCAACCACCTTCAATCAAATATAGACGATGCAACCTATTAGTTCACCGGGGAACCGTTAGATGAGTCTCCCTCCCCTCGAGTCCATCTGCGGGAATCCCCGGACATCACTATCAACCGTTCGACATCGATCACTCCTCCTCGGAATCCGACTCGCAGCCTCCGATTGATTGACCACGGAGGGCGACGACGAGGGAGGGAGGAAGAAAGAACCGTCTCGACAGTTAAGAACAGTCCCGAAGACGCATCATGCCCCCTTTTCCAACTGCTGACATTATATCCGTAGTGTAAGTTTAATGCCACCTCAATTCCAGCAATGGAGGCACATGGAAAGAGGTCAACCACGGATGTCGATCCTACCATGGTTTTAGCGACCATGGTGACTCTTGCGTCTCTGAGCCGGTGGCATTTCCGCGATGAGGACGCAAATCTTGGTGGGAAGGTATTTACGGAAAACAATGCAATTATGAAACAATTATTAATATCCCTACAAGTAAAATGAAAAAAATTCCGGCATTTCCGGCATTCCTTGTGCTCCATTACAATTAGAATGAATTTGTTCGTTCCATGGATTTCAAGAAGACGCATGATGGAGTAAATTGGGTACAATCAATGAATGTATTGCAGAACATACGAGGGTAGGCTGAAAACTAATGCACACACGCTTGTAGACCACGAATAAAATGACCTTCAGAAGCACTCCTGGTGGCATGTGGAAGTAACATTCTACCTCAACACACATGCGCAGGTTTGAGGTCGTTACATGCAAGGAGTATATTTTGAAAAGCGAAAGTATGGAGACGTGTTCTAGTGCTATGTCAACGCGAGTTAAACAGCGTGCTGTCATCGAATTTTTAACTTCTGAAAAAGTGACTCGTACTGAGATTCATCGTCGTTTAAAGGCTGTTTATGGTGACGATGCTGTTGATAGGTGCTATGCAAGTCTTATTGAGATAGAGATCTTAATTTGGGCGAAATTGAGACCAAATGGTCGCTTCTTCCATTTAACCCATCGTTATATACATATTACGAGGGTCATCCGGAAAGTAGTACCCGTTCGTGAAATAAAGACACAAAAGTAAATATTAACAAACATAAAAAATTTTATTTGAAAGAGGATACTTTAAACTACTTCTCAACATAATCTCCAAGCAAATTAAGGCATTTGTCATAACGTGTGACAAGTTTCTGTATTCCTGCTGCATAGTCCTTCGCCGCCAGCTCATTGAGATACGCGAGGGACCCATCTTGCACAAATTTTTGCATAATGCAGATGGTGTTTAACAATTTCATGAACAATTGTTCGAGAAACATTGGGAAAATGCTCGCAGATGTCATCAATTGTGACGCGCCGATCGTTCCTCACGAATTCGTCAACTGAGCTCACCAGTTGGTCTGTAATGACAGACGGTCTCCCCGAACGCTCATCGTCGTGTGTGTTCCCCCTCCCCATGTTGAAGTTGCGACACCACCGCCGAACAGACGACTCGTCCATTACATTGTCTCCATACACCTCCTTTAATTGGCGATGAATATCACATGGGCGAACGTTTCTTGCATTGAGGAATTTAATCACTGCCCTCACTTCACAACTGGCGGCGTTCTCAATTTTTTAAACATTGTAAACAATCACAGAAACAACACAGGCAATGCTAGCGTCACGCAACTTGGCTCAGAGAAGGCAGACAAGCCACTGAAGCTATCTGACCTCGTCCAGCGGCTACTCGCGTCGTCAGCACTTCATGCGGCACGAACGGGTACTACTTTCCGGATGACCCTCGTATATTAGCCATAAGATTTATAATTCACGCACATAAATAGAATTGGATAGGTTTAATAGTATAGGTAAATATACATAGGGGTAGAATGGAGAGATAGGTGACTTACCCAGAACCTGTACGTGTACCGGACTGCTCAGGATCGTTTAGTGGACGGAGAGTGGAAGAGGGGAGGAAGACGCGTTTGCGCTGTCAATTGTCCTTTTCGATATTCGTATATGTAGACGCAATGGTAAGAGCGGCATGGGTTAGGACTGCAGGCAAGAGTGGAAGAAGATGGGGAATCCATAAAATGAAATTCGAAGGAACTTCAGGATATGCCGCGGCTGTAACTTTAACGGAGCCATCTACTAATGTGAATCATAACGCAGCAATTTCTAAGAGTAAAAATCATTCTCCTTGATCGGACAATACAAATGCTTTTTACAATTTAAAATTGTTGCATTTCAATCTATAAATTAGTTAGATTTGCTGTTAAAAGAAGCTTCAGTCAACCAGTCAGCAAAGTGGCGAAATACGAAAGCAAAATACGATTGCTGAGACCATTCGAACTCAGCTCATAGGCATGCGATGACGATCATTGTAAAACTAAACGAAGGTTATGAGGTTTTATAGGAGGAGGAAGGCCAAGTTACACGCTGAAATTGGAGGAGCATGTAGAACGCTTTAAATATCTTGGATATGTTGTTTTAGGCCAAGGTGGCCGAAGTGGTATTTATTAATTTACTAGGACCAGGAATAGTGAGCGATCATGCTTTGGTGATGACCGAGTTGAGTATCAAATCGAAGCATGGCGCAGAGACATTGGCATTGAGGTTAGATCGCAGATTAATAATGCATTGAATCCTTCAGCAATTGGACGTGAAGGAGAATGGAGGGAATTAATTGGACAGGGTGAGGAACGAAGAGTGTGAAGAGCTTGTCTGAGAGGAGACGAGGCAGCCAGAAACAATAAAAAAAGAGGGAAAATACTGTAGATGCGGAGGAGCAGAGGTTAGGCTGTCCTCCAAGACGAGAAGGCATACGAAATGCAAGTGTGTTCGCAGGAGGGTCGATGATGCAAACTGCGTCATTAAAACTTTTGGTTCGGGATCGAAGGAAAAAATATACCTAAATGTTTTAGATGAAGGGATATTAGAAAAAAAATTACCGTAATTAATAATAATGATTATTATTATTACTTCCGTCCGTCAGTTATTTGTTGATTACCATTACACCACATTCTATACATTCTTTTTTGTACCTTTATCTCTCATCAAAATGACTCTTTATTCGTTGACTTCTAATATTTTAGATTTAAAGCAAAATTTTCAAATTGTTTACATGATTTTTTCTCGATCACATAAATGTTTTTTTTTCGCTGCACGACAGGTGGAGACACCCATCGTTGACCACACCACCATATCCACAAACAAGGAATCGAGGAATGTTTCTCGAGGCTACTGGTAGATCTTTACGCCGATTGACTCATGTGCGTATGCGTCCAATTGCGATTTTACCAAAAGATATGGCAAACCAAATGGAAAAATTTCCGAATAACATGGTACTCGTAAGAATTGACAAGTATTGTAGTAGTGGCAGACGGCTGATGGCCACAATATCGCAACCGTTCCGGCGTTATAATTTCCGTGTGAAAAATCACATGGCATAGCAAGTAACCACTAATTACTGAAAGTTTTTTCATGAACTACAAAGTACTTCCTATAAGGCAATTAACTTGCCGTCGAAAGAGCCGAGTCCCTGTCCATCATTCGTATAAAAAAAATTCCACCTATCGAATTTGTTCTAAATTTTCATCAACCGCAATGGACTAAATTCGATGACCACTACTATGGCCGTTTTTTTCTTTATTTTTAACCCTTAAAATAGAAAATGTTCTACGGAAGCGATATAGGGAAGTGGAAAGTGAACATGGCACAACGACACTTTCGATATAAAGCATTTTAAGTTCGCCTTCAAGAAAAAAACTCACTCGAGAGCAAGCCGATAGCAACAAATAAGTCGTTGCCAAGCACAAAATGCAGATGACATGAGCAGAATTGAACCGACCGATCCCTCTCCTGCTGATTCGGAGTCAGGCGAGCGATTGCCGCAAAGGCGCGTTCCCTCCGCGGTGAATGGGGAAGGAGGGTCGAGGGGAGGAGGGGGGGAAAGGGAGCTCCAGAGGAGGAACCAGTTCGGATGCAGTGAAGGCGACGAGGAAAGAGAAGCAGCAACTAATACCACACACGAGAGGGAAACGAAACGAAGCGGCGGCGAAGACTTTGCCGTTACGGAAACCGCTGCGCCGTTCTCTCTCGTCGTTTGCGAGTAGCGTTGCCATGGAGAGCGAAGAAAGCACTCCTCCCACCCAGCCCACCGATGCACGGGCGTGGATATGCTCATGCATCTATCAGAAAGGATACACCGCCCCTGTACGGTATAAAGGAAAAGGATACTTGGATAAGCCCCCTTCCGACGAAGCTGGGGCGGATACAAGGTCGATTTTCGAAGAGAGGGGGTCGCAGAATTTGACCACATATACGGTCGCATACATGTGTTGTCAAAATCTGCGCTCTATAAATTGGAATGTGAGAAGGCCCACGATTGTCGAAGCACCCCTGAATTCGCAACTGAAATAAGTCATTGAGATAGAGGATTAATAAATATAAACATGATATATTTGTAGGCATGCTTCGTAGGTTATGAGAGAGCCTTCGAGAGGGTTAATTGAACCTATTTCACAATTCGAGGGGTGAAACTAGAGAGCAAGTGGAATCCTTCATCTACTTGGGCAGCAGCATAACATGGGATGGAAGAAGACCGACCGACCGAAGAAAAGCCCAAGCTAAGAACGCATTCAAGAAGAAGAGGCAATTACTATGTTCGAAGAACCTAAGGCTGGAAGTAAGAAAGCAATTCGTCAAGACATTCGTGTGGAGCATGCCGCTCTATGGTTCCGAGACTTAAAAACATTGGAAAAGAGGGACCAGCGGAGAATGAAAGCCTTTGAAACGTGGTGCTGGATGAGGATGCTGAAGATTAAATGGACAGACAAAGTAGGGCACGAGGAAGTGTATGGAAGAGCAGAAGAGGAAAGGACCATATGAAGAATTAAACGGCAAAGAAGAAATAGATGGATTGGACACACATTGAGGCACAATGGATTGATTAGGAACATAATAGAAGGGAAGATTCCCCACGAGGAAGACCGAGAGACATGTACATAGGACAAATTAAGAAGGACGTAAAACAGAGAGGGTATCAAGGATTAAGGGAACTGGCAGTATATAGAATAGAATGGGGGACTGCAGTAAATCAATCCTAGGATTGAAATACTGATGATAATGAACATTAAATAGTATACTTAGAAGATAGGAGTGAACTGCAACGACCAAGAAACCTTATTAGAAAAAATTATAGTTGTGGGGCATAAACTGGAGCAAGTATAAAATTGGAAAGAGGTGTTTTGGACGAAGATGGGCAAATTCGTAAAGAAGAACTGGCAAGGAGGCCTTTACAAAGAAGAGGGGGCTGAAGAAATGGTCGGTATTTTATATATTTACTAAATTTCCAAGACACCTATAGTAAAGATATAAGAAAATCTGCAAGAAACATAGATGCGAAGCGTAGTCTACGGGTCGGAAACTTGGCCCTTTGGCAATATGATAAGCATAATATTGGAGTGAGTTGGAATACACGTGTATAGAATATTTGAAATAGTTAGAGAGGATGGAAGAGAAAGCAAAGGTAGAAATGCTAGCCAGGTTGATGGAAGAAATTGGTGGAAATTAGTAAAACTGGACGCAGGGCACATTAAATGGCCGTTGAATACTGGAGACACTGCTTCAGGGTCGAATTCCGGGTAAAGGATGCGGAGGAAGGGAGGAGATTAAGCAGATTCGGGTGTTGGAAAGAATTAAGGGAGGCAGGATTAATTTGGGGTTGAAGAATGACTCACGTAATTTAGTGTTTTTAGAGTATTTACTGTCGCGTTACGCCGGGATTTGGATGCGTGGAAAATGCTTAGTCTCCGTCCCGAATGTCAATAGAGAGCTGGTGCGACACTCGGCTATTAGAATTGAACTCAAAAAAGTACGTAGTGATGAACTTTTGGGAAAAGAGCAATTCCCTCCCGAATGTCTACTGTATCAGGGACACCGAAATAGAAAGTATAGACTCAATTAAATACCTAGGCACTAAATACCCTCACGCACGACCTCTCCTGGGTGACGTATGTGGGATCCTCACGAAGTTGGATTGATTGCCGAATTGGATCGCGTGCAGTGTAGAGGAACTAGGTTTTGTGAAAGCGAGTAGCGTATCAAAATTGTTAGAGGATCTAGGTTTGGAATCACTCATGGAGCAAAGGTTCATTTACAGACTAAATCTCTTCCATAATTTTGAAGGCTATCTCTTTAGCAATGATGTTAAATGTTTTTACGGTAGAAGAGATCATGTCAATAAAATTAGATAGATCAAGTTCACAATAGATGGGTTTAAGATGCCATTTGCTCCACGAACGATAAGGTATCAGAATAACATAGTCCGACCGCGGAAGGGTGTTTTTGGGGTAATCTGGTGTGTTATCACCCCCTGGTAATGGCTCGTAGGGTGCTAAATAAAACCAAGTCCTTCCCTGACTCGCATCAGAACAGAGGCTGGACCCAGAGGGTGCCAGGTTAGAAACTCTTAAAAGAGTCACGTCATACTACAATCACAGATGTTTGTAGAATTTGATGCGGTTGAACAACTGTGACCCCAAATCGAATCGCTTGCCGCACGTGTGCCTCCAAAACCGGCAATCACACGCAATCGGTGAATTTTGACGATCCGAGTACCAAATCGACTCAAAACCTTAAGGTACATTGTGTATTCCCCGTTAGCGGTCGACTCGGAGTGGGGGTCGACACACCTGTCTGGCAAGGCGCGACATTCATTTTCCAACATCGACCTTTTGACATGACAGAAATATTGGGGCGGCGACAGGGGGATGATTATTAAGCATATCGGAAAATGTGAAAAACGTGGAGAAATATCGATGATATTGGATATGCCGCATATATCGAGTATGTTGTTCATGGAGGAGGACATATCTCGCATGCAGTCTAGGGCCTCGGCAAACTTATGAAATTCAAGAGAGGATCTGAAAAAAAGGGGCAAAGGTCGACATTTCCTGATCTGGGATCATGCTTATACTAAGTAGGATGATGCTTTTGGAAGAGACCTCTAAAAAAGTAGCCCCGAAGTGTCCAAACGCAATGAGTTGTAATTTCATTTTCAACGACTGCCTTCGAATCCGAAGACGAAAACTGCATAAAAAGAGCTAACAACAACAATACAAATAACAATATCAATAATAACAACAATAATCACAAATATAGTAAATAGAGGTGATGGTGGTACTCACAGACGCAGCAGACGCCAAATCCCCGAGCGCATTGCCCCCTCGGCTCCCCGTTCTGGATCTTGCACTCGTAGGGGTTGAAGCACACGCCTTGAGGCGACCAGGGAAAGGAGAAAAAGAGAGAGGGCGTGAGAAAGAGAGAAACTCCAAATTCGCGCAAAAAAAACACTCACGCACACCAAAGTGAATCACGACCCTGGTTTCATAGCTTTAGTATCATCATGCGATAATGATAATTTGTCACGTTCATGCCTCCCGTTTCGCGTTTGTGCCGCCTCGTCCGTCGACGGCATAGTCCGCCGTCATGAGCCGGGAGGTCATAGGTCACGACGGTTGCCCAAGGGCCGTGCGATTTGACGGAAGAGAGGCGAATGAGTGTCCGACGCCGAGCGTCGATTTACGCCATTGCTGGCGCGACCTGTAACGGCAGCGATCTGAGGACTTCCCGATTGGCTGCGCCATCTGCGACGTAGCAAACGTGGACGGTGAATAGGAGTGACCGGACTGAGCCACAAGTAGCGGGCAGATAAGCGATTTCGAGCACCCGTTAGCCATCGCAATAAATGTGATTATTATACATACATTGTGCAGTGCTAATGACATTTCCGTACAACTTCCACTCCACATTTCATTCCGAGTTTTTGAAATATTTTAATAATAATATTTAAGTGATAAAAAACAGCATTCGTGCAGAAATGGATACTTCTGGGTTCGAATCCCTACCGGGAGATCGATTTTTTTCCGTGTTAAATTTCTCTGAAAATAGCAATTGCTCGAACGTGTTAATCAGTAACAATACCATTATTTTCCTTGAAATTCTTGCGGGAAATAATATCTTGTTGAATAGGCCGATGAATACTTTGTCCCGGAATTACTAGATGAATTATTCGAGCAAACACGCCTTACGGTCCGTACAAACATCGCACCGCACTTGAGCTTATTTCGGTCACACGATCCTCGAAGATACACTGCGCTTAACGTCTTCTCCCCTCCATTGTCAACAGCCAATCAAATTTCCCTAGTGGGCGCTGTGACACTTGAGAGCTCTCACAACAAAAAAAAAACACGGTACGGCTAATCCCTCAAATCAGCAGAATATTTGAGCGTCCTGTGACGCGGTGGGCAATTAACCCCAGAACGGCAACGCTATTTTTTCACCCTATTCTGGTAACGTGGGGAGACAATTTTCAAAAATTCGTATCTCACACCCATTATGACAATGAGAGTCCTATGGGGGCTCATTTTTTTCGTTTATCAATGTAGAATCACGTGACACATTGATTGACGTGAATTATGGCAAAGGTCCCGAGTCGCAAGCGCAAGCCGTTTTCGTTTGTCGCGAGATTTCAACCCGCTCTGGGGTGTTTTTCACCCCCGTACCATTTCTAGGGTTAAAAGACCATTTGCATGCCCTTATGTGAAAAAATGCACTCTTGCCAAGCTGAATCACAGCTGCGAATTGTCCAAATACATATTTGGGAAAATTCCTATGGACTTGTGGCTCAAAATGAGAATTTTAAGGCCAATCACGACGATTCGAGTCGCACAACTTTGCGGATTGACCGAATTCTTGAGCACATTCACGTATTTCCACCCGCTAATTATGTACTCACCGGACCTCCTGCCGTCGTCCGAGAGGCACTCCCGGCTGGGTGGAACGGCGAAGAAGTTCAAGACTGCAAATAAAACAAAGAGAGCGAAATCAAAGATGAGGAAAGTAAGACCAACCGCGAAAACATCAGATGCCAGGAATGGATGACGGACATATTTAAATTAGAGGACAGCAATCCACGGGCTCAAAAATGGTAAAGGGAAAATATGTCGGTTGAAACAAATGAAGCCGAGAGCTTGCGATGCGTCAATTGATTCAAGGGATTGGCGCGGATTGCAGAGAAACGAGATTGGAAGCGAGGGCATCGGAATGCATAGCAATACCAATGGGTGATGAAGATGAAATTTGCGCACTGGCTGACAAATGAAGAAGTGAATCGAGGTGAGGCTCATTGCAAATACCAGCAAGGAGGAGAGGGAAACTAAGTGGGTGAATCCTGAGGCACACGATAGTTTACGGAAGCAGCCATCGGGGAAACAAAGAGAGGGTAAGGACGACATAACGAGAAGCGGGGATGGAAGACGTCACCGCAAGGAGCTATGAATTAGACCGACTGCTGCGTAGAGGACCTTGATCGGTAGAACGTTGTTTTGGCAAACTGAGTAGCGTATCAGAATTATTAATGGAGCTAGGTTGGGTATCACTCACGGAGCGAAAGTTAAATTACTGTTTGAATCTCTTGCATAAATTGGAAGGATGTCTCTTTAGCAGCGATATTGAAAATGTACTATTACCCCCATCGTACTACAGTAGGAGAGATCATGTCAATAAAATGAGAGAGATTATGTGTAGAACAAAGAGATTTAAGATTTCATTTTTCCCACGAACGATAAGGAATCAGAATAACAATGTCCGGACGCGCTAAGGAGGAGAAGTGCTTTGGGTCAAACGCAGTCCGGTGTCTGATCATTCGCTGCCACACACCATAGCGAAGGACTGCAGGGTACAACTTAATTTAATGTAATATAATGAATGGATGAAGGCACTGGCGGATCCGAACGGGTGCAGTTCGGGGTGTTTCTGTGTTTTCCCATCGCTCCGCGATTAATTTCCAACGTAGCTCCTCGAATCATTTTGATACGCTACTACGCTTATCATAACAGCGTTTTACAAAAATATATTATCTACGCTTCACGAGATCAAAAGTCGACAATCAATACATTTCATGAGAATCCCATGTACTAACACGCAGCATATTCCAAATGAGGCCTAACCAGTGAATGATAACATTTCTCTTTAACCTTTTTGTCAAATTTTTCCCATACTCTTCCACTAAATTCTTAATTTTTAGTTAAATTGACCACATATTCCCCGTATTGTGTACGTCCCCCGTATGCTTGGTCTCCATCCCCGCCCCATCAGCCCTTTCAACTCTAAGTGTAATGGTCAACTTCAGTTGATGGCTTCATTCCTGTCCTGACCGAAGGATATGGAAATGCTCCCGCTCAATTAATCAACGGGATGAAATGGAATCCATTGCATTCTCATTTCTTACTTGGACACATCTTCTCCTCGGGTCAATTAAAAACGAAAAGTGCTTAAATGGCCATTAATGGATACCTTTGATGTCGAAAACGTAAATATGGATCAGTTTCGTCGATTACTGCGCGCCCGTTGATGGGGTCTTCTCCTGCCAGCCTTGTGACGCCTCCGCGATCCTTGACTATTGAAATCTTTTAGCCATACGAATGGGGAATGCTGATTGAAAATAGTGCCAAACATTGGCACCTGCGTCTAAAAGAAATTGCTTATATTGTCACAAATCAAATTTTAGGTGATTGTTGATCACAGCATGTCGATCGATGGACACAAAACACTGCCACACCTCTTATCTAGCACGACATTAAATATCCTAAAAACTAAATATTACATGGAACCATTCTTCATCACTCTCCCTTCATTCCGCCGAACGGACCTCATCTCCACGTCGCTGACCCCTCACACAGTATCCAGCATCCCACTGTCACTCACTCTAATCTCCACATTCGCTGTAAAATCTTCAAGTGTTTTTTAAAGACCTCGCCTCGTGCCTTGGCTTCATTTAACAACTGCGACAACACGAAGTCATAGGATCCGGGTTGGTGTGGTAGCTAGTGAAATGGCTTTGTTCCTCGATGGACTGCGTTAGAATCCCGGTGGTGGCAGGATATTTCAAATTGTCCCGATTCCCATTTGAGTGCCGTACGGAGAGAAAGAGCACTTATTTATTTATGTACCCTGCAAGCCACCGCTAGGGTGTGTGGCAGGGGATGAATACACACCAGACTCAAGTGGGGAACGCTGTCCGTCGTTGTTCGTCAAACTTTTGACCCTTGGGCGCTGCTAAGAGAAGGCTAAAACTTCAGAGGAAAGAACAGTTTATTCTCGTATTCCCTATGAACTATTTTATTTGAAAGCCCCTTTCAATGCATTATATATATATATATATATATATATATATATATATATATATATCCCCTCCTCGGACTACAACCTTGACGTGGTGGAAGGGCTTGTGCGTTCCGATATGACCCCTAGAGCTGTGCTGGCGGGAGTAATAATAATTGCTCCTGGTAGGGTCACCCATGCCAGATAGGTCGAAGGTTAGGAGCCAGACGAAAGGTAGTCCACGCAGCATCTGTTCCTCAGTGAGGCGGCTGCAATGGCGTCTGACCCCAATGGGGCGGCCAATAAGTGATGGTGTCACGTTAAAAAAACTATTGAGGAAGGCAACGGGAAACCACCTCAATTATCATTCCCAAGATTAACATGATATATATATATATATATATATATATATATATATATATATATATATAAATACACACACATTCAAACACAAAATCCTGCCACTTGGCGAATAAATATTCATTCGCATGGAAATAGATATAAGGAAAACGGATAGGAACACATATAAAGGACGAACACAATAGAGTGTGTGTGTGTGTGTGTGAAATTATAAACAGACGATGGAACTCTTATCCTCCTACACCTCAATATTTGGGATATTCGTATTTTCTAAACGAATAGCACTTAAAGTGAATTTTAATTACTTTAAAAATATTTAATAAACATGCTGCACAATTCAACAAGTCTGAGGATGACGTAATTTTCATCGAAATAGGTCTTTGATATATTAAATTTCAACCTCTAATAATGTTCAAAACTGCGGTAGATGTGACATGGTTGGACGCAGGGAACACAAGGAAAAAGGCTTCGCGGAAGAAAGTGAGGGAGACAATATCGTATGACACCATGGGGCGCCTATCAATGACGGAGATGATCAAATGGCGCAAGGAACCTCGCCGGCCGTGGCAGGTGTACCCGAAACGAACTGAATAACAAGGCATTCTTGATTGCTCCAGACAGTAAATGGAACGCGTAAGTGCATATCAATTTCGTGGCAAGAAGCTAATTTCCCTTACGACTCATCAACCCATACCATACGTCTCCTAGAGACGTCTTGCAAGGCAATATGCAGCTTCGTGGCAGACAACCGGGCGATCTTGACACCTATGGGTTGGATTTTGGGTGAACTAGAGCCGAGCTCTTAATTTCCTCTTCTTGGGAAAGCACGGGCGACAGGGAATAATGCATATACCTGCACGAAACAATTTCAAAAGTCGTAGGAGACTCTACGACTTTTTTAGAGTCTAAGAAGGTAAGTCATACCACCTGTCGCATAACCAACCCCCCGGGGAGTTGACTATTCCTGTGATTTTTGTGGAAAACAGAAATAAACCCCGTCGGAGCGGCGATTGGAGCAGATTGGGTGGTTGGCGGCCTTTCTCACCTTTGGGGACCCTCCTCTTGGGTCGCTGTGTGCCGAAATCCCCGATCTGCGACGCCATCAGATTGGTGGCGTTGCAGTGGAACCCTGGAGAGGTGGCGGTGGGTGGATGAGGCCTGCGGCCAGGGGGAGCCTGGATGGAGTCCCCAGGGGTACGTACGGAGGACGGGGGGTCCTGAACTGGCCAGCCGACCACCCCCGCCGCCATGAGCACCAAAAGGCAGAGGACGGGGTAGAAGCGACCGGCTACTGGCTTCGCTGAGCCACAGCAGCTCGTCCAACGCCGCATCTCTCGACTCGGTTAGCGGCAACTGATAGAAGGCGGAAGTCTCGACAGACGTCGGGGAATCAACCACGCCGCTGGGATACCCTCGATTAGGACACCCCGAGACGAGAGTCTCCTCTCTTCCAGGTGGAAGTAATATCTCACTCACTCACTCCCTCCCTCTTTCTCACACACAAACGCACTCGAGTTTCGCACTGTTACCCACGACACTTCTCAGAGTTAGTACGGAGTGGTAAAACGCCCCATCAAATCTCCAGAACCGGTGGCGAAAAGAACCAGGAGGGCTCAAATCGACACTTTACTCGCTGAAATAATAACGGAGACGATGACAATACCTCACACACACGAAAAAAAACGCACTGAAGCACTTCACAGCAATCGCTTACGTAGTCTTTCCGACGATGACACGATTAGGAATAAAAAAAAGACGTGCCCTCCGTTTCAAACAATTACATACATGAAAGCGATGTCTGCCGCCGCCGCCTTGGTGAGTTCACATGAGTGTTGATTCTGCTCTTCTAAGGCGCCTTGGGGAAGGTGGAAAAGGGCTCTTCCGGCTAAGACTCTCGGGTAGGGAGGAAAACGACGAGGGCAAGAGAGAAAACGTGATTCTTTGACTCCACTCCTGTTAAGAAGCTTGAGGCACGAGAGAGACTTCCAAGAGGGAAGAACAGTTGCTTTCTGAAGAGGGACTCTCCCGACTTAAGTCCTCGAAAAGTGCAAACGGCGCCCGGGCAGCGCGGGACCCTATGACGACGATCAAGCGATACCCGTTCGACAACGGCGACTGACTCCGAAGGCGAGTGTGACTGGCCGAACTCCCCCCCCCCTTTCCCCGCCCCATCCCACTCCCTCCTCCTACTCCGTCCCCCCCACCTCCCACTTCTTCCTGTAGAATGGGACTTCCCGAATGACGTAACGAGGGGTTAATGAGAGCAAGGGACTAGGGGTGGGAGACGTTGGTTGCCCCGGGGCAAATGTTGGAAAATAGCTGATACAACAAAAAATGAGAAGAATAATGCGATCAAAATGAAGGAAAAGGTAGCCGCGGAAGTCTACAATGGGATACATAAACAATACGATGTTAAGCGGAAAATTAAAACGCACTGGTTGAATGCCTACACATCGAACGAGTTCAGTGTTGACACGTAATTAACACCAAACCCACACTATTACAGACAGGCAGGAGACCACAATGTGATCAAAACTGCTGGAAATCTCACTCTTCGTAATTTTCCAAATTTTTTTATCAATACCAGTCGATTTCGTCCTCATTTTAACAACGGGCACCTTAAAACAGTTCTTCATGGATTGCTATTAGGACTGTAGGCTGAGGGAAGTCTGTTAGCCTAAGTTAAGACTGAGGGTATTACTTAAAATAAAAATGTGAAGGCATGTGGAAATGATAGTCGTACGAACTAATTTAGAGAATCTTTCTTCCCACACAATTCGCGATAACAACAGTCGTTCAGTCATTCAGGATTTGCGAGTTATGAAGTTCATAAAAAGAGAAAGCACAGCAGGTCTTAACTATTCCCAAAGAAATAAATAAACTTCTTCAAAATGAAGTAAGAAACCAATGTATCTTTCCGCTACATTTTTTATTCGGTACAACCAGTTTCGACGCATCGGCGTCATCCTCAGTGATAATGGATTTCAGCAAAGTTAAAGCCCTTAAAAAATCGAATACCTTCTAATGTTGTCCGAATGTCATTTCTTGGAATAAATGGAAGGGATTTACAGATTCAGGTGTGATGTGATTGAACTGTTCCATAATAACAGGGATGAAGTATTTTGTGGAATACTGTAGTAGTCTTCATCTCTGTTATTATAAATGGTAGGGACATTTAAAAAAGAAATAGCATCACAATTTATATTTAATATAAAGTACGAACTGAAAATAATAGGCATACCTGGCAACTTTCCAAAACGTCACGAATTTTCAACTGGAACTGGTTTCAAACTGTTTCATCCGAGTGATGAAACAATTATCTCCAGTTCATGAGCATGAGTCCTACAGGTATATCTTCCTCCTTTCCTCGTCCATTGAATAAATCACATCGCTCGTATCCATAGTAACGGCAGCAAACAACTTCGGCTCCGCGAGTTGCTCTCGTGAAAACAAAAAAATAACAGACATCGCGTCATCCACGGCGAACTCGAGAGACTTCGGCTCAAATTTACTCTGCTTCGATGTAGAATTCTGGTGTCGATATCGCTCGAAACTGATCATGAAAATATCAATCCTGTAGTCTAGATTCAGAAGCGTTTGTAATATGAAGATTGTGGCCACTTTTTTTTCCCTTGGATAACATCTGTTAAAATTTCAACTCGCAAGTTTTATGTCAAGGAGGTGGTTGAATTGAAGAGAAGAGGAAAGGAGTAATGTCGGACGATTTAACTGACTCTTCCTTCCTCGCTCATATCGCATTCGACTCCACAGTTGGGGGAAGGGAATTTTCCACCTCCCTCCTTCTGGGCAATGCCTCCGGGAATCCATCATCCTTCCGGAATGTTCCTAAAGGATTACTGTTTTAAAACTGTTCCATACGTACCTTTTCCCTGCGGAGACCACAGCTACTTTTAGGGAGAGGCAAGACTATTTATTCACGGACAACATTCAGTTGCATGAATCAACTAAGGCCTCTTAACAATCATTATACATACATGCACAAAAGTTGCGGATAATATTCACTCTGATATATCTTTCGTCCTCTTGCGTAAATTTTCCACCACATGAAATTATTCCGTGGAATAACAAAAAATACCGACATGTAACTTAACATGTAAAAACTCTTATCTTTCTCTGTCGGGTAGCAGTAATAAATAATTTATGCACTTGAAAATTTTACGGCTTGCAACACATCTTGCCTCTCAAAAGGGGTTTCAATGCCATTGACGGAGTAATTAGTGTGAGGTGTAAAGATTTCCCCGGTCTTCGTTAATGCATACTGCAGTACCTTTGAATTTTGATAAATCATTCTCCCGGATCTAGAGCAGCGAGGTGGCCTAGTGTTCAAAGGTCACTGACCCGTGGGGCGGGGAAAGAGTAGTATTGGGGAGGGGGGATGTTCGCATCTGAGAGATGCCCTTGGTCCCACCCGACTCGCACCCAAGCTGCGAGTTCTTCTAGGTGGACGTTCCTGGAGTATTAAATATGGAACGATATCTAAGTAAGCGCACCCCCATATCACTATCATGTTTTTATACGCGACTTTTACACACACACAACGCATGGCTTTATTATGCGCAACTGTCGCTTACGCTCAACTATTAGGATATGCCTTGATATTAATATTTGGTGTTTTAGAACCCTGCAAGCCACCACCGCTAGGGTGTGCGGAATGGGGTGATTACACACCTGACAAATTTTGAGCAGAATATTTCTAAATGAGACCTAACCAGGGAAAGATAACATTTCTCTTTAACCTTTTCATCACATTTACCCAGTACTCTTCCAATAAATCCTAATTTTTTGTTAGCTTGTCCACATATTCCCCGTATGTGTTTCCCTCAGGAGAGGTCGTGAGTGAGGGTAACGCCTAGATATTTAATCGAGTCCACACATTTCATTTCGTTGTTCCTGATGCATTAGGTGTGCGGGAGGGAATTGCTCTTTTTCCAAACATTCATCACTACCGCAACCGCAATACATTCCGATGAGCAATCGAGTGAAGTGGTATCCATCACATTCGCTTTTTTTAAACCCCAAACGCGCATGTTCCTCGAGCCAAAGTAAGGAAATTTGACGGCAATGGATACTTGGACACACGAAAAAGACGCAAGTTCCGTAGCGGACCGGTCCTCGCAAAAAGTAAAAAAACTTGGCAACATTTTTTTCCCAAAGAAGAAGAAGGAGACGACACGAGCGTGAGGTGCTGCAGAGATATGGGTCAATCGGGAGGAGGATTGGTGGGGCGGGGGTTGCTGCTCGGCTCCCTCCCCTCCTTCTCTGGTTTCGCTTGGCGGCGGGAGCGCTGTAACAGTCCTCCCTCACCTCTCCGCCGAGGGTCGGGGTCAGCGCCAGGTAACCGTTGCCGCAAGGGGGAGGAGGAAAGTATATGTACGTGTCTTCCTCGCGTCGGCCTCATCATCCCGCGACGATATTCTTTTGTTTCGAGGGAAGTTGACCGACGCCGCGCGCACCATCTCGGCTGAAAGAGGCGTCCACCACCTCCGGTGCAGTTTTGTGCGCGCGCGCCCGCTACCCCGGCACGTTTCTTTCCCCACTCCCACGCATGCAAACTTGCAGCGGTAATTTTCGTTTACTGAAGCTGCAACTCTCTCAATTTACTACCGGGCTCCGTAATAATATGTGCGGTGCGTTCAAGATATTCACATGCATGGTCAATTCAAAATTCAATTGTTCCCACTCGCAACTACGACTTATTTACTGAAAATTTCGCAAACTTTGGCTTTGAAAGAGAATCTTAGGAGGAACAATAAATTACTACGGGCGTGAAGAGAACAACAGAGTTATGCAGAATAGAGGGTTAAATCATAATGTCATATCATGTTGCAATATCATTTTATGTCATAATCATGTTGCCAAGTTTTTTGCGAGGACCGGTACGCTACAGAACTTACGTCTTTTTCGTGTGTCCAAATATCCATTGCCGTCAAATTTCCTTACTTTGGCTCGAGGAACATGCGCGTTTGGGGTTTAAAAAAAGCGAATGTGATGGATACCACTTCACTCGATTGCTCATCGGAATGTATTGCGGTTGCGGTAGTGATGAATGTTTGGAAAAAGAGCAATTCCCTCCCGCACACCTAATGCATCAGGAACAACGAAATGAAATGTGTGGACTCGATTAAATATCTAGGCATTACCCTCACTCACGACCTCTCCTGAGGGAAACACATACGGGGAATATGTGGACAAGCTAACAAAAAAATTAGGATTTATTCGAAGAGTACTTGGCAAATGTGATGAAAAGGTCAAAGAGAAATGTTATCTTTTGCTAGTTAGGCCTCATTTAGAAATATGCTGCAAGTGCCCATTTAATCAAGATCATCACGAAGTTGGATTAATTGCTGAACTGGATCGCGTGTAGGGTAGCGAAGCTAGATTTGTAAAACGTTTACATGATAAACTTAGTAGCGTATCCAAAATATTAGACGAGATAGGGTGGAAATCGCTGACGGAGCGAATGTTAAATTACAGATTGAAGCTATTGTATAAATTGGAAGAACGTCTCTTTTGTGATGATGTTGAAAATATATTATTACCCCATCGCACTACGGTAAGGCGTGATCATGTTGGTAAAATTAGAGAGGTCAAGAGTAGAACAGATGGATTTAAGATGTCATATTTTCAACGAACGATAAGGGTTCAGAATAACATTGTCCGACCGCGGAAGGGTCATATTCGGGTCAAAATTAGTCTGGTCTGCTACACACCCTAGCGATTGCTAACGAAAACATCGCTAATGTCGCATCTGTGTTGAATTGCCACCGTAATGCTTGCTATAGGTTGATAGAAGCACTAACTGGAATGCCAAAAACCATCGTACAACGCATTATTATGAACAAATTGAAGACAAAGAGACGTGCGCGCGTACCGTGGCGATTAACACTCAATTTTTGGCCAAAAGAAAAAGGGTTCCTGTGCTTAGCCAGCCACCGTACTTATCTAATTTGAGTCCCTCTGTCTGCTTCCCCAAATGAAAGATAGACTTGAAAAGGAAGCATTTTGCGTTGATAGTCGAGATACAAGAAGCCGTGATAATAAAGTTAAGTAGTATTCCGAAAGAGGAGTTCTTGCAAGGCATGTAAAGGCTTAAGATTGTGCCAACATGTGTGTTACTTCTAATGGAGACTATTTTGAATAAAACATTTGTTCAAAAAATGTTTGCAATTTTTTTGCGTTTTATAGCCGAAGTCTTAAAACTTGGGACACACTTTGTTCTTTGAATTGCTTCACTACTTTGGGAAAAGTCATGCGGAAAGGGTTGAGTAACTGGCCCTCCTGATTGCAGTGCCATGAGTTTCCCTCGCCATACAGGTAATGAAAGCCGATTTTAAAGATGTTTATAGCCGCGTGTGCATATTTTTATACGTGCGGGTTGTTCAATGAGGCATATAAAATCGGAGAGATGGTGCTAATGGTATCGAAAAAGGTTTGCTGTTAATAAACCTAATCTCTCACCACACTGCTGTCAAATTTTCGCCATATCCATCACGTGGTTTCATTTTCATTGTTGATTGAAGCAACAAACTTTTGTTAATTTAGAAATAGGGATTTCCATGCAGTGGTTAAAAACTTCTATTCCAAGGTCCGGATAACTAGGAAGCTCAAAATGTTAGATGAATTGAATATTTAGCGTAGGAAAAAGTGTTAGCATTACAGTTTATTTTGAAAAAGAAGCAGAGACCCCGTAATGCAGCAATGGAAACAATTGAACTGCGAAATGAACGACGTAAAGGGAGAGGGAAGTCGTTTAGTATTTAACTTCGTGGTTTTGCATAGTTAAGAGACGTCCGTGATTATATTCAGACGGACAACTAATAAAGCATAAGAAGCGTGGTGGAAAACACATTGTGAGGTTATGGAAAGTTTTCATAGGAAAGGTGAAATAGGGGCAGTTATAAGAAGGTTGAAACACTATCAGGAAGTAAGAAGGGAAAAACAGTTAGAGATAAGTCGGGTAAAATAATAGTTGAAACAGAAAAGATCCAAGAGAGATGGAATGAATATTTAGAGGAATTGTATGATGAAGAACTTAGATATAGCAGGAGAACATGACGTAGAGGAAGATATCTTAGGTCCAGGCATACCCGACGATGAGATAGAAAGGGCATTAAGGGAGATGAAATTAAATAAGGCTATGTTAGAAGACAAAATCCCTGCAGAACTATTAAAAGGTTTAGGAAAATGTGGGTGAAAGAAGCTATATATGGTGTGATTCGTAGTATCTATGAGGAAGGAATCTGGCCGGAAGACTTTGTGAGATCAGTTTTAGTTCCTATTCCGAAAAAGGTAAAGGCTACATCATGTGAGGACTAAAGGACCATAAGTTTGATATCCTATGCAGCGAAAGTTGTTCCCAGGATCATCAACAAAAGGATAGAGATTAGGGCAAATGACTACTCAGGGGATGATCAGTTTGGGCTTAGGAAGGGGAGAGGTACGCGTGATGCCATTGCAGTAATGAGATCGCCAATCGAGAGGGATATAGAATGCAATCAGGATGTATTTTCATGTTCAGTAGATTTAAAAATGGCCTTTGATAGAGAGAATTAGGAAAAACTTATGAATACACTGCAAAAAGGAGGTATTGATAGCAAGGGCAGGAGGCTAATCCACGACCTGTTTATGTCTCAGACTTTAGCAGCCTGTGCAGCATTGGGAGCAAGAGAGAGTCCAGATAGGCAGTGTTAGGAGAAGGTGTAAGGCAGGGTTGTCCATTGTCACCTTTTTGCTAAGCGTTTCTGCGGAGGAAATGATTAAAGAGGTATGGGAAGAACTGGAGATAGGAATGAAAGTCAGTGGGGACTTTGTAAAATCAGTTAGGTTTGCTGATGACTAAGCTCTTATTTGTCATTCAGCCAAGGGGTAACAAGCATTTATGAGTGAATAGGAAATTCAGTGCGACAGGTATGGGATGAGAATCCATATAAATAAAACAAAGGTTATGCAGTTTTCCAGAAAGGGAAAAGCCAAAGCTTAACATTAAAATTAGACGGTAAAAACCAAAGGGGGTGGAATAGTAAATGTATCTTGGAAGTGTTTTGGTTCAAAATGGTCAAATGAATAGGATTCAAAGAGAAGAATTGCATTAGGCAAAGAAGCTCTCACAAGGAGAGAATTGATGACAGGGACGTTGAGTAAGGATATTAAGAAAAGACTTGTAAAAACTTTGATATGGAGCGTAGCTATGTACAGCACGGAAACGTGGTCATTGGAGCAGGAGGATAGACGTAGACTGGGGGTTTTTGAAATGTGGGTGTGGAGAAGGTGAAATGTACAGAGAAGAAAACAAATAAGGAAGTACTTGGTATGGCGGACAAAGAGAGGGGTTTGTTGGGAGAAATCCTATGGGGACAGGAAAAGTGGATGAAGGGGTATTGATCGGCAGTGAGATGTTGAAGACTGTAATAGAGGGGAGAATGTTAGGCAAATGAGGAAAGGGAAGGAACAGGATAGGGATTTTGAATGGGATGAAGGGAGGATAGAAGTACACAGAGACGTAAATTTGTGAAGTTGGTAATAAAAATATGTGGCATGAATTGCAATTATTATTAATAAAGGACTAAAATGAGTGCATGAAAAAATTCACAAGAACAAATGAAAAGTTTACTTCATGCATAGAAAAGATTGCACTGTGGCTGATGTAAGGTAGATTGGAAATGCAGGCAGTAATTTCTTAGTCAGAAGATATTTATATCTGAGTCAACAGCAAGTGCTTGTTTAAATAACACAAAACTCTCAGAAAATGCATTCATATGATTCAATCGGATGAGATGCATCTCTGTGGAACTGCAATTTCTACAGGCTAAAGTGGCTTTTCCATATTGCGAGTCGATTACACTCCAACAATGGGTCAACGTTAATATATTTGATTGCTGTGAATTGACTGTTCTGTCTTTCACTCATCGCACTTCCTTGACATTTAAAGGTTCCTGATTTTTTATTGAGATTTTCACTAAAATGAATTATTTATTACTCCACTTAATTGAAATTTGATTGATGAGGCACGAAAGTGTTTCTTGGATTAATAAATTCAAACAAATCAATGAAAAATTACATCAGCCATGACAAGAAACAAAAAATTATTGACTTCACTGACTCTTCCATTCAAATTAATTTGATGATGAATTGTTCAGTACTTCAATAGTTATGCAAATTATTAATATTCAAAAACACTCTGTAGTGAAATATTTGGATGAATAAAAATGTAGGAAGATGAAAGTATGCATATATTTTCTTCACTGGCTGCAATTACCATATGAAGGTAATAACATGATCTCTCAGCAATAAGGTACTCACAGTTACTGAGACAATAAAGGAAATATTGATGATCTGAGCTGGCATTGTTGAATCCCCAGGAGTCCTTGGATCATAAAGATGCTGCCTTCATTTTAAAACCCTTGGAGTCTTCTTGAGTAAACACCTAGCAGACTGCATGCCTACATTCGGATGATAATGGTTGCATTAGTTGCAGGAAATGAAAGTTATTACATTGAGAGTACCATAAGACCTCTCTTTAATTATCCTACCCATAGAATGATTTCATGGATAGGAATTTTACAAATAGCCTGATTCTTCAAGATATAAGCTATAATGGTTCTCTTCCCAGGTATTTTTTTTGAAAAGGAATCAAATGGTGTTGCACAATAATTAGGCTTACACACTGGAAACTAGTCCATTGAAAACTCTTTTTTCATAGTTCATGCTACTAATAATGCTGATATGCAAGCACCAGGAGGGTAGGTTGAAAACTAATGCACTCATGCTAGTAGACCACAAACAAAATGACTTCCAGAAGTATTCCTGGTGGCATGTGGACTACCAATCATGAATCCATTACCACGCTTAGGTCTAGAGTGCAATCTGCTAAAAGTAACATCATATTACCATATTTCATTGGAAAGTAAAAAGAATTAGTCATCATTAAATATGGCTTCAGGAAAAAAATATTCTTGGCTTATTTCAAAGCATCTGCATGATCCATTGCAGGAACTGATTGAACCAGGGACTCTGTGGCATTGGTTGCCATCCCATGAAAATGCTTTTTAGCGACTAAAAGAAAGACAGGTAGCAGCCCCTGACTTTACATCATTTGGTTCATCCAAAAGAATCACAGTTCATTGTGGTCTAACTTATGGTGGCTTAGGTATTACTGCAGGAGAATGCCCCTCACCATCATTTACCAACCTATAGCTATCACATCAAAGAGATTCACAGAATGCGGGAAAAAAAGAGATACAGTAAATCCAATTTACAACTACCAAATTCCACAATTTTATTTATGGGATCCCTCTTTATGCACAGAGTACCCATGGGCTGCTTGTCCCCATGGGGGCATCCCATAAAAATTAAGAACTTTGATGAAATTAAAACCTATTTTTTCTTATCCCATGAGCCCCTCAGAATATGTTAACTAAAACCCTTTACTCGTTTCATACAAATCAGTATTTTATTTGATTTCTATTTACTGAGCAGTCACCTGCCTTACATATGACCACTAATATCTGAAGTTCAAAAGATAAATCGTATCGATATGCAATCACAATGACGCTTTATTTAGGCCCACCTTAAAATCAGATCCTACAAATTACTCGACTATATATATATGTATATATTGAATCAGAATATTTATCTCCAATTCAACTTGGCCGTACATCCATTAATGATGGACATTGTTCTGAATATCCTGTGGAAGTGACTTGCTAGAGTTCTGAAATGGTTGAAAAAATTCTACGATATGGTTTTGAGTGCCACAGACATATAACAAGGTACAGTGCTTCCAATTTTGTATTAAAAATTGGTTGTGAAAAAAATCTCGGGAAGATGGGTGCCACGTTCACTCTCTGTGGAAAATAAATGCCATCGCGTGGTCACTTCAGAGGCTGGTTTGGAACTTTTCCATTGCAATCCTGACTAGTTACTGCATTGATACATACAAAACTGTGGGTGCAACACTGCCACACTCCAGAGAAAAATGAACAGCCAAAACAGTGGGTTTCTGAAGGCCATTCGGATCCAAAAAAGGCAAAGACAGTGAAATTGGACAACAAGGTGATGGCTATGGGTTTTTGGGATGCATCTGCATCGCTTGCAAGCAAAAAGGACAATTGACAAATGGAGAGTATTGTCCATCATTATTGCACTGGCTGAGAGAAGAAATGATAAAACATTAACATTTGGCAAAGGAAAAATTCTCTTCCATCAAGAAAATGCATGGGGGCACACCTATGCAGTTTTGATTGCAAAAATTGTGGCATTAAAGTTTGACGATGTTCACAGTATAAACCAAATTTGGGCCACAATGACTTTTTTCATTTCCAAGCTTAAAAAAAATGACTTGGCAGAAAACAATTCACATGGAATGAGGATGTGATCGCCAACACAGATGCCATCTTCCAGAGGATCTTCAAGGATCCTATTTTTTGAACCGCTTAAAAAATTTGGAGAAAAGTAGGGAAAAGTGTATCAAGCTAAAAGCAGAGTATGTTAAAAAATAAAAAATTATACTAAAATAATTCTTTTTCTATTTTTTCTTAAGAACTTATTGAATGACCAACAAATCAGAATTCATCCAGACTAGCCAAAGTAATAAAGGAAAATATAACATACATATGGATTCTTTGTGAAATGTGAAACATTACATACCTCTGTGAGACAACTAAAATATGTTGGAAATCAAATAAACAGTAAAATTGTGATTCCATGGAAAATTTATTTCAATACGACCCAGGTTTTGGCATTCAACGTCATCTACAGGACATTGAACTTTTCAGGACGTTGACATTTTCTATGGAATCACAAAGTTGCCATTTTTTCATTTCCAAAATGAATCAATTCCATAAAGTTACACCTGAAACAATCAATTATAAAGGTAAGTCCATTATGAAAAACTCAGGAAATATAAAAAGTGAATTTAATTGAAGTTATCCTCGAGAGGAAAATACTTTTCTCAAAAGATTGAATTTTAGACATGTGAAAATCATACATGTACCAAACAGAAGATAAAAATAACACATTAAAATCACTGAAAATTGGGCATGACACACAGTTGTCCTCGGGCCTCCACCTCCACTTTTCAAAGGACCTCATTCACACACACAATAACTCTTAAGCCTGCTCACTTCAGCTCAAAAGGTCTTCTTTATCCTTTTGCTGTAAGGAACATATGTTGAGAAAATGGCAGACAGAGCCTACTGTTTCTGCCCCAGCCATTGGCTATCATCATTTCAACTAACATCAACCTCACAGCATTGGATGGCCTGCTTTAATTGTTTAGCTTTATCATTTTGCTGCATAAGAATTCGGGACAGTGAGCTATTCACAATTGAAATCCCATGGATATACACATCAAGCTGCCTACTTACTTCCTTATCCACCTCCAACAATGGATTGGAATGTTTTCAATTAATTTTCTCACATTACCTCAGATCTTGAAATTTAAAAAAATATCACAATACTTCACACTCCCTTGCAATGAGTACAACAGAGGAAAATTGGGAGTTATCCTAATTAAAAGTTAAAATTTACTCAGCTTCCTCAAAACTTGGACAGTATAATTTACTGGTTACATCCAAGCACACCAACTCAAAGATGGCTATGGTTTCTGCTTTGTTCCAGTGGAAGTGCTTCCTTTTCATTTTTTTCTAAGGCTCCATGTCGAGCAATTTTCATTGATTCAAGAGCATCTGATAGTATACTAATGAGATGAGAACACAGGTGCTGTGTTTTCGCTAACATGGCCATACATGCCTTCTCAAGAAAAATTTGGTTTAACTTTGGATTTTACGCAATATTTGACAAATGACTTCTCAGGTCAATCTACCTCTCCCCTTGGTATCTGGGTGTCTTCACAACCTGCATAAACTGTCTCGGAAAGATAAATGCCATTAATTAAAAAATCTTTCAAGAATATCTTGCCTTTTTCTCCTGCCATGATCATTCAAATCTGTATCACTACACTCATACTGGCCTTTCAACCATTCTAGCCAAGAATAAGTTTCATTACAATTCAAGGCATAAAATGCTCTGATCAGTTATGCAGCCATGGTGTAGGAATATCAACCAATGTCCCGACAGCATTACAACAAAAATTAATATTGCTATTCTAATAAAACAAAAATGAGTAATTCTTCATTAGGATTAAGCTCACAGACTGATCTGAATTGCAACACATATGGTAGTATTGGGTGGTCCCACATCTTTTTCCCCAGGGATGGATGTAATAAATTAATTGAATTTTTATTATTTTGAGGAATAAAAACATCATTACTCATATGGTGATAGTTGGTCAAATGCTTACGGAAAGAAATGGCTGATGAAGAAATAAAAACTACACAGGGAAACCAAGATTTGGTTGCAGTGAAGGCTTCTGTGGGATGAGGTAGAGAATGAATATTTCTCAGGTTATCTTTCCCATTGGTCCATCATCTGATGAGACTACATTTTCTCAGGCAATTCAGCTGCTATCTTCATATAAGGAAAGCACTTCGTTTTCCCTACAATGGACCAACATGAAAAAAAACCGAAGACACCTTCAGCTTCATTAAACTTAGTTATTTGGGAGAGAGTTCATGAAGTTGAAATTCCAGGGATATTACCTCATTGAGAAGCGGAAATGCAAATATGAGGAGCACAATGTAGTATTGATTGGTCAGAAAGGTGAGTTTAAAAGCTAAAGTTACATGACTCACTCTGTCTGCAGCAATTACAATTCTCATTCTGGTGAAGAAAAGATAACAGATATAAGTCATCAACCTGAAAATTCAATCTGAGGAGATCAATGATGAAGGTAGATTGATTTGAATAGATGGTCATTTCTCATAACATTTATTGGATGAATTTTCTATCATGGACATTATGCTGCATTTTCCCGATTCCACTTGGGTCTCTACGAGGGAAAAAAACATTACCTTCAGAATTTTTACTCTAGAAATCTCAAAATTCATCTCGATTGAGGTGATGCTTGGACGACTTTTGGAATGAATGAAACAAGGCATTTCACTGGGGATTTAATGTTTTATTTGCACGGCTTTTCTGTACACCACTCAGAAAATAGACACAAAAAATAGGCGTAACCTGTAAAACAGCATCTCTGTTAAAAAAAACAGTAGATCAACAAATACTAACAAAAATGTGATGGCATTAATAGCTTTAAAAACCAGCAACAGACTCCCGAACCCCTTGCCTCTCTCCCCATGGCAGCAATTTTTTAAAACTTCTGGCAAGAGAGCGCGGGGATCTGGTCACGACTTATTTACATACTTTGATACAACTTGAGCTGCTTGAAGGTCAATGCCAAGAAAATATGAGCAGAAGGCAATTCTTTTTCAACAGAAAGGAAAATTACTAGCAATGTGGCAGTTTACAATGTGATAAAAATAAAATATAAAAACAAATAATGACTGGTAACATTTCACAAATGTGAATTATATTGATAACATGATATTATCATTATTACATTGATACCATTTACATTTTTTCATGTACTGTAGATTAGATACAATACCAACAAGTATTATCAACAATATGCTTCCGTGCACAAGACAAAGTATCAATCCTCTCAATTGATACTTTCCTGAACATCAGCTAAAAAAACCAGCCTGATGAGGCATCCTGGGGGGAGGGTGTGGTTGGGGGAGGGGGAAACAGGGAGAGAGAGGGGGGGGAACATGGGACGTGGCATATATATGCAAAGAGAATGGAGTCAGTCATTTGACTGACAGGGGCCAGAGGAGAGAGGGGAATGGGTTAGGGGCAGGCCACTGCGCACAATGGGGAACTTGCGCTCTTTGAACCACCAAACAAAAAAAAATCCTCTCAACAGAGCACCTCCAAACACATCTGCTCACTTCAACAAAACTACAACATGAGGGAGCAAGCACAAGGATGTGTTATTCCAAGTAAACAAACATGCGTTTCCTGGCAATCAACTAACATGTGTTTCCTAGCAAACCACAAGCGTGTGTGTTTTCTAGCAACCGCTAATGTGTTTCCCAACAGGTTTCCAACATCACCAGGGCATTTAAAGTACTCCTCCTCGATTCCTCTCTCATTCTTCAATTCATCCTGGTTTTTTTCATCGCAAAACCCTTTCTCGCTCCCCCACCCATTCGTTTAGCTCACGGCAGTGGCCCTCATTCACTTACATTAATATATGTAATAGCAATAATAGTAGAGAATATCTTGCCTCATATCCTTGAAGGCACCTTTTTAAAACATTCAACCATAAGTGCAAGTCACTTTGTCGCTGACTTGAGGAGAATGCAGATTCTACAAAAATCGACATTAACCAAGCGACCAAGCCTCTGCTGCCAATTAGCAGTGTCTTTTTTTTTTCTTCTTCTATTTAGGAACTGTGCCATTTGGCCAACTGCATGCCTCAAGACTTCGTGAGAAATGTCAAAAAATTGTGATAATTAATAAGTAATAATGATTACGATAGTAACAGTTTTTCAAGTGAAGATCATCAAATGTGGCCCGTTCTTCCAAAAAGGATTTATCTCTGGATGCTCATGTTTGTGTGACACTGAAAAAACTTTCTTTCCAAGACTCTTTGAAACAGGTAAACAATTAGGCCTGGAACTATAGGATGGCACAATGATGATGTGTGCAAACATCATCTCGGGTCATTCGCTTGAAAGAGCTCAACCGTGCAAAATCTTATATATATAAAAAAAACAAGGCAGAACAGGTGAAGAGATCACGTTTTTTTTTAACAAGTCTCCATTAACAGTGTATATCAGACTCCTTTCATTCAAATGTGAGTCACCAAACTTGGCACTAATGGGCAGAGAGGGACAGCAGGACTCTCTTAAATGCCTGCGTCCAAACAGTTGGGGGGGGCAGTGTCAACAGTAAAACAGCAGATGACCCCCTCTTGCCCCCACATGCGCGAGGGGGGCAGAGGGGGCTTCCTTTGGGATGGAAGAGGCTGGTTGGGATTGGTGGCTGGGCAGGACGGCCAACATATGTCCGTGCACATTCCCAGCATCTTGGGGAGGGGAGGGGGTGGAGATTAACCATGAACAGCTCCAAAACATCTGTCATCTTTTGCGTACACCTGCGTGTGTTTGTCCACTTATTCTTTTTATCTTTACAACATTAAAGGGGGGGGGGGAGGAAAAATAAAAACTATGCAAAAATTGGAACTGTGTGTGTTATGGGGGATTGGTTTTTCATTTTCTTCTTTTTTTTCAGAATCGAAGGCCACTAGCATTTCTGGCAATACGGCCAAGTATGCACCATGCCTACTCTCATTTATTTTCACTTATCTATAATATAACCCATGGGTCAAATAGGTCAGCAAACATGACGGTGAAACTGCAATATTATCAAAAAACTCCTGCAAAGCAGAAATGCAGTTTAGGGGGATGCCTGAAGAACGCCACGCCAACAACTGTAATGTACAATACACTTTTACAATAAGAGATAAATTATCACGGACTATAAATCAATTAATATTGGAACATTCGAGGTTATCATACACCTATATTAATATATATACATATACATATATATATACATATGCATATATATATATATACATATGCATATATATATATATATATATATATATATATATATATATGCACACAGACATACATATACATATATATATATATATATATATACACACATATATATATATACACACATATACATATATATATACACATATACATATATATATATACATATACATATATATACATACATACACACACACATTTTTTACATATATATATATATATATATATATATATATATATATATATATATATATATATATATATATATATACACATATATATACATATATATATGTTTATGTATAAATCATTATAGTGGAACCAGAAATCTTTTCGATATCTGAGTTTGTGACTTTTAAAATCTGGTTATGTATCAAATAGACTGAGCAAATGAAGCAGCAAGAATAGGGATGAACCATTTTGTTTCTTCCAAAAGTCAATGATATCACACGAGGTGGTCTACAATAGCCACATTCCCACACAAACACACATTTTCACAAAAAAAATGATCCAACAAAGCTTTAGCAAACCAACGAAGGCTTTCCTGTGAGGTGCATCACAATATGTCTCGAGTGATGAAGTATTAGCATTAAAATTCAAAAGTCATTCAGCAATTATACCAAGCCTGATGAAGAGCCGAGCTTATTCCTTCTTCTCATGAGTATCACTTGGCGTGTTGTTTTGACAACGTGACTCGCACCCACAGCATCCTTCTTTATGGTTAATTTACATTGATGAGACAACATATATTTGCATTCGACTGTGCAGTGGCTTGTGTGTCTGTGTGTATTGTGCCATCTACCGCAACTAGGGTGTGATGACGTCTCCGGCCCTTACTTCCTGCCCAAGGCCTGCCTCCTTCGGCGGTTCCGAGACGTCTCCCCTCCCCTGGCTACTGCATGCCATCTCGTGTCCCGATCTCAGTGCCGCACCCTGTTCTTCACGGTTGCGGATGCAATGCTCTTCGAGAAGTCAATCTCGGCATAGTGGAGGGGCTGCTCCAAAGCCACCGCGGCTCCGCCCGAGGGCGACTCCGCTCCTGAAGACCTCGCAAAAACCCTCGGGCTGCGCCTCCCACCCCTCTCATTGTCGTTGTCATTGTTGTTGCTGTTGGCTGTGCCTCCCGTGGGGGGAGCGAGGTCAAGGGAGGCATAGTGGATCTCCCCTAGGGGAGAGGGGGACGACTGCTGCTGCTGCTGAGGGGCGGCCATTGCTGTCGTGGCGGTGGTGGTAGCAGTGGCGGCTGTGGTGGTGGGTGGAGGAGGGGGAGAGGAAGCAGTGCTGCCTCCCGACTTGAGCGTGGAGGTGATGGGCGCCAGGAGAATGCTACTTGCCACACTAGCCAGTGACGATGAGGAAGATGCCGAGGAAGACGAGGCCGAGAACACAGGTGTGGGGGAGTATGGGGTGTATGAGATGTCAACGGGTAGGAGTCCCGACTTGTCACCACTCCTACGCCTCGAAGGGCCCCCATTCGTGGGCAGTAGCTTCTCGTATGCCCCGTCTGGATCGGGCACCGCAGAGGGGGATGACATCTGCCGGCGCAGGGGACCCCAACCAATGCTGGGTGCCCTTTCGCCAAGACTCTTGTGGGTGCCCCACTTGCGATGATGCTGCTGTTGATTGCGAGTGCCGGGGGCCAGGAGTTTCTCGTAGGAGCCACTCTTGTCCTCTGCGTCACTCAGCAGACCCCTGCTGCCCCTGCCACTGCCCGTCCTATTCAGCTTGGATCCTCCCGACCCCTCCTTGGACACGTCGCTGCTGCGCCTCCTGGGCCTTGAGCTCCGCACCCCCTCCATCCCCAATTCTTTGTCCCCGCTGTGCCTCCTGCAGCCACCCCTCCTCTTTGAGGGCTTGGACAGGGCCTCGGGTGCACCCTCTGCTCTCTCATTGCATTCCGAGAGCCTCCCCCCGGCCACACTTGCTGCCTCTGGAGATTCCTTGCCTCCAGGAGATGGCACACTTGACTCTGTCGCTGCCACGACACTTGGGCCACTCTCCTTGTCCTTTGCAGCTGCCTTGCTGCTGATGTTTGATCTCAACTCTTGGCCCTTCCCCGATCCACCCGATGACACTCTGCGGAGCATGGATGGAGCCGGGAGAGCACAGCACGGCACTTGTGAACTTACCTGGACCACGGCGGCCTTGGGTAGAGTGGCCTGCTTTTCTTTGGAGACTGTTGACGTGGATGCAGCACATGTGGGGCTGCCCTGCTCTTCGTCCCTCTTTGAGACCTTTGCCCTTTCAATGGCACCACCTGATGACGTGACAACCCTGCAGATGGCCGAGGTGGTTGTGCATTCTGCAAAGTGAGTAGGGGGCCCTGAGGGGAGGAGTGAATGCACCTGGGACTTGGCCGAGGTCCTCGTTGGTATTGCAATTGGCCCAGACACAGCCAGTGGGGAGGCCCCCCTTGATGTGGCGACTACAACAGCAGGTGGTGACGATGATGGTGATGATGTGGTGGGGGGCAAAGACTGACCAACTACACTGACAACTGTGGTTACCGACGATGAGGGTGAACTTGTTAAAATAGAACAAGTGCTACTAACAATGGGCTTCGTTACAAGGGATGAGATGCTGGTGGGACTTGTAGTAGGGATTAGGGTCGAGGCAGCAGGGGCACAATAACTTGATGCAGAGCTCACGCAAGAACTGACAACACTTGTGGAGCAACATGTTGTTGAGGAGACTGCTGTGGGAGTGGTGGTAGTGAGGGGCATAGATACAACCGAGATGGAGGAAGGGCTCATGGTTGGGGCGCTAACTGAAGGCTCCAACTTTGGCACTTCTGAGACTGCTTCTGCTGCTGATGGTGTTTTCTCCTTACTAATATCCACGGTGGTCGTCAGGGAGGAAGTGCTGGTCGTTACAATGGCTGAGGTCGAGGCAGTGGACTGTGGTGTACAGATCGGGACAGAGGAAGGGACAGTGGAGGATGAGAGCTGTGGCAGCAGCTTCTTGGAACCAAAGGATGAACTGGTGAGGGCAAACTTGTATGACGGTGGGAGGGTTGAGATGGGAATCCTCTCAGAGGTTGGAGTTGGCGGAGAGGTGGCCGATGAAGAGGACACCAGTGTCGTCTTTGTTTGGGAGCGGGGTGATGTGATCAGTGTGGTTGTTGTGGCAGTGATGGTTGCTGTGGTTGAGGGTGGAGGGGTGCTGACCCTTACAGCAGACATCCCGGAGGACATCCTCCTGGACACTGGATGGTTTCCCTCTTCCCCTCCAGACTTTTCGGTCATTGGCACACTTGATGAGGAGGACTTGGCACCAAGGTCCATCTGGACGTAGTCATCAGTCTTTTGGTCCCTCAGAGGTTTTGATTGGTCCATGGTTGACCGCCCTTGTGACGAGGAGGCAGTCTCCATGGCAGCGGCCTTCCGTGCCTCCTGGGCCCCCTTCCGGGGCCACGTATAGGATGAGGAGGACGGCATGGGGGGCAGTCGGCTTGAGGGAGATGGGATGTGAGGGAGGAAACCAAAACCGGTGTGACTTGGAACATAGGCGCCCACACTCGAGGAGATTGCCTTGGGGGTCCGTGAGCCACTCGGCTGATGCTGACTTGCTGAGGATGATGCCTGCGGCACAATAATCCCAGGCTTCTGAGAGAGGTCTATCTCCACATAGTCATCCATGTTTTTGTTGATGACATTCCTTCCGGAGGTGGGTGGCATGGGGGATGTTGGTGGTTCCGATCCCAATTTGATCTCCATGTAGTCAGCGGATGAACTCTTGGTTCGCTGGGAGGCCGCCATGGGCGTCGTGGTCCTCTGGGATGTAAGAGACACAGAACCGCCATAGGCAGGCACCGCTTTCATGCACATGTAATCGGATGAGCCCTTGGGCTGAGGAGAAGAGGTGAGCTTCGAAGATGGGGACAGAGACGAGAAGAGAAAGGAAGGGGGTGTGAGTGAAGACTGGGCATTCAGATTCATGGGGCCCGACACCACTGACTCTTTCCTGACCCTCCCCAAAGGTGCCATCGGCATGTAGTCATCCGATGCCTTAATACAACTCCCACTCGGGGAAGTTGTGCAGTTTGTGTATTCTGGTGAACCAAACTGGGTCGCTGAACCCTCCGTTGTCACAGCTGACCCCAACTGAGAAGGAACTCTCTCCGTTGCCTGACCCCTCGAGCCATTAACCCCACTCGATAATGAATACTCGCCCTTCCTGAGGGTGTCCACCCCCTTGGCCCGGCCTGGCAGAGCACTCCCGGCAGTGACTACTGGAGAGGAAGGGACAAAGGGATATGAGATGTGCACCGTGCCGCTGGTTGCATCAACGGGGCACTTGGAGGCTGACTCGTACTGCCCCGGGAATGGCCTCACGGGTGAGCCGGGGCTGTTCAGGCTGAATGGGAAGATGGCCGTGGGCGTTGCCAAGTCGCCGGCGGCCTCCTTCCCCTGCCCATCCACCTCTTCATCCTCCTCTGCCCTCTTCTTGCGCTGTGACCTGCGCAGAGATGCAAATGGACTGCCACCCCCACCACTCCCATCCAAGAAGGGCCCCTTCGGAGGGGTGCCTGAGGAACTCTTCCTTGAGAGGAGACCAGCAAGGGAGAAATTGGGGCTGGAACCCCGTCCTCCACCTTGCTCCTTTCCTCCACCACCTACGTTGCCCTCTTCTCTGCGCTCCTTACGGATGGCGATGGGGCGTGATGCCTCTGGGACCGACGACCCCTTACCCCGTGACCTCTCCGCTGATCCCGCCTCCATGTTGACGTAATCTCCAGGATGGTTGTCCGACATTGCTATAGAGGACTTCCTCCCTGGGTACATCTCCATGTAGCCCATGTTGGGGTCCCCAGAGCCAGTGGCGTTCCCACCACTCCTGAGCACCACCGGCAGTCCCTCCTCCCCCTTCTTCGAGTAGTTCATGTCCACGTACTCCTCAAGGGTGGCCGAGGAGGAGGTGGAAGAGGCTGTGGAGGGTGCCTTGCCCCCACCAGATGGCGGAGAGAGCAGAAGCGGTGGAGGTGAGAAAGACGATGGAGTGGAGTCCTGGGTTGCTGTTGGCCTCAAGGGGGCGGTCGCCTGGTGGCAGGGTCCGCTTGGTGGAGGGACCCCCATGGGGACATACGGTGACTCTTCCTCTGTTCCCCCTCCCCCTTCATCTTTGTGCCTGCTGCTGCCCCCCCCTGTGGACTCGCCTCGCCCAGAGAAGTCCAGCTCCATGAGATCGTGATCCGGGTTGTTGGTGTTGTGGTTGCTGTGGGTGACGTGTCCCTGCTTTGTCAACGCGGAGCCGCTTGGCTGTAGGAATTGAGACAAACACATATCAGCCATTGGGCACTCGGCAAACTTTGACCATATAATAATAAAAATTGAAATTTCACAGCAAATCTATTTTCAACCACGATGAAGGAAAAGGATATTCATATGAAAACCAATTAATCAGTCTCAACATGCTGAAAATTGATTAAGCGGACACTGAAAACTGTATTACATTCCAATGTATTGCAAGTTTATCAGACTTAGTTATCATCTATCAATTTCTCCACATGATTAGCATTCATTCTGGCAAATTGAAACCTACCCCAAAAGGTTCATTAATTGAAATCAGGGATATATACCTAGAGACTTTCTTGCATGCCTAATCCCAAAATGAGAAAATGACACGGTGCCCGTATATATGCAAAATACGGAAGGATTTGGTAATTGAGTCATAATATTTCCAAGAATAATAGGGATGAATCCTTAGGCTTCCGCGCCGCCTATCTGATGAATCCATGCTGATTTCTGGGAATTACCGTCGCGTAGTTTAGTTGGTTGACAACTGTTTCGCCCCCAGTCCTGGAGGCGTCTTCAGGTCGAAGTGATGTGCGTTGCGTTTTGGCCGCTATATATATATCAAAAAATCCATACAATTTCAACCGTGAGGACGGCTACACCCTGACCTCCACTTGGAAAAGGGTGATTCCCACTCGCCGTCAAGAAAGAGCCAATCAGAGAGCTCCCGGCCAGCCAGCGTCTCCTATATATAGCGGCCAAAACGCAACGCACATCACTTCGACCTGAAGATGCCTCCAGGACGGCGGGCGAAACAGTTGTCAACCAACTAAACTACGCGACGGTAATTCCCGGAAATCAGCATGGATTCAATAATAGGGATGATCGACACTCAATTCATAGGTATTTCACAATCATGTACCTATATAATAATAATTAACAAATATGCGTGGAAATGAATGATACTGATACCGAAAATTATTTGTCAGTCTAACAGGAGATATAAGAATTTCGTGCTCGTGTATGGTGCAGCCACCAATGCCTTGAATTCATAAAGAGTACCCAATATATTATAATATATCAACCAAATCTTTCCATTTACTTCCAGTCCAAGGAAAAAACTGAGCCATCTCAAACATTAAATGTATCTATTACGATGAAATCTGTCCAAAGCTAAATATTCTACCCTTCACTCATATCTACTAACGTGACTAAAACATAATTTCTCTTCCACCAGGTCCACCGAAAAACTTTCACACAAAAAAATGCACATCACTGTATCCTTAATATCACAATGGAAACTGCAAGTAGAATCCTTCGCAATGTGCCTCAATGAATTTTTAATGAAAATAACCCAAATGGCAACCAATCACCAAGAACGAAAACTTCAGTCTTCAACCAGGTCTGACAACAATAGCTCCAATGATGATGGTTCACTGAATCAGGACTTGCATTGAACAACACACCGTTGGGAAGGCAAGCTGAATTAATTTCATGTGAAGGCCACTGCATAAAAGTGCTAGGCAGGCTCACTTTTAAACCATAAATCCATAGTCTAAGGCATTTGTTTACAAATATGCTGACTAATTCTTTGGCAGCAGTGTGGCTTACCAATTCAAAAATGTTGGCAATGCTCAATTTTGTTAGCAGCAGGGGCAATGCATACCTCTATATGAGACACCTGGTAAACCACACATGTAACTTATATTGGGGTGATAATTTTTTTGAAGATGAGCAAGGTTTCGTTTACAATTACAACTGTCAATAGTCTGACACACCTCACTTACATGTGCTACCAGAGCCAAAAATGAATGGGACCAACTCATCATCGGTGACCTTCTATTAATGATTCTCAAAACATTAAATCCTCGCTAATCTGGGCTATATGAAGTCCGGGTAGTAAGATTTTGGTTCAATCATAACTATCCAGTACTTTGATGCACATAACCCCATTGAACATTTCCCCCCTTTGGTCGTGTGTGCTCTTCATCAAAAATGCCTTCTAATAAACTCAAAATGATACACTGGAGTATAAGAAGATCATATTCAATTTGAAATAAACTTGTTGAAATAAAATATATCAATGATATTCTTTAAAACTTAAGTTGGTACTAATACAGGGTGCGGCGCTTAAATCCTGACAAGCATGCATTTCCTCGAATGAGAATTCATCGCTGGGTTGGCAAAACCTTACCCACACTTCTCCGAAGCATTACACTTAGCCAAAATATCGTAAACAGTTGATCTGGGGAACCAGAAGACTCGAACTATTTCAATGCATCACGCCCAGCGCAAACACACTCGATAATATCAGCTCTTCGATTGTACCACACACTTGTACTTAACATCTTGGCTATTTTGAGGTTATGACTGTTTACTAGATGCCTATAGCTTTCAAGAACGCCAATTTCGACCTCCAGTGGGACTACAATACGGTGAGAAATTCAAATTGAAATTTGTCCAGATTCAAGTGCCGCACACCGTACATAAGTCATTATCAGCATTAACACATGGAACTGTAGACACCCTTCATGACCAATTTTTCATTTAGGAACCTTGAATTCACTTCGTTAAACTAGCATATGGCAAAATTCAAAGCTCTTCATTACCTGCATATTTCACCTAATTTATAGATCTCCGATACCTGAAAATTGCATTCAGTCAACAGAGCTTACCATTTTTACTTAAATGGTTCAATAGCATCACTCTAGGCACTCGGTGTTGCAATTTTATCAAATATGGTGTACCTCCTCGTAAAACACCATAGCTCAAATACAGCAATTTATATGAATGCGAGTATTTTACAAGTTTTTTATTGTGTATCTTTCATATCAGTGCATTTCTACTGCTTGAGATTATTTATGCACATTCCACTAGTGGTATATACAATCTTGCCATATTTTCAGCTTCTTGTGACATAATTTTCTGAAAATGCCCTTTGCATTGCGGCAATTTTATTCAAATCTTAGAGCATATACATAGATGGGACCTTAGCTGCCTTTTCTTTTCAGATCAGAGTAGAGATCTTTTACACATCAATGTGTGTCAAGTGATACCAAACTCCCACAAAGTTGTTTGACCTCAAATTTAATTGTTCTTTTACAATAATCCTTTTGGTGCTATCATAGCAGGTTATGTTAGTTTTCATGTCAAACATCCCATAATCATTTAGTACCTATGTATACTGAGAGCCATGGTATTGCATAAAAAGTATCAACCATCTATTTCAAATAGACATCATGCACATGCAAATTGTGCTGGCATTTAATTGAGCAGTTTAATTGTTTCATGTTCCAATAGTTTGTTCACAAATGCACATGCACAACTGAAATATAGACTGCAATTTTTTAAATTATTTTGAATCACACTCATAAGAATTTGCACGATATACCAATTGTTTCAAATTCCAAAGAAACTGCGGGAGATGCCGCAACAGTAATTTTTAACCTTCTTCTTTTTAGGCGAATGATTTTTACACTCTGAAATTGTTGCATTGAAATACCAATTGTTTCGTGAAGTACATAATTTCTGCCAGTCATGACCCCTTATTAAGCCACCCATGATCTATGACCAGATTCAGTCCAGATTATACAGCATCCGAATTACTAAAGGTTAACTGTACTGCCTGTGATGCATGTTATATCAAAGTCAACAACTTTCTTTCATTAAACTGCACACATTGCCATACTGTATGTTCCATCCCTCCGACTTCATTCATAGGTTTTGATATCAGTAACACTTTCATTACTCATTATTGCCATACTAAATTTAATTTATTATTTAGCGTACATTACTTTTTGAGGGTTGATGCAAAAAATATGGGTATCAGTACGAGGCATATGCACAAAGTTGACTCCTAAAATGAAAACACAAAGAGACAAATCCACAGCACCTGCGAATATGGAGATGGCACAGATCCTGGGGGGGAGCAGAGCGTCGATGAGCCAGACCACGAGTTAGAGAGCATCTGCAGGACTGGTGCACTAGATGACTTGCTGCCCTTCTTGGTGCCATGTGCCGAAGATGTTGCCATCGGTATGCCTTTAGGCGAGAGGGCACCACCACGGGAACGGACAGAGCTGCCACCTCCTCCAACCGCAGACGATGGGGCAAACGCCTTGGCGTGGTGCAACTGATGTCGGTGTGGGGAGTGGTGGTGCGAGGGAGACGATGAGGAGCCACCGCCATTGGCAGACGAGAGCGCCAGGTATTGGCGACTGCCCACTGAGAATGCCCGAACACGAACTGCATCCATGTTGCCCACCTCCAACCTGCAAGACAAAGAAGACCATGACAGTTTGGTGTTCTGCCAGGACGGTAGGTGCAGCAGTGTACATTTCCCACCGCAGCATTTGGTGACAGCATTGTATGCGCAAGACCCACACACACCAGCTCACTCACATGTACGCAACAGGTCTGGAGTATTGAACAGTCTCAATTTTTCCAGCCTAAAATACATTGTTTATGCAGAAAAAATTCAGCGAGTTATTTCTGTTAATTGTTTAAACACCTACAAGATGTAGTATTTTCCAACTGCTAGAGAAATAGAACCAAGGGATGGTCTAATACTTCCAAGGCTTGAAAATTGATGAGTGATTCAACGAGACAAATACGAAATAACCCTGGAACTGATTAATTATATGATCTCAGTAGGATAGCATTGAAATACCCAGTAACACTTTTTCAAATATGAATTGCAACTTCAAGGTGTAATTGTGATATTTCATCACTGTACTAATAGAAAAGTGCACGTCATTGTAACATACTAGAATAAAAAGTGAACTACTTTGCTCTTGAAAACAAAATGGGGGAATATTATAAGTATTTGAGTCCAATAGGTTAGCGGGTAAGGTGTAATCAAGAGTGAAACATTGGTACTCATAAGGCACTTAACTAGAAAATAAAACATTACCACTACTGTGCATATTCAATGTAGAAAAAATGTACGTTGTAACATGCGAGACTACATGCTGCTTCATCATTACTTAACCATTCAACGAATTACCATTTTGACCATATCACACACTTAGTCCATCTATTTGGGTCTCCACTTCAAAATCGCAGAAGGGGACACATTGTGACATTTCTCCGACCCCTCTAGCAAACATTTCTCTCATTTTTCAGACTTTTGACCAATCTAGTGATAATGAGACTAGTTGAATTTATCTCCACTGGGATTCCCAAGTTCCTCCACTAAAGTGCTTGTGCAAGCTCTTAGTATTTGAGATGGATGAAGCCATTTCACGGAGGGTATATTGAAAACCTGTCAAGCCCTGATTGATGAATGTCCAATCAATCCTATTGTGTCAAAGTGATTCCTCTTTAAAAGACCAATTTACATTAGAATACTCCTCTTGAGATCAATGCTGTTAAAATTAAGATGCTGGAGTAGGGGAAGACATCTTTGGGACTTAACTGAGATCAATTTTGAAATTGACTGCCACAGGCATACTTAAGGCAGAGGCTGCTCTAACAGCGTGAGGGGGGAAGGGAGGGATGGAAGGGAAGAGCAATAAACAGTGGAAAGTATGGCATTACTCTGAATACCTTAAAGGCATTGGTTCTGGCTCCCAAGGTCAGTGCAATTGATGATTGAGATCATAAGCTATTGTTTAACATCGCTGCAAAAACAAAGCAGTCTCAGGTATGAGATTTGGCACTCTTAGCAGTGGAGTTGAGAAACTCCAATTATTTCAAGCCAAGGACACTTGAATTTCAATATGTGAGCACTGTTTATTACGAAGTGTCCGCAAAATTTACACACTTCAACATGATTTTCAAAGAGATAATTGTAATTTCAAACAATTCAACAATCTTCTCTCGCAGCGGTAGAGGGAGCATTTCCATAAGAGAAGTGATTGGAGTTTAAATAGTCCACCCTCCTTTGAAATTGAGTGCCTCTTCCCTTTAGCCATTAAAAGCCATCTTCTACCCGAGCCACTAGGAATAACAGACTCTCCATAAACCTCCAATAGGCTTCATCAGACAATTTATTAAGATGAAACAAAAATTTCAGAGTAGTATTGTGAGCTATCCCCATCGTTCAGTTGGCAAACAGAACATGTTTCAACTTGACATGGCTGCTTCCGATGCAATACTTGAATTAAATCAATAAAACTTGTACATACGAGGGTCATCCGGAAAGTAGTACCCGTTCGTGAAATAAAGACACAAAAGTAAATATTAACAAACATAAAAAAATTTTATTTGAAAGAGGATACTTTAAACTACTTCTCAACATAATCTCCAAGCAAATTAAGGCATTTGTCATAACGTGTGACAAGTTTCTGTATTCCTGCTGCATAGTCCTTCGCCGCCGGCTCATTGAGATACGCGAGGGACCCATCTTGCACAAATTTTTGCATAATGCAGATGGTGTTTAACAATTTCATGAACAATTGTTCGAGAAACATTGGGAAAATGCTCACAGATGTCATCAATTGTGACGCGCCGATCGTTCCTCACGAATTCGTCAACTGAGCTCACCAGTTGGTCTGTAATGACAGACGGTCTCCCCGAATGCTCATCGTCGTGTGTGTTCCCCCTCCCCATGTTGAAGTTGCGACACCACCGCCGAACAGACGACTCGTCCATTACATTGTCTCCATACACCTCCTTTAATTGGCGATGAATATCACATGGGCGAACGTTTCTTGCATTGAGGAATTTAATCACTGCCCTCACTTCACAACTGGCGGCGTTCTCAATTTTTTTAAACATTGTAAACAATCACAGAAACAACACAGGCAATGCTAGCGTCACGCAACTTGGCTCAGAGAAGGCAGACAAGCCACTGAAGCTATCTGACCTCGTCCAGCGGCTACTCGCGTCGTCAGCACTTCATGCGGCACGAACGGGTACTACTTTCCGGATGACCCTCGTATATACAAACCATTAACACAGTAATCAACCAAAAGGTCGGTTTGGTTGGTGATGGTGGAGGTCACCCAGTACTAAGCCCTACAGTGTGTGACATCAGGGTAGGGGGGCCAGCCAGTTCCTCTAACTGTGCCAGTTATGATTTCCCAGAAAGATCTGGTACCCAAAAAATCACATGGCTTGGGTAAGGCTGCAGGTGACGAGTACCAAAGCCTGGTAAAATCTGGTCGAAGTGACATCCAATAAAAATCAAATGAAAAATACCTAAATCTATTTAAAATCTTATTATTAGGGATTTCACGGCTCATGGGTACTCCTTAAGTATTTGCTTCCATTTTCCACGACAGTAGCAACTATTTTAAACTATAAATTTCCAAACATCTTGAAAACTTGCAAAAGAATATGTAGATTCAAAATGACCAGTAACACACATTGCAATTACAACCTGATGACTCTTAACTAAGAATTAATTCCACATATTTCAGAGGGCCACATTAACTATTGGCTGTGCGCACCCAGAAATAAATAATGTTACCAATACTCACTCATGCCAACTTGACCTACAATGAAAGACACATCCAAGGTCGTAAATGGCATGAAGAAGATGCCCTTAACTGACAATTAATGGGGACACTGTCTACACTGAAGATGGACAATTAACTTTCTAATTGACAAAACTCATAACTACTCATTTTTAAGATTCAAAAAATGAGATCCCATCAATCATTATTTCTGGAATTATTATCTGCATGCATAATAAGTGCAAGTGCATTGTAATATGCATAAAATAAGCAAATGTACAAGAAGAGAATTTCGTGATGCATTTAAAAAATCTATTTCCACAATACTCTGAACATACTCCCCCTCTATTTTGGATAGCAAATTCCCTCTGAATGCTAACTTTTTGTATGCAGAAACAAGTCTTTTCCCACCATTTTCCACAGATATTCAAAATGGGGGACTATATTCAGATCATAAGTTAATTTCACACAAGAGGCAAATATATTACACAGAGTGTTAAGAAAAATATGGTCAATAATTTGAGAGCTATTTAATTTTCTACCAATTTCAAATGCCAATACTGTTTCATTCTTAAAATGCCAAAGAAGTATTAACAGTGGAAACTAAATATAATGACAGCCCACAGTCCCTATTGAATCCCCTTCTATATTGAATTCTCATTTTTACAAGTTGTGATTTATTAATCACTTATAAATGAATATCTTGGCCTGTTCAGGAATTTATAGGCATAACTGAAGTAATTTACATCCTAGATGTAAGGATATGAACCAAGAAATTATTGATAGGAATTATTGTACATATTTATGACTTAAGATGATATTCAATGCCATTCATTGCCATGTTGTAATTACATGTATAAAAATTATAGGCAGTCAACCTTGGTGACAACACTAGTTTGATATCACAGAACATTGAGTATTACTGCCCAGAGGTTACGCATCGCATTTCAAAATCGGTTGAGGATGCTTTCATTTTATGCAAAGACTTTGAAAATTAAAATTTTTAACTTGTAAACACTCATTTAACAAAGGATGTCATATTGTCATATTTTCAGCCATATTTCCGAAGAAATATCACTTACTATCTGCATTTGCTATTGCAAAGTTAATAAATTTAGGCATGGAAAACTTTTATTAATATGCAAACAAACCGCAGAACTAATGACCTTGTGCGATTACATCATTTAAAATATACATAACATTTGAATGGTTAGGATCCCAAACACTACATGATATTTTTGCCATTACAGCCATCTAGCAGAGATCCCAAATGCTTCTTGAATGCTGTCTATTGATGGTTGATGACCAAAGACGACACAAACGTAGAAACAAGTCATGACTTCAGTGTCGCTGAAAACTTCCTTTGAGTGTCAATTTAAATATGAACCCAAAGGTGGTCAGAAAAACTTCATTTCTAGCACCTCAATTATCCTCCACAACCACCACCTCATAGTGTCACAGAAGCCAGCATATGTTTCAATAGGAAAGAGTTTGTAGAACTGCTGTCTCAGTTCTACTAAATAAAGAACAATGACATTATTTACTTAAATATCCTCTTCGGATTAAGGCTAGACTTGGGAAACCAAACTATTTCCATGATCCAACTTAGGGCCACCAGAAGAGCAGTTGGTCTGCCACTGATATACTGTATTTTGCCTTAGTTAGATTGCCAATTACAATAGTGATGTACGTGGCATTCAACACCTTTTCCAGCTACTGATCTCTGCTGACAAAATCAACAGAATAGCACAGACACTGTGACATCCAGAATTGTAATTTTAATCCATTTAAAGCATAATGATGGTGCAGTAGACCAAACTGAAAATCTGTTCCATGGAAAACAAACAAGCCACAAAAATCACATTTGCCAGGAAATTACGAATCGACAATCTAGATTAATTGAAATATATTTGCTCGGCCAAAAAATGATAATGCAATTCTAAGACTTCCATTCTTACACAGAAGCCGAAACACACAATATTGAATGACCAATGTTAGAGCCATGGCAGAGCATAGGTCTTGATAAGGTGGATTTATTTTCCGTATAAATTATAGGGCAAAAACTGTACCCCGGTTATTATTCATTTTTACTATTATAGGTTATCTACCATTCAAGGTAGGTTTTGGATGGTCATAACTACCAAATAATTATCTGGTCTTTCCTAACACAACCCAACATCCTACTCCACACCAAGCCCCGCCTCATCTCTGTACACTTCCTTCCTCTTTTCATTCTGCCCAACATCCCTATCCTATTCCTGTCCCTTCCTTGTTAACCTAAATTCTCCCCTCTATTGCAGTCTTCAACATCCCATTGCCAATCAAAATGCTTTGTTTTCATTTTCCCTGTCTCATTTTGCAATCCTATCTCTTTTCCACCATACCTAGCACTTCCTGATTTGTTTTCCTCTCTGTCCACTTCACTGTCTCCACACCTACATTTCAAAAGCCTCCAATCTATTCCTATCATCCTGCTTCAATGACCATGTTTCCACCCCATTCATAAATACACTCCACATCCAAGTTTTAATGAAGTTTTTCTTAACATCCTTACTCAACGCCTCTGTCATCAAATCTCTCCTGTTCAACCAACTCTAGTTTTTGGCTTTCTATTTTTACATTTCACTCAGCCATTCTCTTCCGGGAATGCCACATGACCTTTCTTTCACTTGCATTTATTCTCATCCCATATCTGTTGCACTGAATTTTCAATTTACTCAGCATTGCTTGCAACTGCTTCACTGACTGACAGATTAAAGCTTGATCATCAGCAAGCCTAAGTGATTTCACGAATTTCTCCCCAACTTTCATTCCTATCTCCAGTTCTTCCCATGCCTCTTGAATCATTTCCTCCACATATGCGTTGAACAGCAATGGTGATAATGGGCAACCCTGCCTTACATCTCTTCCTAAAATTGCCCATCCAGACTCTCTGTCCCCCACTCGCATCTAAGCAATCTGTGACATATACCTTGTGGATTAGCCTCCGATCTCTCCAATTTATTCCATTTTTCTGCAATACATTCAACAGTTTTTCCCAATTCAATCTATCAAATGCCTTTTCAAAATCAACAAACATATCTAAACCAAGTGTTGCTGATTGAGCTCCTACAGAACTCAATGGCTTTCTCCCCACAGTCACTCCTCATATCTAAACCATAGTTCCCCCAACCTTATCACCATCTCTTCCTATGCCTACCATCGCATTCCAATCCCCCATCACTATCAAATGTTTCCCTGCAAGAACATATGCAGTTATGTCCTCTAACTGATCGTATACCCTATTGACTTCTACCTTCATATGATTGCTTGGTACCTGAAAAATGACCAAATGCATCAGTTTTGCTTTCACATCGACAAGTAATATGCTATCTGTTGCCTGCACTAAGTTGACTACGCTTCTTCCTACCTTTTTATTCAATATTATGACTAACCCTCACTGGTTCTCATTCCCTCCTCTGTATATCACTCTATAACTATTACTCAAGTAAAACTTGCTATCTTTCCATCTCACCTTGCATAGACCTAAAACATCTATATTTCCTCCTTCCATCTCTTTCCTACTATCTAGTTTTCCTGTCCTAAGCATTGTTTTAACATTCCAAGTTCCAATGTTAACTAATTTGGTCTTCTCCTATGTCTTTTGTTCTGCTGCTGCTGGTTTTCCCCTGCAAGGGTTTTGTGGGATGATGACCACGGAAGCCTTGCCTCCCCCGCTGCCGGGCACGACACACGGCTGATTGGGCCGAGCCCCATAGTTGCCAGGACTCAAAATCTCTGTAGTGACCATCACAAAGTCTTGGGAATGATAATTGAGGTGGTTTCCCGTTGCCTTCCTCAATAGTGTTTTTAACGTGACACCACCACTCAATGGCCACCCCACTGGGGTCAGATGCCTTTGCAGCCGACTCACTGAGGAACAGACACTGCTTGAACTACCTTTCGTCTGGCTTCTAACCTTCGACCTACATGGTGACCCTACCAGGAGCAATTATTATTACTCCCATCAGCACAGCTCTAGGGGACCATTGGAATGGACAAGCCCTTCCACCACATCACGGTTGAAGTCCATGAGAGGGGTTTTACTCATAATACTGAGACATAATCACATGGTATACTTGTTATATCCAGCTTCCACTGTATACTCAGAGAAATTTCAGTAAATTTCAAGCAATAGGTTTCTTGAAATATTTTGCCAAAATCAATGAGGATTGGTTTTAACCAAGACATGCAATCACTCAAAAGAGCCATAAAGCTTTTACACTTTTAATGCTAGAGAAAACAACTTAGCTTCTTTATGATTATCAATAGATGAGGTCAATTCAACTTGAGCAATTCCGTAACGCTTTATCAAATTAGTTTAGGTCATGTTACTAAGCAAGATATAATTACTTGCAATCACAATATCTATTACATCTCAAATCATTCACTGTTACTTTTCTAACACTATCTATGTATGTAGCACTATGGTAGCAGGTGTGGGAACTGTGGGCCTACCACTTACATAGAAAAAAGAAAAGACTTAAGATAAATATTTACGTGGAGGAAGTGGAAGGAGATTTGTGGAAATTGGTCCGATCGTTTGGTACCGGGAGGCTTCAATTCACGAGAGAGATTGGAAGAAAAGGAGGAACACAAATATGATACATTAAAAACCATCCAGAGTCGACCTGCTCCACAAAAGAAAGACACCTTATGAACTATTACAATCACAAAATATCCTGGTAGCGTAAAATTTATCTTTAAAAAAAGGAAACTTGTCACTTATGATTCATGGAAGAACACAAGCACTTCTAATTAATTAGAAATATCACTTATCATAGGACAATTACCTCTTCGCTGAACTTCCGACTGTACCTTACAGCAATATTGGACATTGTAAAGTCCACATTTGTTGGTAATATGGATGAGAGAAAACCAAGTACTGGAGCAATAAATAATTTAGAAGAGGTTTTGGTTGATTTTACACCTGAATTATGCATATAAAACAATTATCATCACTAGGAAAAAGTGCATTTACAATTAAACCAAAAGAAGTTATTCGTACAAAAAATAATAATGCATTTGATGCCTTACATAATTGAGCAATATTTTCCTAATGAGTAAATTGATTTGCCATTTAGTTTCTCACTGCACACCTGTCTAAAATTATGAAATCTTTGAGATTCCTTCTTAAAATAAGCTTATTTTTTTCATGTTAAATTCAATATGAACTGCCATGTATTTGAAAATGAGACACATAATTATTCTTATACTCATGTTCATCATCAATGGTCACTGAACTAAATCCAGGGGAAAAACAAGTTTGCAGTCTCCAAATTCCGTGGTGAAGTACACGGAGTGCTGGTTGATTTCTTTTTTAAAAATAGATAGAGAGTCTGAGCATTGTTCCAGATATGTCACTAATCTACTCATGACAATTATTTTAAGTTCCACTAAGAAGGCACAAAGGGACAGTGGAACATAAAGAAAAGACAAGAAATAGGGATAATTTAGCACTCATAGCACTGAAAAATTGAGTGAAAAATAAAACTGTTTCAACTGCCATTGATATTTGTTCTCCTGCATCTCATTACCAATGACAATTGAGTGGTACTATGCTTGTCGTCAAATTGTGCAATCCTACTGTGTTGTCACGAAAAACGACATTGTGAGTATTCCTCCAGCCGATAGAGCTATTCTCCTCATATTAAGTGAACCATTGTTTCCAAATTGATTATACAATCTTCTTTTCAACACTACAAATAATTTTAAAAGTTCCCTAATAATAATTATCATGCTAATTACCATATTCAAAAAGATATGCCCCAATGAATTATATCCCATTTTAGTATGAAATATGATCTATGATCATGTGCATAAAATGAAACCTCACGCTCATCCACCCTAAGATGATGCGATGCTTGAATTAAAATTTGTCCAGAGTTTGGAGTGGTCTCCAAATAATGTAATACAATCAGAAACCTCAAATTTATACTCTTGAAACCATAACTTAACAGAAAACCTCAACACTCCTTGGAACTGCTGAGTCCATTTTCCTAGAAAACGTTCATAACTCAGTGTTTTAATACTTACTTGATAGAATGGATTTATATCATAAATTGGGGACTAATTTCATTTTGACAAATTTGTTGCATGCAAGTATCTTATCACTGAAAGACCTGTTGAATTTTACCCAGAGACATGTCTGGTGCCGATAGGTAAAAGTTTTCATTGGTACAGTACAAGCTCTGGAATTATGATGAAAGAAACCTTTTGATAAAATATATGTTGAATGACCCTATTCCATTTCAGCTTTAATCCCTATGATGCTTAGCTGCCTCTTAACTTGGAAGCTACATCACAGATTAAATAATACAAAATAATATATATTTGAGAGATGGTTGAGATGCTGATAGTTGGTGGAAATTCATTTTTTAAGCACGAAGAAAGAATCAAAGACATTGCGTTCCCACAGGAAACGAATTTATTGTGTTTGACTAGTTTCGCTACAGTTCAGATGACGCTACAGTACAGCAAAACTAGTCGACAACAATAAATTCTTTCCCGTGGAAATGCAAAGTCTTCCATTCTTTGTTTACACTTTAGAAAATATGTACCTTAATATACTTCATCCTCATTTAGAAATATATTTTTTTTTAAATAGTAAATAGCAAGTGGTTTCAAGATCAAGCTAATCACTAGAACAGATATCATTAACACTAAAAATGATCTAATTAAAAATGACTGGAATCAAATTGTTACTGCTTCAAAACAGTTAAACAAAGGTTGTATTACAAATGATTTTTTTTTCAAGGCTTACATTGCAGATAGTTTTCGATGAAACATTCAAACTCCATAGTTCCCCAATCTTACTTTTTGAGTTTCATTGACCCATCAAATAAATATATTTTTCCGACTGCCCTCATATGGGCCCAATTCTCCAGAGCCAAGAAGTTAATCCTAAGGAGTAGTTCTCCCACCAATCACGAGGTCTCGAAGAGAAAAGAAACTCAGCACTCACCAGTTCTTCCGTCTTAAGGTCTCCGGCTTGGATCCCACCGAGTACGCCCTCATGGGCCTGCCAATGGGAAGGATGTCATCCCCGCCGGTGCTGCTTCCGCCCTCACCTCCACCTCGGCTCCCACCATCCTCCTCCTCCTCCGATGGCGTGAAGTAGGCGCTCACCTTCTCCAAATGGTACTCGGAGAAGCGGGTGTCCGTCGACGGTGTTCCCGACGTGACTGAGCAATTGCTCGCGGCTGGCGACATGTCTCCTTGCCCAGTTATGCTCATGCCTCCATCTGCCAAAGTCATGCAAAACACGATTAACTCCACATGTGCCCATCAGTGACCACCTCTCGCATATGAGCGGAGAGAGGAGATTTCGAAGGAGACGCGGTAATCTTAAGCTGGATAGGCTGTGGCAAGTTTCAGTTGAATGAAGGTAGCACATGAGGTCTGTCTCAAAAGTATCCAACCTGCGTTCATAACTCCGCACCAGAACGTTTGAGTGACCTCTGTGGGGTATGAGCAGTACCAGTGACTACTCACAAACTCGCCAGCTGCCGCAGTTACCAACAGGACATGTTATTTTGTGCACAGCATGTATTTGCTTATTCCCTTTTGTGTTCGTCAGATTTGTTATCACTGTAAATGATGGAACATATGTGACCAATGATTTTTCATTAAGATTTCCTTTAAACTCATAATGAGTTGTGCAGAAACTATTGAAATAACATGGAAGGCCTTCGGTGATGAGTTTATGGGCAAAAAAGAACTAGAAAGTAATCCTGGAATTCCTAAAACTTTTGTTCCAAGAATTCTAACAGAGATTTTGGGAGTGATTCGTGGGTGAGTGGCGACTGGCTTCTTTGCCATGATTAAGGAGCCAGTGCATTCATCAAACCTTTGGCAACAGTTTACGGCTTAACTACAAGATAACACAACTTCGCCAGCCTCCATAGTCCCTCCACTCTGACTTTTGCCTATTTCCAAGATCGAAAAAACCGCTCAAAGGGTACTGGTTCAGTGACAGATAGGCAATTCAAACAAACGTGACAAATGCACTGAAGGCCTTTCCAAAAATTGACTTCCATGACTGCTTGAGGATGTGAAAGCACAGACAGAAGCATGTCATTCAGTGAATGGGAATTACTTTCGAGCCAGGTAACGAAGAATAATGCGAGCAAAGAGTTATGAACGCAGGTAGAATACATTTTGGACACACCTTATACATTATATATGATGTAGCAAGTTATTAACGTTAACTCTGTAGCTTGTTGGTCATAACATAAGATAAAACCTTTTATTCTATTGTTTCAGGCTTCACTTCGTGGAAGTAATTAATATCCATTACTAAAAAAGAAAGAAAGACTCGTACTTTTCCACAGATAATAGATATTTTGTTAGATATTTAGATAGATATTTTGTACCGTATAATAAAACCTTTTGTTTAATTAATGCTATGAAGTATATATAGTGCATTTTATACAAATACTTCCTCAATGCCTATATATGATAGTTAATAAATCAATGCTTAATAAATATGCAGCATGGTCTGAGTACACTTGAATTTCATTATTTTTCAAGTACTGCATGATAATTACATAGAGGTTTAACTTCCAGTTACAATAACTGAAGTACCATTCTTAAGAAGCCAAAAATTTACATACTATCTTTTGAATTAATTTCTTGGAAGTGCCATGGCCTTTTAAAGTATGAACATAAAAATAAAATTGTTTCACAAAATACAATTATAATAAAATGGAAAGGTATTTTTTGACTATTGCAGCACTGGAAAAATAAAGAAACACTTTCAGGACTGGTTAATGATCGAAAACATAACCGACTACAATTCACTTTGAAGAACTCATTCAGTGTGAATGGAAACTTCTCAGAAGCACCTCCACCATGAATGATACAAAACAGAAAAACTTAAAATATTTTAATGGTTTTAATACCGCTCCATTTCATAACACTCATTTGTATAATGAGAATTCTCGTCTACTTCTTGGAGAAGTTCACGCTTTCCTTAAGTCAAAATTTCAACTTTTAACAACATATTTCTCCTGGATTGATATTCCAGCACTTTTTTTTCTCACTTTTAATAGCACAAAATATTTGGCACTAATGCTATTTAGATAACATCAATATTATCCAAACAAATATCACTATAAAGCCATGTTAAAGTGAATGACAATTCGTTTCTGATTATTCATTTTTAACCATGTACTATTAACAATTTTTCGTACTACTCTTTACTTCGATGAAATAGTGCTTGAAGTAATTTAGATATATTTATATGAGAACATATCTTTTTGCAGATGCAGATTTTCAGACTATTGCATACATACAATGCAATAGTCTGAAACTCATTCAAAATATTTAGACCAAGAAGAAAATGAGTGATATAATTATTCACATTTACATTGGCAATTTAGATTTTACTTGCTGTTTTTTTCATGTACCAAAGTTCTTAAAATTTTTTTAAGAATTTATTTCACATTTATCAGTCATATTTGTCTTCAAAGATGATCTTGCACGAAAATTAAGTCCAATATTGAGTAAATTAAAAATTTTTACCAAACCCAGCCAGATTAAGAATCTTAAAAATTATCTGTAACGGCCCCCGGGGTTCACTCTGGTTCAGCTCTTTGCAATCAAGCCTCTTCCAATGCCATTGCCACTCTGTATGTGTTTGTGGAGACAACAAGAGAGGGGGAGTGAGTCCTCTGTATGCCTGCACACTTGCCTTCCTTGTTCTGGTGAGGTTCCATGTCCACATATCCATCATCTGTGGGACGTCCTGGCGTCATCGGGACGTAACCATCTTCCTGCTTAGCAGTCTGCGAGGGCCCTCTGGTAGCACCACCACTGCAGCTGCCCTCTGCTGTTGGGAAGAGTGGCCCACCACCACCTCCACCTACTTGGGGGGGAGGGAGAGAGACAAGGGACACTCGTGAAGATGGTCCATCAACCAACAAAAGAGCAATGATTGAGAGTGATAGAGATCAGGGAAGTTACAGCCTTTTGACGGGGGTCAAACAACATCTCAACTTGCTGTGAATTGCACAGGGCGAATATTCAGTAGTGCAAATCTGATACAAGTCGTAGAGAATATCATGACCAATCCCCTACAAATAGATTATTGCCCTATTATTAACATGTAGGTTGTAACAGTTGTCTCCATATTGTACCCACAGAGGCCATTCAATGTCACAGGTGATTCAACATTTAGGTAAAAAAGAAGTTATACGAGAGGAGGGATATTTTAATGCCAAATCCACATATATTCTACCACCTCAGCCTGTCCTTTCAATACTTGTGTGCGTGCATGATTCCTGTAATTTATTTTCCACAGAACTATAATTGGTCAAAAAGGATTACTTTGATGCTAGAAAACAATTTATCCTCCAACTTCAGGTTTAAATTTACATTTCTGCATAAAATTGAGGCTGGCAAACCCACGTTGTATTTCAATGTGCTGTCTTCGTTCATGGTACGCCAGGGTCTCTGCATACTCATTCACCATAAATTACTCAAGTTTTATTCGCAGCAAAAATACTTATGCATACATAACCTTCTGAACATAAATTATGTGAAACAAATGACTCATGCTAGATTCCTTATATAATTTAACTAATAACTTAATGGTTCCTAAATGTGTATCACTGAGAGAGACAAATTCCTTCCTGAGATTCCCTTTCTACAGGTTAGTCCATCCCTGATCAAACAAAGCCTAGGTTCACTATAAGGCACTATAGAGGCAGAGCAAGAGGAGAAATATGGCACCATTTAACAGTGCAACAATTTCAGAATGTAAAAATCATTCGCTTAGACTAGGATCAAACCCGGATCCCTCGATGTCTGGCCAAGTGCTTTAGCCAGTTAAGCTTTTGAAGCACCCTCTTCGACTCTGATCCGGGTTCGAATCCCAGTCAAGGCGAATGATTTTTACATTCTGAAATTGTTTCATTGAAATGCATATTAGCAGATGACTCTGTAAAAAGTTACTGTTGCGGCATCTCCTGCAGTTTCTTGGAACCACTTAACAGATTTTATTTCCATAGTTTCTCTTTACTCTCACCTGCAGACATACCTTCGACTACTACTAGAGGCTCAACCTCCAAAGACCCTTTCTTCTCCCCCAACCTCCACACCCTTCCTGTTTTGCCTGGACCACCAGAGGAGACAACTCTCAGAGATGGCTTTTCAACTTCCAAAATAATAAAATATCCAAAAAAATGTGATTCAAGTAATCATTTTCAATTTAATTTACCCTGATCTTTCACAAACACACCAGCAAATTTCAAGACAAAAATTTAGTTATTTAAGTAAAAATAATTTTTGGGATTATTTAGTGTGCTCACCAGCCCACTGCTGAGAGTTTTGAAAACAAACATGGATGTTGATGACAGACGGGAGAGAGAGAGAAATATGCTCTCACCTGGACTCATGGGCATGTAGCCATCCACTGAATCAAAGGAAGAAGTCCCACACGGGCTGTGCATCTCCATGTAGGCCCCATGCTGTGAACAAAAAAGAAGTGCAGGATGGGATTCAAAACAATGGAATTATTGCAGAAGGGGTGTGCAAATATAAAAGGAAGAATTCCAATGTCGGAGAGGCATACAACCCATTCGACTGCAACCAATGCAGTTCAAAGGGATGCGTACAAGCCCAAATAAAATATCAGTGCAAGTACTAGTTTTTTATAATGGCAATAGACACATCAAAAATGGCAGTAATTACTTAATTTCACTGTATACCAAACAGTCAATGCGTACTAGAGATTTTAATGAACAAAATAAATTACCCTTGCACAATAGGCTATATATTTACAGGGAATGTTACTTCTGCATGGATTTAATTCCAACAGATCCCCTAAAAGAAAACATGCATTATTTATTGGTCGTAATTCATGTGTATACATTTTCCATCATTATCTATTCATGGAATTATGATGAGCTTGAAAACAGTACTAATGGTTTATTATGGCCGTCATTCACAATTTAATATTGTTGATGACTTTTATTAGTTTGGAATAATTACAACTAATGCTAAATGAAACAAAGTGCAAAGGGTGAAATAATGTAGGAACACAAATAAAAGACATATTGCATAAATCCCCCACAGATTTCAGTTTAAATTAAATTTCCTCGATAGCTCAAGTGGTCAGAGGATCGTCATAAGGTCCGTGGTTCAAGTCCCGGTCAAGGATATCTTTCTGTGCTTGTGATCTGCTTAATTCCACCTTCCACAACTCTCCCGTGTTCGTCCTTTATTTGTCTTCCTATCCCTTTTCCCCAAATCTATTTCCATGTGAATAATAATATGTTTGCCATATGGTGGGTTTTAGTGTTTGAATGCGTAATGTGGCTCGTCCCCTTCTTCTGGCAATGAGTGCCACAAAACGCACTACTCCTATCCTTTATGACATTGCATGATTGTTTCATGCACAATCCTTTTCCCTTGCGTCGTCTATTTCTCCTTTGGTGGGTGAAACAGCTCCCTAACGCCATCTCCAAGCCAAAGAATCGGGGCAATTGGTTGCATAAACCTCCCACAGCATACCACTAAATGAAATTTTTGAACAATAAATTATAAGACTAAAAAATTTAAGAAAACTATTATTTGAACAGGGCTCATATATGCCCATGTAACTAACTGTTTTTGGTGGGTCACCGACTAACTCCCTCCATTTACCAACTGGCAAATTGGGAGTCAAAACATAATGTAAGCCCATACCTGATTTTCCACCGGAGATAAAACTAAATTCCTATGCTCCTTTATTCCTAACTCCTAATCTCTTTCCTTTGGCCTTACATTGGATAACCACTGCTGATAAAACCAGATTTCTTTCCCTATCTCTATCTTCACATTGCTTTTCCCATCTCCTAATGCTATATTTGCTATCAGAAGCTGACCCTGGATTTAAATTGATGCGCACCTTATGACACGCTAAATTATTCCATGCAAGTAAGCATAAAGAAACAAGAAAATGCTTTACGTTGATTTTGTGTGAAGGTCGAGAGAAAATTCTTCTCTGAAGAGGCCTGCTTGGCAGGCGAAACACCTGGTGTCAGGTTTTCTCTAGGCACTTACCTACCCCCCGATACTTATTTCCTTGCTTTTTGTTTATATTTGTGTGATTGACAGGCCCCTGGCATGAAAGGAATCCTTGTAAACCCTGAATAAGTGAGTGTGTGCGATTGACAAAGGTCTAACACACCCGAGTGATTGACTGATTACATGTTTACATAAGTCCTTTCTGTTTCCTTTTGTTATTTCTGAGTAATTGACAGGTCCCTGGCATAGGAGGAATCCTTGGAAAGCCTGAACGAGTGAGTACCTGTGAATCGCAAAGGTCCGTGTTTTCGAACACACCTGAGTGATCGAGTGAATTAGGGAGAGCATGCATACATCCGTTTTATAATTTTGTATTCATCTGTGAAATTCGTGGGTCACTGCCATGGGAGGAATTCCTGTAAATCATGAATGAGTGCGTGTGTGAATGCAATTCACGAGAGTGACTGTTATTCCTTAACACACCTTGGTGATCGAGTGGATGTAAGTTTGTTTCATTTTTTATTATTAATTTTGCCTTTTTGTGTGTGGTTGAGGTATACGTGGGTCACTGTTTCCCAAACACACCCAAGTGACCTAGCGTGTGTTCCCTATCTTTCCCCTTACTTGTAAAATATTGAAACACAATGAATAAATACCCATTAAAATTAGATCCAAAGCAGACATAATATAAAGTAAAATTGCAACAACTGACATGATATCAATGTATCTAGTGGTGTGGGTACTGGAGAGAATGGAGAAAAAAATGGTTTTCCAGAGAGAGTAAGACAGGTAGAAGTGCTTGAGGTGTGTTCGGTATGGGAGGAAGGAGAGGGAATTGATGGAAGAAGTGTTTGGTAAATTGGAGCAACAGGGGAGGTAGGAATAGGGAATAAATAGAAAGAAGGCAGGAAGAGTTTGTGGAGGAGATATTGGGAATTGATGGCCATACTGAGGGCTGTGATACAGATGGGAGAATGCTCAGAATGTGGGGAAGAGGGGATGCACATTTCAGCCACAGCATGAAAGCTGGTAGAAATATATGTAGCTTGAGAAGGGTTTAACGCAGGGCAAGTGCACTTTAGGTTTGAAGAGTGTGCTTCAGGAGTGAATGAGTATGAGGTATGACACAAATAAAATTAAACTTCACATTATTAAGGAGCTATTTATCGAGCTGTATTTGTGAACACTTTCTATCAAACCTTGAAATGTATTCTAACATGGTGACGAGCTTGAAATTGATCCTGCAAGTCATCACAGGTTGAAGAGCACTTCATGTGAAGACAAGTATTCAAGCTTGCTCATGGAAATGTTCGATATGAAAAGTGAATCATGACGTTCATTTTGAAACTTAAGAAGTCAGCAACAGACAAAGCAATAGAAGTTTAAATGTTGTTAGAAGCTTATGGCGATGATTATAAGCGATGATTGCTGGTCTCCTGCATACATTTTTAAGTGGCATAAAAGATTTTTAGAAGGCAGAGATTTTGTGAAAGATGAAATCCAACTGACCGACCTCTCGTGTCATCAAACGATGGAGACATTGCAAAAGTTCACAAGAAATCATAAGGAAAGACAGCAGATTGAGTGTTTGACATATTTTAACAGAAGATTGAACATAAAAAAAGTTGGTGCAAAAAATGATGGCAAAAGTTTGATCGGATGAACAAAAGCAAAACAGAAAAGATGTTTGCCCTGACATTTGGGAGTGGACCGATGAAGACTAATGAAGTCTTTTAAATGGTGATATTACGGTGGATGAGACATGGATATTTGCACATGCTTCAGAAACCAGGCAGCTACATATGCATTGGAAATTACTACTTAACTCAAGAGTGTTCATGAGCAAAGATAGTGCATTAGTCGTTTGAGGTTCAAGTCAATGATGATTGTTTTATTTGATATTTATGGCATTCTAATTTCAGAATAGGTTCCCAGTGGTGGAACAATTAACCACAATGTTGTATATGCATTAAAAAAAAATTAATCAAACGAATGAGACTAATAAAGTAGTGGATCTTGCACCATGACAAAGTGACCACACGAAATGCTTACTTTAACAGCAGAACAACTTCTTACAGCTAAAAATACCCATTTTTTAATATCCTCCACACTTTACTCATGAAGCATTGATGGATTTTATTCTTATTCCTGTAAATATACCCGGTGCAAACAGGGACTCCATCTGCAATGGGGGCAAGAGGTACAGGCAAGAACAACAGAGGTTCTGCACAACCTGACAGAAAGCAATCGGCAGTAATGTTTTTCAGAGGTAGAAAGAATGTATGTGGGTGTGTAAGAATTCAAACGAGTCCTGTTTTGAAGAGGGCCAGCCCTAATTATATTGATTTTGCAATTGAATCAAAGAATTAGTGTCTTTTTTTTGAGTCATACTTAATATTTGTAAATGTTGGCAGAGGTCATGGAAAGCCCACTTTTAATGGGATACTACCAATGATTATGACACATCAAGTAATAAATGATGAAAAATTGAGCAAGAACCACCACAGCCTCCTTTCATGTTCATCAAGGCAGGAGTGCCATCCCTGTGGCACACATCCCCTTTGTCTACTAACCTGCGAGGTTGGCGAGGATGCAGAGGCCCTGATGACCTGCTGTTGCTGACCCTTGACCACATGGCCCGACTGGCAGGGCCTCCCAAGGGACACCACAGACTGCAGGGGGAGTGAGAGGGAGCCGGGGGTGCTGGCTACATAGGTGGGCTGCTGCAGGGTGGTTGGTGGGGAGGATGCCATGCTGGCATGGGGTGGAGGTGAGGGGAGGGAGGACTTGGCAGCTGGAGGGGGACGGGATGATGGCACACCCATGGGAACATAGACCCCAGGGTGCTGGTCCCCAGATGGCGCCTTCAACGAGCCCCCGTTGCCCCTCTTCAAGCGCCACCTCTTGGTCTTGCCTCCTTGCCCATCCACGTCACTCACATCCCCCCTTTCCTCCTCTCCCTCCCCCTCGTCCTCAGCATCGCACCCCCCACCATACTCCTCCTCCTCCTCTTCCATCTCCAGACCTGCAAGTGCAGCACAGGAAGTTAAGAGACATGGCAGGGAAATGCCAAATCCCAATAACCCAAGGGTGGAAGCAGAATATCCATGAAAGCAAGGACATTAAACTAAAAATAAACCACTGATTATTATTTCATAAATTCAATTGACGCAGTGGAATCCAACATCATGAGTGTTCAGAACGGTTAGAATTAAGTACTCACTGTACTGAACTCTATTCATAACCTCATATCCACAGTGATCAACAAAAAGGTTGCCTTGATATGGATCGAGTGTAGACCTTACTTAGCATGAGCAATTCATGCATAACAACAAGAATACATGGAACAATTTACTAAACCCTTGCTGTGCCACACTTGTGGTTTTCCATGATTTATTCCAGGAGTCAACTTCCATTCCCTTGATCCCAAGACTTAAGATTATTACAAAAAAAATGTTGTTAATTTTAGAAATTAACTTTTTCTTCAGAATGATATCCAAGATACTTAAATGTCAGACGATTGCACAGTGGACGCTTGATATATATTAGAGATAATAGTGCCTACAATATTCCTTGCTGTATCAAATTTCAATTATTATAGACTGTGATTAATTAATAATAATCAGCAATTTCTATTAATTTTGTAATTGCATGCATAAAAGGTTATGGCAGTGAATCACAGAGATTACACTAGTTGGAAATCACAGAACATGATATATTACTGGCACGAGGTTATGCATCACATTTCGGAATCAGTTGAGCATGCTTTTGATTTATGCAAAAAATTTGATTTTTTTAATTTATAACTTGAAAATTATAGTTTAAATATTTCTTACACCATGAAGGATATAGTCATATTTGTAGGTACACTTCAGGAGCAAACAAGTTGACATACTATTACACTTGTTGATGTACTATCAACATTTGCTCCGGCAATACTAATAAAAAAACATGGAAAATTTAATTAATGTGCAAATAAACTGGAGGACTAACGAGTGCATGTAAAACAAGATGATACACTTGTGATGGGAGGTGTTAAACACCTTTTCCATGTGCTGATCGCTGTTGGCCAAATCAGCAAAAAAGGGCAAACAGTGATGTCCAGAATTTTAATTTGAACCCATTTAAAGCATAATGGTGGTGCAGCTGAAGCAGACTGAAATCTTTCCCATAGAAAACTAACAAGCCAACTAACAAGCCAACTAACAAGCCACGAAAATCAGGTTCGCCTGGAAATTACGCATCAGCAATCTAAGATGGCTGAAAATATTTGGCTGTAAAATAAAGATCCAATTTTGTGACTTCCATGCTTACACAGCTGTCAAATCACTCGTAATGCTGAACGACCAATGCGTTGCCATAGCATAGAATAAGTCTAGCTAGTGGATTTATTTTACATGTAAATTATAAGGCAATAAACTCTACCCTGATTATTATTCATTTACCAAGATTTCACTCATATTCTGTACTTGTCATAACAGGCTTCCATAGCTTTTCTCCACTCACTGATATTGCAATCATAGTATTTTCTCAACCTTAAAACCGGAGAGGGGACATTATGTTCAATTACATTTCAGTTTAAATTTAAGCTGCACATAAAAGAACAAAAATTAGAAAGTAATAAAGCACATTTATTTAAGTTGCTGTTGAATTTTCACAGCCCCGGTGCATAGTTCTGGGCATTTTTAAGAGGTTTTTGGTGTGGACAAAATAGATTTCTATGCTTCGGTTCAAGGTCTCACAAAATCCTTGGGCTAGAAGGGGAATACTGCAATGGATCCAGGGCTGCTTTTTGAATCATTTTCTTGGGACACTTTCCTTCCAGCTCTTGCAAATTAAAATTTCTCTTAATTTTATATTTTCCAGCAATTTAATGGCAGCCTGCTGCAGTTTTGCTTGAACCAACTGTGTACAAGAGGGCAATGCAGAATTATACCATGCATGCATATCATGGTTCCAATGTAAAATGATGAATCTTTCAACGTAAAGAATGGAAGGGGGGGAGGATTAGAGGAAAATCTCCTCACCTGTGGTGCCCCCTGGCACCCAAGGCATGTACTCCTCGTCGACATTCTCCTCCATGATGGCTGGCTCATCTGGCGTGAGGGAGTGGCCATACCGCAGGCCGTGTGCCGTGGAATATGCTCCGCCTCCCATGTCCCCAGCCATACCGTCTGGCAAGGCTGCCAAGATGCCTCCGTTGCTCCCGCCCCACCCCTCTCCCTCCTCCATCGACAGCGATGACCCAGCCGAGTCAGTGGTAGAGCACGCTCCAGAGGCGGGGCTGCAAGCCAAGAGAGAGGGAGGCCGCAATGAGGGCACCGCCACACAAACAAGAGGGGGCAAAGTACGTCGTGCAGTGTACATACCTTTAGCCATTTTTAACCAAGCACTTTGCAAGAATATTTATTACCTATCATGGCCAATGCAGAACTAACATTTTTAAAATTTTAAATGCAAATTTGTTTATTTCTGAGATACACTGCTTGGGTTGAAATGCAAACTTAGATGTTCAATAGAGTCTTGCACAGTGTGCAAATACTAATAACTTTAAGTGTCTGCAATTAATCCATGAAAGGTCTATTTAGCTTTAATCCTTGTTTTTTACAACGAATGGTGAAGATTTTTATAGTTATATTAAACTTAAAAATATTTCCTTTCAAACTTTATGAAACATCAATAGAAAAACAATTCGCAGGGCAATTACATACAACATCACACAGCCATCATGATATCTCTAAAGTGTAGCAATTTTTTTTAAACCTGAGTATTACGACACGAGTAATAGTTTGGCAAGTTGTTAGCATCTCAATTTTAATTAACGAACGTTTGTGTAATTGAAGAAGGGGAGGATGTTCAAAATGACAGACGAAATCCTTGAGATCACGTCTAAAAATATGAATCAATTGAAATGAATTCAGAAAGAACAAACTTAACTGAGTTTGAGAAACTTATACCAATTTTCAGGTAATTTTTGGCAACTTAACATTTCCAATATTAAACGTCAATATTCTTCAACTCAAATTTTTTTTCGGGGATAAGTGCTAAACATCTTATGTCACAATGTTTGGAAAGCAGTGGACTTAGTTTTACGAACTAGTTTAGCTTAGAATTTAACCATGCTTGCTTTCAATAATTCAACCCGCGAAAGAGTAAAATGCTCTTGAACTGCTCCTGTTTTGAGATGAATTCATCTCTGAACAATTCAAAATTAAGAGGAGTACCTAAATATCCAAGCCTTGGAAATTCACCCAGAAAACAAGTAATTAAACAGGCCTACAGAAAGTGACAGTTTTTACAAGAACAATGGTGCAACAAGAAAAATCTGCCATGTTTAATAATGACCAATTGAAAGCACTTTTCCAAAAGAAAACATTAAATATTGGTTTTATTACCACATTATTTATACACCCGGTTTTAATGTACATCATCATTAGCTGAAGATGAGGCAGTACACCGAAACCTGATCAAAGTTAAATTTTATCGGCTGAAAAAGTGCAAAATTTGGTGATTATGTTTCAATTGCACCATATCACACCTTAATTTATGCAATCTGGCATGCCTGTTATCATTATGAGAAAACTGCACATTGCTTTTGTTAACATCAGCATAGTGCTCCTTATGATTGTCATAAAAAAAATATGAACACATGCTGACATACTTGGCAAGGAAAAGTATAAAACTTTGATCTGAGAATCAGGAAGGAGGATCTCAGTACTTACAAGATCTCTGAACTGGAAATACACAGAGATAAAACACAATTTGTCATTATTTTCTACAGCAGAGAGCAATATTCTGAAACTAGGAAACAACCTTGGTCTCCAATGATCGCATGAGACGTCAAATAACTGAAATGCATGCCACCTTGGGAGAAAGCAATGCAGTGAACACACCTGACTGGACTGGAGATGATGGGCGGTGAGTACGAGAGTCCGGCCCGAGAGTACATGGAGTGCGGCCTGGCACTGGATGAGACAGGGACGAGGTGGGCACCCCTGATGATGACCGCACTACCGACGGATGGGTTGATGATGGGGGAGGGCCCGTGGTGGAGGTGGTGGATATGGTGATGGGCGTGGGCATGGTGGGAGTGCGCGGCATGGGTGTGGTGCGGGTGGGAGGAGGAGGGGGAGTGGGCGACCGATGGGGGCGATGGGTGATGGTGGTGGTGGCTCGACGAAGACGGTAGCGACGAGGAAGGCGGGCCCTCGCTGATGGTCCTCGCCCGAGACGGCAGACTGTCGCAACGCTCCCTGCTTCCCATCCCTGGATGGAGGAAAACCAAAGCAATGAAAACCATCAAACACCCCATCAACGATTCCCTTCACTTCTCTCAAGCACCAAAATCCATTGAGGTAGGTGCGTGTGTACACCCTGTCGGGTCCTGATGGAGGGAAGCCTCAAGAGAGTGGTGAAAGTATGTGATTCAATGGAAAACATGCAAGAAACCACCAGAGGTCAAAGGAGGGGAGGAACGAAATTTCTTCAGTCGAGACGATTTTGCCTGGAGAACGTGACTTTTTTCCTTCACATGGAAGTGCATTGATTCAAGTGAGCTGGTTTAAAATTTTAAAACACTTGTGGACACTGAAATGGACCTCAATCCCACGAGACATCCCGAGTGATACACATCACATAAAAAGACGACTTGAACATTCACCAGAGAAAGATTGCACTGGTCAGATGAGTAACCTACACTACACGTAACTTGGTAACGTGCTTACTTTGGGAAAGGTTCAAAATTACTTCACATAGAAAATCCTCATCTTTAAAAAAGAAGGAAAAGGATTACTTTGCAACAGTTTAACAAAATGTTAATTTCCTATTTTTATATTGCGAGTCACATTGCAGTAACATTGTAAAAATTTTGTCTATAGAGTTGCGTGGTTTCAAAATGTTAATTAGGTGACAGAAACACCAAATCTTTTGCACTATGTTTCACTACACAACATGCACACGCAAATTAAAACACAAATTATTCAATGTTAGATTCGAACATCACAAATCCATACCAAAATTTTAACTTCCAAAATAACATTCAAGAATTCATAAATATGCAAAAAAATTATATAATCATCCAGAAACTTCAGTGGACAGTGCATAGGAATGAATTCAAAGAATGACACTCAAACTTAAGCTTCCAAATAAACTGTGGTCGAGTAAATATGATCAGAGACTAACAAATACTCTTCCATTTTACCTCAAGTATTCACTTCAAAGACTTCAGATAGCTTACCATTGAAATGATTTCATTTTAGAAAAGTTATTACTCAAATATTTGAAAAAATAATACTTCTGCAGTACTTTGAAAGTCAGAACTAATTATTTCAAATTTTAATAAATCAAAAATAATAAGATTCGTTGACTGGCAAGTTTATTACAAATACTATCATGCAAATTCAATATATTCCCCAGTATAAAGCCCACATGGATCAAATTCATTTTTACCAAATGCATAATGGTCTACGTAAATCTTGTTTTACAGGTAGGCTGCCAACCACAATTGTTTTTTTCTTCAATGTTATTTTGTCAAAATTTCATTCATTAGATGCCACTCGTGAAGAATAATATTTAAACTCAAGATAGGAAAAGTAATGAAGCAGATGAGGACATCCTGGTTCTTTATTATTCTCTCTCAGTATAGTTTGTTAAGATACAACCAGTGATAATCTCAAAAGAGGCATTTGGACATGTATTGGATTTGGATCTCTGCCTTCCTTCTTCGGTAAATCCCTTCTGCTAAAAGCCTCTAACTCCAGTACAGTGCTATCATTTTCACATCAACTCCAAAATTAAAACAGTGGCAAAATCATTCAAAGGGAAAAGAGCAATCCATTTGCACACAAATACAGGCGAATGATAGCTGCTTCATGTTTAGCATTATATGGCATCCTTTAATCGGGCATACCACTGGGATCATTTACATATTTGAGGGGTAGAATAAATCAATGAAAACATGGAATAATATCGAGACAAATAAATGGGAATAACTTTAGCATGGTAATGCAACAATTTCAGAGCGTAAAAATCATTCGCCTTGACTGGGACTCGAACCCAGATCCCTCAATAGAGTTGATGCACAGTGAGATCAAAGTTGAGGATTAAGAAGTGCATCGTGACCACTTAAAGAATAGAAGGGAGAGAGACCACATGGGCCCTGACTGCTGCGGGTATGGAATCTCTTTGTCCTTAGAGACCAAAATCCACCCCTTCTACAATTGTGGGGATTGAAATGGAAGGGAATGTAATAGTCAGGCCCCATTGTTCCAGCAAGTCGAAATATTTTCGAAAGAAAGGCATACACTAAACAGTAGTAAGGTCAATGCTATTTCTTCAAACCATGACATGAGACACAAGTAATGAGTACCATCATTTAACTTCAAAAAGACTCTACCCAAAAAACTGAGTAAGGATCACCAGTATTTCTCTGGGGTAGGACCAGAAATTCTCATAGAAAACGAGACGATTTAATAAACTGCAATCTTAATCAAATTCCAAAGAAACTGCGGGAGATGCCGCAACAGTAACTTTTAACGGAGTCATCCGCTAATGTGCATTTCAATGCAACAATTTCAGAGCGTAAAAATCATTCGCCTTGACTGGGACTCGAACCCAGATCCCTCAATATCCGGTCGAGTGCTGGATCTGGGTTCGAGTCCCAGTCAAGGCGAATGATTTTTACGCTCTGAAATTGTTGCATTGAAATGCAATCTTAATGTTGATTTTCGAAGTGCTCAAAATAATGCATTAATCTACGGTTGACTTGAACCCCAGGGCCAAAAGAATGATTGCCTAGAAATCAAGGTGAAAGATGGTGAACCCATAAGGACACTGTCTTTGTCGCAGGTGGATACTATCTTGCAACAATTTCAAAGTGTAAAAATGCCATTGTGAATAGTTTATGTCATGACATATTCCGCACTTCTATGAATTTGGATATTATCTTGATGCCGAACGATTCTAAATTAGCATCACTTTACTAGCAGCAAAAGTACTTCTTACAAAGGCACACCGGCACATGTTAAATAGTGTTGAGTATTATTTAACATGCATTCCTCGGGCTAAAAAGCTGGATTTGAAGTTAATTTCCACATTAAGCAGTGCAAGATTGGTAAACTACCTCCCTTGAGAGACGACTCCCAACTATGCTCACTAAACTGAGCATGAATGCAACTGAAAATAGATTCCAATAAATGGCTTATAATTGATAACAATCGACAAAAACAACTTCACTTTAAATCCACGGGTAGTGAACTTAAACCTGGGGATATAAAAATGGACGTTTCACAAGCCATTTGAAAAAGAAAGTTTTTTTTTTTTCAAAATACATCATGTTCAAATCGAAGGATTTCATAGACATGATGATCCATCACTTTAAAAAAAAAATTTATGAATGAAAAAATACTTAATACAGTTTTCTATTTAAGGATGTAAATAATCTACATGAAATCAACATGTGAAATTGATTAGTGCCAGTATTTTTGCAATGATTTCCACTCTCAACAAAATTGCATGAAAAATCTTTCATTTCCCATTCCATGAACAGAAAAGCCATACAGAATGACCACGCCCACTCATTCCAGGATTACGCCATGTAATCCAGTTGATTTGATGGGCAACAGTTCCCCTAAAATTGAAGGTGGCTCTAATGTCACTCGGATACAAGGACGCCAGATTGTAAATTAGCCCTTGGAGGACAACAACAAAGGAAGCAGCAAGGGGCAACACCATTGAAGTGGCAAGGCCTGGCTTCCCACGACAAAAGCCAGGACATTTTTCAGGGTTATTTAAATCCTTTGAATCACGATCTGATTTAATCAATTAAGTCTATTGTACTCTAAAAATCAGGTCATAAGTTTACCAGTAAGCCATTTGTCTGTAAACGCAGGATGTGAGACAAATTACATATTGTGAGACATCTGGCAGTCCGGCCCAGACACGGTTCAGGTGGTGAAACTATTTTCTGCTGAAGTCAAAAACGGATACAGTGGGCACATCCTGTAGCGAGACAATCGTCCGAGGCAAAGGAAAGGTTTCATTTTCAAGCAGCTGCCGCCTGCAGCATCACATGTGCTCATCTCTTACTCATTTTCCCAGTGCAATCTCTTCTTTGTGTGTGGTCCACTCATTTTGGGCGAGGACTTGCCTCGAGATATCATGCAGCATGCATTACGTGTCAGACATTGCAGAACAATGTGCTTTCTCAAACATCAACGTGTTCATATGGATGTGTATTTTATATGGACATGTGTTTTTTTCTGGAAAAGTTCCCAAAAACCGTTCCGTCAGTGATTCAAGTAATTAAAAAAGAAAAGACTACAGGAATTTGTTTCCATAACTACACACACCTAACTCCACATGAAATCTCTGTTAACCTTAAATGGTAAAAGCAACCATGTCAAAACTAAATAACATATTTCACCGGGTGATCTAAATATCTACTCCACAACCACTAATCACTCCACAAAGACATTTTCTTTCCATCAACCAAAGATGCCTCTAAGGTTTTTACAGTTTCATAATTTACAAGATTTAAGACCATTTTCCAGCTGTTCCCCTAACCAGAACATCAGTTCCTCTACATGTCACATTAGGCATGTCACAATTCAGAGGAGGAGGGGAACAACATTGCAGGCTGCAGCTACCTCACAGGAAGCAAATTATAATCGCTGAAAACAAGAAAACACATGCGTCATATCATCATCAAAATGGATATTTTTAGAGTCACCGATACTCTCTTCGCATTCCTCAACCAATCTCATACACACGACATTGTTAAAGGCCTATACTAAATTAATGCAATTTTGGATGAAGCACTATTACTGTGGGTCAGGTGGTTACAGCCTGGAAGGAGACAAGGTGGTGAGACATTTATGCTTAGAAAGGAAAAAAAAAACAAAACGCCCAGAGTAACCATTCGACCGTCATTTTTCCTTGGCAACCTGCACACGAGGAAATACCTCCCAAAATCCCTCAGCCAGTTCAAAAAATAAAAAACGCAAGCAAACGTGACACCACAACCAAACCCCAAAATTAATGCAAGGAATGAGGCATGAAAGAGGGGCAGTGGCAGCCTCCCAACTGTTGAGACCGATGCGTTAATAAAGGGGGGTGGAGAGGTGCAGTGCACCTTGCGAGTCCGTGGCACACGCAAGAGCAGAAGAGGGGATCACCCATCAGTCACCACAAACCAATACCTGAGACGGAATGGCGCCTCTGAGAGGGTGAAATGGCAGCTGCAGTGGTGCCTGCCTGCTGGTTGTGATGCTGCTGCTGGTGGTGCTGGTAGTGGTGGTGGTGATGGTGGTGGTGGATGCCACTTTGCTGCCCCCGTTGCTGTGCACCGGCCCCCACCCACCCACCGAGCCTCTGCGGGAGCCCCGACGACGAATGCTGTGTGGGGTGGGGGTGAGGCAGGGCCTGTGGCCTCCAACCTAGGCGGGCCATCGAGGGAAGGGGAGAGAGCAACAACAATCAGGGGTGGAAGAGAGAGAGAGAGAGCATGCAGGATGAGAGCAGTGGAGAGGGAGTGCAGAGATGATGGTTGGAGGGAGGACTGAGGGGGTTGGGGACTAAGGGGGTAAGGGGTCTGCAGCACCATGCATCCATGCGGCAGGGGTCTGCTTTTTTGAGGTCCCCAAATGGTGAAGCAAGAGGTGAGTGGGTGCTCTAGTTGCATGACCAGTGATATGAAACCTGAGAGGTTCCTCTGAACATTTTTCTGTCAAGAATGATATGAATAGGAGCCTTCCACCCTATTCACTTCTATTGTTTATCACTATCCACATTGACTATGCACTTATTACATCAGGGTTTTTCAAAGTTTGATCAAGTGCGACTGTGACACCATAGGGTACTACTGCATGGCCAAACAACTCTTAATTGAACTCCCACAAGGATGTAAGTGCAAAACAGTTCACCTGTTCCATTTTTTTTTCCAAGTTTACCATTGCATGCAAATTCTAATCGAATATGTGTAAAGCATTTTGAAATTAATACAAATACACCACATTCTTAAAGTTAATCCGCCTTTAAACGAATGACAGCCTAAGCAACGATTTGTAATGACTGGAATTGAATATTAATACGTGGTAATGACCCTTCAATTAACATTTGAAATAACTTAAACATTGGTATAAAAATTATACCAACTTTTTAAGAGTTTCATGTGTTATTTTGGAACATTCAAGGACTTAATCTCTTGCTTGGGGACCTGAGAAGATCAGTGGTGATTTATTCAAACTTCAAGATGAATAAGGATTTATGTTTAAATTCGTACATTCTATTCTAGAGATAAATGGATGTTGCATTTGCAGGTGTTGCCATACTTTTTAACTAACAAAATTTTTATAAACAATATTTCTATTTTTTCAATGTCAGCAATATGCAATTGGTTCCTGGAAATAATCTAATTAGTATTTAAACATTTCAGTTCACAGACTTAACTCCTGGTTGCATTTTTGGCAAGCAGGGTACCACCTGCACTTTCACTGAATCAGTCCCTCAAACTTCACACCACTGGCCGCAGGTTAGAGGGAAGTGGAGAGGAGAGTGGGTGGTGTGTGGGCGGGTGTTGTACAAGGAAGGAAAGGGATAGAGAGAGAGAGAGAGAGACAGGTGGGGGTGTGCAAGCACTGTGCCCACTAGAGACTGGTGGTGCACTCACATCACGCAAGAGAGGAGTCAGGAACAATAACAGCACACATTAAAAGAAATTGACATCTAGAGAGGCTCTTTCGACCCATCTTCACATTCATTTGCCAACCCAGAATCATGGGAATAAACAGCCTAATCATTTTAGCAACAATAATCATGTATGAAAGTAAAATATTGAACTGAGTACGAAAGCTAGGCCTTAAGCGATTGACACGGGGACAATTAACAAGAGTTCCACAAAAAAAAAAACACCACATGACTTCTCGAATTCAAAGAGGGAGGAAATTTTTCATGGCATGAACAAGTCATACAATTGAGGAGAAATAAACTATTTCAGAACTTTTTATAAGAATAATGTACCTTTGTGTGGTTTAATTTACTCAAACTGCATTCAAAACATTTTTCACTTCTAAAAAAATTCAGTAGACCTTAAATGATCCTACTGAGCACATACAGGGAAAACACGCTGAAAATTCTAAGGGGGATCGAAGTGATCATCCCAGGATGGGCACATTTTCCATCATACATGGGGGGAAGAAATGGGCAGAGCCATTATTTAGAGAATTAAAAATGTGACAGGTATAAATGCCTACATTTAAATTAATAATTTACCTTTAGAAACATAACAGACTATATGAAAACGTGATTTCAAAAAATAAAAAAGTGGTTTATGATCAGGGTGCCAAAATGTTAAGGAACTCCAAGCATGGAACAAGCCAGCTGGAAAAAACCAACCCAAAATATCATTTCTAACTTGACATGATTTAAATGCAACTGGCCCATGAATAAAATCAAAGCTACACTTGATGATTTCTGTGTCACAAGGGTTCTATCTTTCAGATGATCTTATATGAGAATGAAATGCTCAAAATATGTTTTGATTCATGTATTTCTGGAATTTTTATCTAATGCATATTCCATTTTTGACAGGTTGAACTGAAGTACAAATACTGATTTACTGTAAAAATAGGATATTTCCATTCAAAAAAAATTATTAAATTAACTCATTCAAACAAAGACATAGAACGAGCATTTTAAGAGTGACTTAAAAAAGTGCCCCCACTATGACAAGTGACACAGAAACTGCACTGCATTCCTTGCCATAAAAAATTCTAATGATTCTGCATTGAATAAGGGTGGGATGATGATTATCAGATGGTTTAGAATGACTGGAAATCGGGATCCACCTTCGTGGATGGCTTAAACACCTAAATGATGAATTCTCGCCACAATGAATTCTCACAATCCTGATGAAATACTTTCATTTCATTACGCAAATATATGGAAAAATGCATAAGGCCCTAATGATCGTTCTGTTCCTTGAAGTGAAACCTGAGGTCAATGAACTAATACACTGTCAACCTCAAATGCAACACGAAAATGGGTCCTTTCCTAGCAAGAAGAAGACACACAAACATTGCACTCAATGATTAAAAGGGTTAAAAGGTTACAACAGAGGATACACTTCGGGGAGACTGGGTAGGGCTTCACAATTTCGCAGCCTCTTCAAGCACACTCCATAGACTCATAACATTGTGTCTCTATCATGTACTCAACAGACTCAAGACACATTTTACCAACTCAAGTGACCATTCAATCACATCTGACCGATTTGAACACCATAATACCTTGTGGGGGTTACATTTATGACCACCATTAATGTTAGAAGCTGTGACATTAATGCAAGGCATTAATAATGCAAAACGGAATGATACCATAAGAAAAACAAGTCAAATTATCACCACCTTGAAATTAACTTTGACATTAATTATCCTTAAATAACAATGAGATTGTGCTCTGAATCGTACTCTTGATGATTTTATAATGGTAATCAGTAGAGCCAGTCCATTAGTTAGTGCTACTGATAAAGAAAGCAAATTACATTAAATGCATTCACCTGTTTAATTACCAATGTATCATTCAAATCAACTGGCCTCTAGGCCACCTCATGTGGTCCAAAATAAAAAATTGTTCAATCAACATCATAATATAAATAGGATAACATAATAAAGATAGGAGAGTTTTAATTGAGTAGCATACGATGAAAATGATTCAATCCTACAACCTGGAAAAAATCTATCTCGCATGGCGTGCAAGGCCAACAATTGTAAAGGAAACCAATCCACTATTGCTTTACGGGGTATATCTTGTGTTATAACCACAATTGGGTTTTTTTTTGTGACTGTTTTGGGAAAAGTAGGGATATGCAAAGCTTCGGGATTTGATTCACAAAATGGTTGAATGATTTGATTCACGGTTCGAAAATTGAAATCCTCAAATTTAAAAATTTTGTATTAAATGCATAGTTAAGTATGAATTGCTAATATTTTTTCATGATGCCATCAAAAAACAGAGAATTGAATACAAACTCAAGTTCGAGTAATTTGCCATTTAAGGTGAATCATCATCATATTTACAATTATTTTAGTACTTTATCACGTTGCCGTCTTATTTCTTTTCAAGCAAATATTTCACAAAATGTGACCAAAAACAAGAAATACAGATTTTTTACAAAGTTTCATTCCTCTATTTGAAATTGAATTAGTTCAAAATGGCCACATTTTATCTTGATTCATTGGAAAAATGAGATTACGTACAATCGAACATTTGTTTATTCATTAGACACACCAAGACAATCAAAATCTTAAGGCATAACGGCAAGTAAATACCCAAAATTTTTTAAAATTTTTAACAAAATTTGATTTGCTTAACATTAGACTAACTGCGCTTAGTTTTCATTTCTCACAAGATATTGCAGCTCCCAATGATCCTACTAATCCCACTGATTAAATTATCCATCAATAAATATCAAATGAAAATACACCGACATTATGAAGTTTCAGCATATAGTGCAGCTATTGATCATGATTCACTTTTAAAATTTGTCCTGGATACCCTATAGCTTATTTCTCATTCAAAAAAATGACTGGCACACTAGACATAGTAACACGAAACTTTGATTTGGGCCAAAAAGATCAATAATTTATTATTGTATTACGTACTAAAAAAATTGGAAGTTCTAAATAAAATTTGTAAAAAGATATTCCAAACCTTAACTCACTCTATTAAAATAATTACCACCAATTTAACTTGCATGGGCAATGCGTAAAATCGGTAATTTCTGATCTAAAAATTCTCTTCACTGATTAAATTTGATGACTCATATTATGTAATTCTACGGCTTAATTTTCAGTTTTATTTTAAGATTAAACCATTTTCTCTAGCTTCTCTAAGGGACCATTGAAATGGCTGAGGATACTATTTCAATGAATAAAAATTATAATTTTGCTTGTAAAAACTTTTTCTAATAACTGTTTGAAATTTATCGCTTGAAATTGACAAACCTCGTAACTTCCAATTCATGATATATTAAGGAAAACATTTATATTAATGAAAAAACAGCCACAACAGGAAAATCATTGACTTACAGCATTGGATCCCATTTAATACAATATATTGAGATATATGCGGTTATTTGAGAATTATCAAATCACCTAGCGAAGCATTTTAAAATTTGTTTAAAAATGTGTAAAGAGAAAATATGCAAGGCAAATATTTGTACGATCAGTCTATTGTAAATGCCATCGAGCCATAAAGCATTTCTGAAAATATATGAAAATGGCATTTTTTACTATTATTTAACGTAAATAGTTTTTCATGATCAAAATAAACTTTGGAAGTATAAATTTTTAAATATGCACTCAAGATCACACATTAAGGTATTTAAGGCTTAAAAATATTGAACAGAAAAAGAAATTACATTTTTGTGTTATTGCATCCGAGTAACCCAAAGCAAAGCATGTGACCAACCAACCATGAAGACCATCAACAGTATAAAATAACAGAAAGAGAGATGGCTTAATAATTGCTCGCTGAGGCATGACTTTTGACAAAATTATTTAACAAACAAAAGTTCACAATCCATGAGGTTACAAGTCAAATGTAATTTTCCCAAAATTCTATCACAACCAGAAGCATGTTAATCATTTATCCTCATGTTAGTCTTAACTTTATACGTAATATGATAATTCTAGGAGGAAAATTTAAATATCAAAAAATCTATTGAAGAATTTAACATCATAAAAATTTTTAACATTTTAGTTGCACAAACAGCTAATAATTGGAAATTTGAAAACATTATGTTTTGCTGATATGAAAACAAAAAATGGCGATAGAAATATGTTTGTGGAATGCAGAAATCATTATTTTATCATTACAAGTGTTCTACATATTTAGGGAAACTTGCGATTACTTCTTTCTAAGATTTACATGACACAAGTGTCCCAACGAACACTTCCCAATCTTGCTTAACTTTCACCCATGTACATCCAGTATTATAAGGGAGAGACAATGAAGGCCAGTTCACAGCGAACGCAAGAACTTGGGAAACAACTTAATTTAGAATTGAGAGAATATGCACAGAGTCATGAGTCTTTTTACAACATGCACCTCAGGAATTTAAATTAATTTTAAATGAGCAACGTTCAATTTTTAAGACTAAGCTGTTGAATATCGCAAGTACGAGGAAGAGAGTGTTCTTAATGTCATATGTGCTTGTATTCCAGGGACATGAGCGAACAAAAATCATAATATCCTTATAAACAATGAAATTTACTGCTATGCTTATCTTGGAATATACTTGTATGAGAATTTGCACTTGCACCACTGCTGACTTAATTAATCAAGTCGTTACATTCAATGTGAACTAGCCATAAAGGTTGACGACAGCTGTACAGCTAAGGAAAATCACAGATTTACTGGGTGTGGAACAAAATGAAGATGTAAACGCTAGTTACAAGCACCAGAACAACTATCAGATACAATTATCCATTGAAGAAAACGGGAAAGAACTGTCCACATCAATGGATATACCCACAGCATTACTATTTAGTAGCAGCTGTTTGGAAAAAGTGGTAACATATAATTATATTATATAATATTAACAAGACTATAACAATTATTCAACGGTAAATAATATTCTAGCTAAAATCATCACCTTAAAAGTAGCCTGAACAGTGAAATAATCTTGCAGTGGAAACAGAATAGAAAAACTTCATTTTTTAATGGTTGATTACCATCACTAAACCTTTCAAACAATTCTATAATCATGCTTGGTGTTACTATTAGATACTGAAGTACAGTACATATTTAAATATCCTTCAAATACAAATGAGCAATTATTATTTTTTAAACCATGAAACCTCAAATTCATGTTTCTGAGGGAACCAGTGAATGAAGATGTAAAATCGAGTTTTATGCTAACTTGAGGTTAGGAGGAGTTAACAATGTTTTTCAGTTTATTTTGATGCTTGACAAAGATGATACCACACAGGATTGTAATAAAATACACGCCAATCATTTGTTTATTCACAATAAAATTCCTCATACTGAAATAATGGAAAAACAACTTCTCATATAAACACTAAGAGATCTATATCAAATTTAGATAGAAAATTAATACTCTCAGTTCATCATTAAATGTTTTTCAGCACTGTAAGTGCACTACACATCAAAATGCAGAGTGCATTGTGGACTGAGGGCCTCAAAGAGAGAACAAAGATGCTTCGTATTTTAGACTATCTTCTTCCCTGTTACATTGTCCATATTTTAGGATAATTACTGCTTTCCACTGACTGCCATAAATAGCCATTTAATGTGAAAAGCAGAGTACTAGACTATTGCTTGCTTTGAAGTTTGATCCCTTCTGTTGCACTTGAATTCCAAAAGTGAACGCTCAGAAAATCATATTTTTGAGATTTAAATATTTTTTCAAAGCCGACACCCTACAGCAAAATACATTAGATCAAAGACTTTATAACTTCCCCAACTACTAAAAAATCTCTCAGAGCTTTGACTTAATTTTAATACATCCCAGAAATCAAATTTACATAGATCTCGATTTTATATGTGTTTCAGTGGTCCCAAAAAACATAAACCAAAAAATCCACAAAATATTTCAATGTGTGTAGAAAAGCATTAAGGCAGCAGAAATTCTTTGAAATCAATTTTCACTTGCGCAGGGCACTATGTACTGAAATCAGGTAAAAGTCCAACATAAACAGTCATACATACCTTCATTCCTTTGTACCAACAATGATCATTCTCTTTTACACCAAACCAAATATTTGTGAACTTAAATTGATTAACAATGCCTAGATCACCAAAGTTCAATAATTATCCTATAAATACTCTTCCCCATTTTATTTCTCCCAATTGCACTTTCCATAAAAATATTTGTGTGCCAAGCTAATCATAATTATCTAGTTTAAAGTCTTCACAAATAACACTTAGGAATTTTCAACTATCATTACAGGTTTATCATAACTGCCGCTCCTAAAGCAAAATAATATTAAATATAAAAAGAAATCAGACAGGTATGGTCAATTCAAAATATTCCTCACTCTAATCCCCTTTCTTTCTCATAACGTACTCCTAATAACTACCACTAACAGTGAATGCATCCTCCAGGTATGTCAAAGGATATTCCATTAAAATGCGTTGCTGCCCCTAACACACAACGCTGCAGGGTGCTTTGATTGACTCACCTGCTGACTGTGGGGGAGCAGAGATGCTGCCGGGGGAAGACACGTTGAACCCATGCTGACTCTGATTTGTCGACTGCGTGCCATACCGGGCACTTGATCCCCGCTGGAGCACCGACACTGGCTTTGACGCTTCGTTGGCCGATGAAGACCGAGCCCTCGGGTGAGGACCAAGATCTGCATCACCCCCACGGTCTGCCTTCTGCACGGAACTGTTTCGACAGCTCATCATGGCACTGCAATGGGTGCTCGCATTACACATATAAACACACAAATCAACTAACAGAATGTTGGAAAACTTTGCAGCTAGTCACAGCTGAGGATTTCTTATTGCACCTCTCCCTCAGAACAGACACATGCAAACTAGAAAATCTTCAACAATTCAAAAATAAAAATGAACAATTTATTTCAATTTGGACATGTAAAATTATAATGATTTAATTCAGAACACTATCTTTGTCTTAATGAAGGCTGCTTCATTAGAATCTGTAATAAATTTTGGATGTAAGTTATTTATACCACGACCATGTCTACCCTTGCGAGACACACACTAACATGTTTATAACTCTTCCTGCTGGGCTTTGTTTCTCATTAATTATTTAGAAAATTATTGCCAAATTCCAAGTCAAGTCTAGGGTGAACCCTTTCCTTTAAAAAGGCACATCAACACAAACAGATATTCAACTCTTTGATTCTATGTAATAAAATGATCATATTAAATACATAAGCATGAAAACTGGGTCATTCCCTTACTTAGTCATATGCAGGCATAAGGCAACTTTGGCAGAGTTAATACTTTTACTTGGCATTTAAATTCAAAACAAAAATATTAAAAAAAATGAGGTGTACACCTTTAGCAGGAGGGCCACAGATAACAGATGCGAATTTCAGAACCATAATATTAGACATCACCGACATCAAATTAAAAGTCATTAATATTTTGTTGCAGTGTCAACGATGATAGTTTTTGAAGGATTTCTTAATAAGTCATAGTTAACCTATTATAGGGTGCAAAATTATGCAATTTACATTTCTAGAAATGCCATTTATTTCACCAATGTAAGAAAACCATTGCATAATTTATGCAAACTTTGTATTTTTTTGGTTTCAAAATTTATGACCTTTCACAAAGTTTTTTTGCCGTGCAAAAATGAAATATCCATTAAAAAAATAGGATGCGGTTGTCCAGCAGGCTATAGTCGACTCAGTACTACATGAATTCTGTCCTAACCTATCACATGAACCTTTGGGTTGATAACTGTGATTACATAAAAATAAAGGGAAATTAAAGTTTTCTATGACAGCTTGGGAAGCTGAGGCTGCAAAAAAACATTGGAAACAGATGGTGAAAAACTTTTACACGACATAGAAAGCAAGAGCAAGTTTTGATGCACAGGACTAAAATTCTGCACTTTTTACAAAGGGATTCATAGGATTCAATGGTGCTATTTCAAGTTATCTAATGATTTGCCCACATTGAGAATAAGAGTATGCTTGTAATATGACTGAAAAGAAACAACACCTAAGCAAAGTGGAAACTAATGATTTCCCATTGTTTCTAATGTAAGCTGCACAAAAACATCCACACACATTACGTACCTAACAGTTAATATTTTCAAGTACACGCAACTTTACATAGATCTGATGCAGAGATAGACGTATTGAATCAATTGTAATTTTTATTGCATTATTTTGTACAGATTCTACTTTTGCCAGGTTTAACTATCCCATGAAGTGAACATACACTTTGTATGAGCATGGCATGCATCAAATTATCTGAAAAGCTACTCAAAAAATGGCGTTTGCTGAATTTTCCATATTTATACTGCAAGTAGTGTTCAATCTTTGTGGAGATTTTCACAAAGAATTCACCACTCAAGTCAAGGATTTAATGTAACACCAGAGCCAAAACCACTGCCAACAGAATCAAGCCTAGTGCGCAATATACTTCTCGAGAGGCCACTGATTACGTACTGTAAGATGGCATCATGCATGTTCTGGGCAATATTGGTGTCCTCCGTCTGCATCCACAGTTCCCCAGCTCCCGTTACCGATGACCTTCCAACCTCCATGTAGAAAAAGCAGTCAGAGTGGCCACAGCGACGAATGGTGTTCAACTGTAAAGGGCAAGGAGGACGGGACTTGTGAAGTTGAACGGAGAAACTCTCACATATTGAATACACTGATGAACCATTACTCTTGGCTTCACCAGATGCGGAACAATCAGGAGAACGGCCACACCTTTCACTCTCCTCACAGCCCACAACTCATTCCCTCACCGCATTTACGCACCACCGATTGCACACACTGGTCGTGTTTGTACAATCTGCCAGTTTTCAATAATTCCCAGAATACAGCACACTTCCACACATGTCATCATTCAATCTTTCCCACACCTACATGAGCAACAAAGAGTACCGCAAACTCCACCCGTTTTGAAGATTACCAATGGTATTCTCTCTTCCCAGTTCCCCACAATTTTATGTTGAAATTACAATCATAAACATAATTATAAATGCTTTGAAACTTCCGACATGCTCTTTAAAAACATACAAGTTTGAAATTGCACAGTTTTTGATGTTCATCACAAAATCAAAAGAAGTCAATAGGATTTCATCTTTTAATTAAAACATTTTTTTTAATATCCAAACTTTCCCATTTCCGTTTCATGGACATTCAATAGTCCTGAAATTTCCATATTCTCCTTTAAGGTGGGCAAATTCTACAGTTTTACCAGCCAATAAATCAGTCATTAACTATCTTCACTGCATTATTTTTATCGGTATCATATGAGGAATATGAATCCATATCAGTGAACCTTTGTCAATATTCATCATTTTTGTTTAGCTTCCTGACAATACATTCTGCGGTTCCCTTGATGATGGTTCGGCAATCTTGTACAACTATAATTCCACCTTTATAAAAATGGCCAGAAAATGGAAAAATTATACTTTTCATGACTAAAAATATTCAAAATTATACTTTTCAATTATCTATCCTTCACCATGGTTCCATTACCACGTATAATCGAAAGTTCACTGAATATCAATTCAAACGATCATTAAAAGGCTCATTTAAGGATCATTTGAAAATTGTAGGGGTCTTTTGCTCACTCCGCTGGGGAGTCATGCTTTGTGCTTTGCACTAAATGTCACACCCTAGAGGGGGTGGAAGTTGTTGCTGCCATTCTTGTACTACTGGTTGAATGGATCACTAAATAGAAGCAAGATGTGAGAGGGGGCGAGGACAGAATGTGCCGGATAGTGGCTGTGCAAGTTATGATAATTTCTTCATTTAAATGAGTACATTCCAATTTCTTTCGCTCAAGACATTTCAGCTATATCACCCCAAACTTTACATTAGTTTTGTAGTTTTATTCCTACATAATTTTTTAATTTATTTTTGAAAAAATACCTGTTGCACTTCTAACACACACATGAATATTTGGATTTGGGAACACTGTTAGTGAGCAATAGCTCGGAATGGATTGAGGGCACTTACTAAACCACTGAATGGCGCATTTAACCATTGACCTATTGAAGCCTTAAACCAGAGAGTCATACACCCCTCTTCTTCATCTTAATAGCTCTCCTGCCCCAAACAAGTTATAAAGAATGCTTCACTTAACTCCGACACAATTTAAATTTTTCCTCGATGCACAACATTTTCTTTGGGTCCTTTGAATTTTTGAATCCTTGTAATGCAGTCTTATGCAGCAATTTACACTTACAATTTGAAATATTCTGCCATTAATGATCAGTAAAATGGTGGCTAGCACACTTTACACGAAGCAAATGATGAACAAGGCTGGTTGTACGTTTAATATATTAACTGAAGAATGAATTATGAATGCTTATTTGATTTCCTTGAGAACATATTTATTCAGTAGACATTACGGCATTATATCAGCACTACATGCATGCCAAGCATGGTAATGGTTGCAATTTGAATAATTTTCTATTCGATCAGTTTCAGAGAATCCTGTTTCAGTAGATCCTGAAACGGTAGATTTCATTGGAAGTGGAACAGCTCTGGATAATTAGGCTAATAGCTATTTTATTACATTTTCATCTATTACTAGTAGTAGTTATTTTAATGGGAGGCAACTGACAGCTAAGGTAATTTGCACCATTAGGGATGGATGGGAACGGAGGAAGGGTGGAGAGAAACCCAGCATCGGCATTAGCCTACTCTTGTCAAAAAGGCTCCAAGGGAGCCATAGTTTAACGTCCCATCCGACTGAGGTCGCACTCACTCTAAGTGCTCTCCACAAAGCACCTGGGATTGGGATACCACTGAAAAATATCTGCCACCTCCGGGATTCGAACCGGGGCCCTCTCAGTGGGAAGCCTGTACGTTAGCCACCACACCATCGCGATCCCCCTATCTATTACTACGTACTTCATCACTATAATAGGTATCTAATCACTTTTGTTAGATTTATTTCTCTATCAACAAAAACTTCATATGCTTAATTTATGGAAAAATGGCCATTTTTTGAAGATCTCATCAATGACTCTGGTAATTATAGCAGTTTTCACTATAATGTTAACTTTAGGTTATTAATTTTTAATTATTCAGTGGTCTTCAGTTTACCAGATAGATAAATTAAATAAAATTATGGAACAATTAATATGATTCTACTTCCTTCGCTCCAAATTAACAGTCACCTTGATTCAAACTTTTTCTAATGCACTCAGAAGAGTAGAAGAATGGTTTCACTGTACCAACCAATCTACAATGGCAATAATGGAACTTGGTTGCTCAACACATAATGCAATGCAATTAAGCAAATATTGCTGCAGAAAAACTTGGGCATAACTACAAACATTTAAATTGACCCTACCAGAACACCCATGTTTCCGGGAGGAAACTTATAAAAATATGACAATGGTAAACCAAAACTCACGGAGAACTCGACTGAGTCACTCAGTATTTCAGAAGCACTGGCATTGACTGGAGTGCCCTGCTGAGTCACAACGCTTCCATTTCGCACCAAGGTCAGTGAATGGGAGGTCAGACACAGCATGTATGAGCCAAGGATGTTGCGGCTGCTACCCAGGCCTTTCTTCTGAACTTGCACTTGCCACACATGCTCTGCACATAAAATACATAACAAGGAGAAAAATTAGAAACCTGGACTCACTAACTTCAAGCTGAACAACAAACAGACACACTTTGTGTTACACTCAATCAAACATAAACATATCAGCGGTGAGATGAGCGGTGGAAACAACTTTGGTTCCACAGAGGAAAGAAATAAACTTGTTCTTATCACACGCAGCTAATCACACCTTCTAATTCACTTATCATTATTAGTATACTACTAATTAAGGCAGTTTTGGATGGGCACAAACTACACAACGATAACTTTCATGGCATCACTTACCAAATGCCGGCTTTGGGCGCTCCCCTTCAGTGGTATCTTCACCCCGTTGCGTCTCGAGCAGGGCATCCAGCCACTGCTGCGCCTCCTCTTCGGAATCCAGGGCCAGGCCAAAGCAGTCATCCTTCGTGTACAGTGCCACCACATAGCGCTGCTTCAGGTCATTCCTGCGGTTAATATTGAAGCAGGACTGCAGAGTGATGACCCTGTTCAAGTCAAAAATTGCAACGCACATTAGCAGATGACTACACGCAAAATCTCCCGTGGTTTCTTTCAATTTGTCAAAGGTAAAAGCATGATTTTATTCTAGTATAAAAAGTTTGGCTTTAACCTCGTGAATTGGGGGAAAATGTAAATGACTATGAATACCTGTGATATTACATGTTTGGTATTTTGTCATAACATCTTGTTCCTTCAAAGCCCTCAAAATTTTGGGGGTAAAGCCTTGTTAGCTTTAACTGACTTAAGTACTTGGCCGGACTTTGAGGGATCTGGGTTTGAATCCAGGTCAAGGTGAATGATTTTTACACTCATAAATAGTTGATTTGGAGATGAGTTCAAGGTATACTTCCATGCAGTTAAACCACTGATTAAAGACACCCTCACCAATCACATAATCTGCTGCTCAGATATAAAAGAACAGAAGTCAATGAAACAATATTTTATAAGCCTTTAGCTCCCAGGCACAAGTTTCAGCAAGTTTCTGAAGTCTTAAGGAAAATTTTAACAAGAAATAGAACTTTTTGATTTTTTTGAACTTTTTGGTTTTTCTTTGGAAGAAAAGAGAAGTAGTTGGACACGTTCCAAGGCTGGTTTGCAGCAGTTTCAGCAAAATCCACGGGACTCAAGACATCGCTTTGCCAATAAATAAAATGTAAATATGTCAAACATGCCCGATGTAAGTCTAAACAATGAGTCGCTGTCGCCTTATCAATACAAAACTAATGGTGAGCAATATACAAGATGTTTTTTGAACATAAACTGTGAAACAATAATGAATCTTCATCACACACAACGCAAACAAGATGATACACATACAACTGGCTTTAGTGAATCATTCTTCAGGGGCTTCCTTCTTTAATTCCAAATTATGAATTTATTTGGGAATTTTATTGATTAAAATACCATCTTTTTCTGATTTTTTTCCCATGTATTTGAAATCTGAAGAGAAACTTTTTATAAATTATTTCTCTTTGCTGCACATTCCATTGTTCCTGGGTGTTTACAGTTCTCGCAGTTGTGCTACCATTGAAAATTTAATGACAGTGTGCCCTGTTCATAGTACTGGTTCTATCCCCAGTCCTTGAGCTGTCCCAATTACAAACTGGTCTCAAAACTAAAATGAAAGCAATTGCCATAATGAATTACCTATTTCCATACCAAATTTCTGATTTTCTCAAACAATTTAGCCCTTATCCTGAAATCATCCGGAATTATTGTAGAAACTGGGTAATTCAAATGCCCAAAAAAATGAAAGTCCAAAAACAAACTTTAATAAGAACACATAAATGATCAACTGCTTGTACTACTCAATCAGTTACAACTTACACCAACTGAACAGGCGTCAGGAATTCCAAAAATATTCTTAATGTTACTAACATGACTTCCCTCAACTCCTCCCAGTCGATACTTTCCTGCATTCCAAATATTGTACACCGTCAGCACATTTTATTCACTTAAGGTTATTTTACTAAAACTGTAAGAACTATCTTTTTTTATTCGAGTGCCCATTAAGACATGATCAGTCAATCAAACATTTGATTCTTCATACTTTAAATGGACAGGAAAACAATTTCACCAAGATCAAGGACATATGTACATATAGTATTATTACGAAGCGTGCATGTCTCACCTCTTGGGGGGTTGATGAGCCTTCCACTTCTTCTCGCTGTCATAGTATTCCAAGCAAGATGGATGGTCTCCACATTCAGCACGGAGCACAAAGAACTTCTTCTTCATTGTCTGAAAAAATGGGAGGAAAATCGGTGAGTTAGAAAATACTTGAAAAAAACCCTCCGTGGAGCCCACCATCTCCCAGTGCCATTCAGCAAGGCTGCAATCTTGCAGGGGAATGCACCCATGGAGATAGCAAGTTGGCCAAAGTTCTTGAACCGCCTTTCTCTACTGAAATATTCTCTTTCACCACCCTCACTCAAGGGTGGTGCAATGGACCAGATGCATGTTGACATTATCAAAACTAATAACTGGAGAGTAATATTAGTTTTTTTCACCTGATCCAAATTACACAAGCAAAACATATCTGCCCATGCCTGCCACTGACTATTTGATCCAAAATATTTTGCCATACATTTTGCTTTTTGACTAACATACATGGTTGGTATAAAAAGTGTAGGGGACAATTTTTTCCTGACGTAAGCGTAAGGTGCTGAATTCAGACCGTCACTTAAGTGTGCACATGATCGAAGATCGTATTGGCATTGTCAAGATGACAGTGCACACCATTATCACTGAAAATTCGGTGATGCAAAAGATCTGTGCTAAATTCGTCCCAAAGGTCTATACAACCAAGAACAGAGTCGAGTGTCTGCATGCAAAGACATCGCGATGATTCCCCAACCCCCTTACAGTCTCGACTTGGCACCAGCAGACTATTTTCTATTCCCAAAAGTGAAATCCTCCCTCAACGGAAACTATCATGGGACCCTGAGGGCTATCAAAGAATCTTGCACACGTACCCTTAACCTTCCAGAATCCACCAACTAGGGAGCCTTGTTGAGGACAAGCCACTAGCAAAAGTGTGTCGATGCTCAAGTGATGTACTTTGAAGAATTTTGAAGTATTATAGTAATATCTCAAATAAATCTATTTTATCAAAAAATTTTCCCAGTACTTTACATACAAACCATGTATGCTGTTTGAGCTACAGTAACATAATCAAATTTTGTGCACATGACATTGATTTAATAGTATTTTAAGTTGAAAAGGAACAAAACTGTATTTGCACAATTAAGAGGGTAAAAAGAAACTTAACATTTCCACCATAAGGATTCAATACTTCACACGGCCATGGTTTCACTGCTGCACAGCATCATACCATGGTCATGTGAAGTATTGAATCCTTATGGTCGAAATGTTAAGTTTCTTTTTACCCTCATAATGAAGGAATTCCACAAAGTTAAACCTGAAACTGTTATGTTTGCACAATTAACTTCTATAATAAATAAACATATAATTCATAATTCAATACCTTGCTTATACACCTAAATATGGAGGAAATTGAACATAAATGAAGGTAAACTGCACTTGTAACTAAAAACTAGTCCTCAATAATCCAACAATGCAAGCAGGTAAAAATTCTCAAGTAATTTCACAAAAGTGATAATAATGTGTGTAATAATTAATGTGAAAATGACATTATCCTCTCTAATCCATTTGATCTATTTCCATACATTATCTTGCCCAAATGAATCCGAATCATTATTATACTTGAAGACATTAATCAATGAAGTTTTTATGCATACTTGAAAATTGGCATTAGTTTTCTTAAGTAATGCTCTATTCTAACTTGAGGTATGCCTGTCTTCTAAATTTCATAATCAATTTTCCACCACAAGAACCAGCTTCACAATTCATGGTATACACTCCACACATGGCTTTCACGAGTGTATAAAGCAACATAGAATACAATAACTGGAATAATTTAGGATACCTTAGTTGGCATTCCAGCAATAATAAAAAAAGGAATAAAGAAGATAGTGCCGTAAGCGTTGATGGGGTTACCCTTACCTTTGCCTTCTTAATGTATCCTGTCTTGAGGACTTCGCCCCCACTTGAGGCAGGCCTTGTGCCTCCCCCAGACCCCCCCCCAGTCACCCAATTCAGAGACATTGTCTGCTCTTCACTGTCGAGGGGGGTAGAGATTACGAGTCAATCAGTACCGCCACCAGCTGGAGATGACGCATGACCAGACAATGAGGCAGACTCGGGGGGGCATCTAGCCTCTACCCTGCTGAGAACACACATCTCGAAACTGCAATGGATGGAGAAGGAATGGCAAAAAAATTATTAGATCCACATGCACAACTCTTTCATCACATCACCCGCCCTAGCAATAAGAAGGCAGAAATTATTTCGTGAAAAGTTTCCAGTAGCAATGAGTTGATTCAGTCCTTCATTTCCCACTTCCACTTAAGTTCTTGAGTTTAAAACCATCACTGTCATCCAAACAAATAAAATTTGTTAAAGTTACACCAAGCTAGGTCATATAAGATCATAATATAATATCCACGGCATAGTATTAAAGATCCCACAACACATTTCCAAATCAATGCATTATACTGTGCTGCCCTTTCAGCATATCTAAGCTTCACTGTGTCACCAAATCTATTATGCAGATATGAGGTCTGCAAGTGATCACAAAAAGTCATGAATTATGAGATTTAAAGATTTATTAAATAGTACTCTAAATAAGAAGCCTAATAATAATAATAATCCAGCACATGTGTTAGTAGTAGTCTTACAATGTGAAGTCATACTACATAAAAAGCATTACACATGCACCAACGGATTGAACTACATCTCCAAATACGGATACGAAATATTATGGAATCCAATATCTATTAAACTTATTCATATTTGAGTTTATCAAAGTAGAAAAAGACATGGGATGACAAAGAGAAGTTTCGCCTTCGCTCCCAAAACTTTTTTTAAGCATGGTATATTTCAAAACAATTTGGCACCTCAAAAATTTCAGAAACTACACTTAGTATAATTTCTATCAACTTGCCTTTGTGTGACAACACTTGAAACAAACATGTGGCAAACTAGTCAATTTATAACTGGTAGTATGAAAAAGTGATACTTTCTTGGATTTTTTTCTTTGAGATTTTGTTTATTATTTAACAACTAGACACCTTGGAACCAAACCATTCATAGAGCCATTGGAGTGGAATGAAAACCAAGAGCCAAACTGAACTGACATCATAATTGAAAATAGCTAGACCAGTCCATTGCTTGTTTTCGTAAATAACTGCAAATCAAGTTTTTTCCTTCTTTCCCTTTTTCATATAAATTGCACTGTTTATACAAAATAAATGTATTACATTGACGGGTATAGGAGTTACTTATACTGTCTCATAATTTGATTGAGTGATCATTAAGTTAACCATTGGTTTATAAGGGGTTTAAAGAAAGTCAACTAGAAAATCTAAAACTAAGAAGAGGAGAAAAGAAAAGAAAATCAACAACAATCTCTGATCATCTAGCATTGCAGTTAAATTTAAGGATCAAAGCAATATTCATAAATGAAAGCCGATGGCTGTGACAAATCATCACAACTATAACATTAAGGGGTGACTGCCCATTAATTGATCACGAATTCACAAGGGTCATTAGAACCAATATGTGCCATTATTTAAACTGCCAAAATCATAAAAGGACCATCTCAAGACCAAAGTGATAAGTCATGTTTCAAAGTCTGATTTCTTGGACGGTGTACAGAGTATTGTTTTCCCATTCATGGACTCTGAAGCTAGAGTTTTCGAAAGGCCTTCTTTTGCCTTTTTCACTTGGTAATCAATAATGAATATAGCATATGTTACAGCCCTGAAGCTTTTACTCAAGAGTCATACCATGGCGAGAACCCACTCAGAATGAATTGGTTCATATTTGTTTTGAGCATAAACATAATGAAGAAGACAAACATTCATCATGCAATATTAACAATTTAAAAGCTCTCACAGACGCCCTAATTTTCTCAGCTAGTTTGTGTCAACTCTCCCACTGATATTCCATACATGTCATGAGAATCATTTTAAGTAAGCTTACTTAACAATTAGAACAATTCTGTCCCAATTTCATAATTACTATGAACATCATTTACCGGCAAGCAGTTTGTATGCATGTTTATTTCTACATTCATATTAACTAAATATCAACATTGAACAGCTATAACCATAACACCTTAAAATTTTAATAAATTACCATTCCATTTGTTCAAGGCTTACAGGATTAGTGAAGTAGCATAGCGCATCCCTAAATTCACAATGTATTAAAAAGCAACCCATTAAATCCACATTTGTACCCGTCTGTAAAATTTTGTACCTACTGGGAGACGGCAAGGGCAGGGACACGAAGGGGTGTAGGACCCACCCAATCGAAAAGCAGACGAGGGGGGAAACCCCCACTCAATCACCATCCCCATTTCTGCTCCTAGATCCAACAGTGTGCACTAAGTGTCCCAACTAGAGTTTTCTCCCTATGTGATAATATTACCTGTAATTTTTTATTTATTTGTGATGTTGATTTGTTAAATATATATTGTGAAAGCTTACAATGTTGTCACACATTGGATTTGTTGACATCGGTGAAGGCTTGGTCATTGTCAACATGGAATAATGCTAACTGAAGGAAAAACTTGCGATTGTCTAAAATACTGGAGAAATAAATAAATCTATCACCAGGACAAATACCAAGTGGTCATTAGAATAATGGAGGAAAAAAATTAGCACAACTAGAACTCCTAACCCAAAATAGGAGCTGGAATACCTCAGAATGGAAAAAGGTCAGCATTATCAAGCAAAGAATAGCAGAGGATAAGAAGGCATTCATGTTGGAGATTCAAGTATGAATCTCATACAAGTATTTCATTACAAATGTAAGCATTACATCGAACAGCAAGGAATCGTTTAATGAAAACATTCGATCAGTATGTTGCAGCCTCCTGACCAGTGACTTTGAATACCATGAAAACAGAACATAGCAGGAATCTAGAAGTAGATGCCGAAGTTGCAATAAGCAGGTCGAGAGAGAAAAGAGGGAGCATGGAGGGAAAAGAAGATAAAATGGCCACATGTGGGGTAAGAGAGAAAAAGAGGAACACTGGACCGGCTACAGCATGATGGGATATCATGGGAATGGGAAGGTCAGGAGATGGAGAAAGGATAGAGAGACATCTGGTATTACCCCTCCCTTCCCTCCAAAATGTATGTCTCATCGAACAGACAACGTACTGCACATCAAGTGCTCTCCATTTAATACACCAAGTAGGAACCACTGAAAAATTTAACCATCGCCGGGGTTCGAACCCGGGGCTTCAAGTTGGGAAGTGAGGAAGTCTCTTTAACGCGGCCGCCCGTCATCCTATCGGATTTGCTGAATTGTGTAAAAGTCCGTTTCTTTTATTTTTTGCTATTTCTTCTCCAAATCTTCATCTTTGCTTAGCTAAAACCCTTCTTAATTGTTTGTACACACCCTCCAGCATTTCCTTCCAACACATCTTGTAAATGAATCCCTAATACAAATAAAATGGTAGGGGCAAGAAATGGCTAGGGGATATGGTTTACATTTGTTTCAATTAATAAAAATTAATAACATTAACATTTATCATTTCAAATTTATTTTACATTACTTTCATTAAGACGTCTAACCATGTAATCGTACAGGCTTCGTATCGAAAGCAATTCAGTCATCCCCGACAACCTCATGCACATAATTATTACAGATTAACGCCAATTCTACAAATACTGACTGTCGAAAATCGCTAGACCTCCGTTTTATAATAAGTCATGAAGGGCAGAACCTTTTTATTGGAAAACATTTAAAATTACACCAAGGAAACGAAAAATATCTCACATGGCTAAGTATTACGAAACTAGGCTTTTATAAAAAATACTCAAACAAATATATTCGAGCAGGCATTTGAAGGGATAGAAAAAACTAAGTCTCGTTCGACTACTGTCCGAGGTTCAGAAATATGGGAGATGACAGTCCCAGGTTACTTTATCTAGCCCCATAAGCGTCGCAGAAAAAGTCGCGTTGCACAGAGCATAAGATGCTTATTGAAAATTTCGAATTTTACTGCAAAGGGTTTCAATCTCTGTAACAACATTCTGCTACGCTACATTACGTGGGTTACGTTAATCTGTTTGTACAGCCTACGTCATTGACTACGCGCGCGCACTCACACATCAACACACGTTACAGACACAATGCGGAGCAATTATATACCTTGCATGCGGCGAAACACCCGCGTCATAAAATAAATTGTTCATATAGGATGTTTATTAGTTCGATCAGGATCAAACATTAAGAATAAAACAATATATCACCACCTATTAACAAAAACGGCCATTTCAGGCGATATTCCCATTAAACTGATGCTCTTAGCTTGGACCACATGCCTAACAAAAGTGATAGTTTGCCGATTTCACACGTCATTAAATGATTTTATCTCAAATTTAAAAAATAAAATATTAATCGCCACTGGATGCTGAATTGAACGCCTACACATTAATGTCATATGGTGCTCCGAAACGATAGCCAACGTCGTGCCATTAGTAAAGTCAATAATAGCGAACGCGCCGCTTCAGGCGGGCGTAGCCTCGTAGCCCGGAGAAATAAAGCATGGACGAACTGCATCGAATCAAATAACAGTGTATATTGATGATACACATGTTTACATGACCACGAGGGGGAGTATACTGCGGAGATTAGGTAACAATGATTCAAACAAAATAAACAACAGTTAGCGCGCTTGTAGTTAGTTGGTGGAAACACAATGGGGATGAAACATGAAATGAGAAAACCCTCGTGTGTACAGGGGCCAGTATACCCTGTAAAAGGTATTCCATATAAATCATCTCAAAGCACATACGGGGCATCGCCACATTTCTGAATACATGAAAATGACATCCCTTTATAATTACTCCAGATGTTATCAATGCCGTCCTCACATGGCAATGCTTCTCAAGGAACAATCGTAATGAATTGCGCGACTTAAGGAAAATGATGTAAGAGGACAGGAAATTCTTCACAAACCCGATAAATCACCCAATTGCGAAATAGAAAAAAATCGCGTGATTAAAGAGCAATGTAGCACGAGGTAAATTGGCAGTCGAATCGCGTGGAATCATAACGCACGAACCCATAGACAATTTAAGGTACCTATCAGATTTGGAAAATTACGCGAATAATAAAACATATTATCATGAACAAAACTATACGACCGCTATAAGCCCAATGGCTTCCTTGTTTTTCCCAATCAACAAATGTCGCAATTGCAATTAACTGTTCACTGTACACATATGTCATAATATCAAAATTAATAACCACGAAAAACTGATCTGGCTCTATCAGGATCACGTTCTGAGGAAATGAATAGCAAACACACCATACACTTCGTTCCTGGACCATGCGATCATTTGGTACTAAAACTAAAAATATAATTCGAGGATTTACAGAAAAGAAAACAAAACAAACATGCGAAAATCGCTATTGCTGCCTGGTTAATCTGAGCAACAACTTATTTTAGACTTTGCTTCGCTGTCACAATGGCAATATTAAAACCGAGTTTTGTGGTTAGGCAGTAACCATCTCGCCTGAGTGACTTGGTACACGAGTCACATGCTCATGAAGAACCAAAATTAGCATTAGCGAATGTTACAGCATGGCACACTTGAAATGGTAAGAACCAAAACATATTATGTGCATCCAAGCATAATAAACATGTATATAAATATATATTTGTACACATTTCGTTTACACTTGATGGTTATGTAATTGCACTGACTCGACCACACGGCAACTGTTATAATATATTCATCATGTTAAAGATATATTCAAATAATAAGCGAAATATAACAAACCGTTTGATTATATGCTTACCAAAAAGTACATGTGCTTCATGTTATTCCACGTCGGAGTACACGCATTCAGGCAATGACATTACAACAGTATCTTGTCAAAATATTCAAAAGAAACCATTAACGTGGTGATTTTTTATATTTCCGCACTCCACAATCACTCTTTCCAGAATATGCAGCCACAATATACGTTTGTCATCATTGAAAACAACACAATCCATTTTTTGTCGCCGAGAACTTCAGCCAAGGGCAGGGTTATATTACAGACGCAATAAGAACACGCATCAATATTCCTACTCGGGAAATGGTCGTTTACGATATTATTCCCGTATAAGAAGTTAAAATATAAATACAACAGATTTCTTAACTGACTCCGGCTACACTGTCAACAGTAAAATGTTCAAAACACAACACTATACCAATATCTCTACACCGTTTCACAAACGCAAAATATGCTCCGATGAGAACTAGGCAAGCGGCAAATAGACCAGTCTTTTATGCTTGCGATACTACCTTAGCCTTATTTCTACGGTGATAAAGTCCAGGGCCCTTTACGTAAACTCATGTTAAACTGTCCGTTGGTACAACTTCCCTTTTCAAAACAACCATATTCTGCTAAGCATATATCTGCATCCATCTTAGAAAAAGGTCATGTGTGCTGGTTATAAACTGAGCAGTGTAAACAACTTCCACGAATGCGTCAGCGTACGAGACTCGATACCGATACTAGCAGTAATGTACACATTTGCCGATAGGTGTCTATCTCCTTCCACTGAATGGAATTCCCAAAAACGCGATAAAAAAAATCACACATATGCCCTTAAAAAGATTGCTTGAGGGGTCGGCACCAATAAAATAATCAGGAACCTTTCAAGTATTTTACCTGAAATTCAGTGAAGCATGTTGCATTCCAATGCTTATTTATTGTCGTTGGGAAAGTGGTTGAATATCATCCGCAATGAGTAAGTGACTCATGCTATCGGGATGCACATGGAGAGAAATGCAGAAATTAAATTATAATACCGTAATTTCCGTCGGCGAAAAAATATTTTATCTGATTTTTTCAACTATTTTTCAAATATTCAACCTTTTGTGCCTGAATTTTCTGAAACTTAATCTGTCATATGAAAAAAATGGTTTCCCGCCGTTTTTTAAACTAAAATTATGTAAGGTACGAGTCGTAGAAATGGTACGAATGCCAATTTCAGGAGTGCACATTTATAAAATAACCATATTAAAAGTCAGGGACAATGTGAATTTTTTTAAGCAGAGTAAACGTAACCCGATAACGTAAAAGACTCACCAAATTATCTGCGTGAGTAAACTTCGCTCCGAATTTCATATATATTTGGCAGGTATTTTTCGTTAGTGAAATGGGTGCACCTGACCCCCAAATTTAGATTGTGTAATCATCACCCCAGAGTGTTTTTTTAGCATGAAGGCATCAATTACTAAATCAGAAACTTCAACAAATCACGTCAATCATGAGGCACAACTGGAAAAAGGCAGGTAGGCATTAATGTCTCATTAACACAGCAAAAACGTTATTTGATTCACCAGCCCTAATTTTGGCGATGTTACCTATTGAAAAAATATATTTCTGCCTTTTTATAAACACAATTGACTTGATTGAACAAACATTGATATATATATATATATATCAATGTTTGTTCCTACCTATATATATATATATATATATATATATATATAAAAGTGTTTAATTGCCTGCTCTCTTGTCATTTGAAATCACCCATACACATTTTACTGGGGCTGAGGGGAAAAAATATTCAGGAAAGGTTATCTTAATTTTTAGCAAATGCCCATGCTTGTCACCAAACATTAAATATTTTGAATAGTTGACCTTGGTTTTTTGTGCATGATCTTATTTTCTGATAGCCACTTCTTACGTTTACAGCCTATGATTTTTAAAAATTCTTTAAAAAAAATCTGGCCAAATATTTCACCACACAATAGTCAGTCACAGTAATTCAGAAGACCTTAATATTTTGAGTCTGCCTTTAATTTGGCTGCTGTTCTTGTCTTTTTGAACATGTAGCCATAAATTTTACAGCTGGCCCTGTTTTTTTGGAGCGATGTTATCGATGTCATTTGCTGATGCCAGCAGTTTTTACGGAACAACTACTGATGCCATTTTAGGATGTCATTCGAAGAATAGATTCGGGCAACTTCTGAATTAGCACCCCAGAAATAGTGTTTCTTGAGCTTTACCCACAGGTTTTCCATTAGTGGGAGGGAAATGTTTCTGTTTTATGCTGGGGAATTCACATGTCTAATATATCCATTTTCGGCCCAAGTTAACACATTTTGTGGTTTCTAGTGATATTGACAAGGTTTGTTAGTGCATGAACTTCATATAATGCATAGCTAGCTTTATGAATGAAATAACCTAAGTTAAATCCACGAATATCTTTCTTTCTGACTCAGGTTTTATTCTCATACAAAATTCAAGGACTTCTGTGCAAGTCTAAACCTGGGTCTGAAAATAAAAATGTTTTTAGGACTTATTCAATTCACTTTATTTGTGAAATAAAGCACCTATCTGCCACAAAATTGAGTATAGAAAATGTAATAAGTTTATGAAAATTTTTCACTGCTCCAAATTTGCCTTTGAGACACTTAAGACCCGGACCCAGGCACCCCTTGAGTGGTGCATGGGTCCGGGTGCCATATTAGCAAAAATTCCTGCCTTTACAGCATTGAGGGAGCATTTTGTAGTGCCACCAAAGCTGGTGATAGGGAACTTATTTTGTCCGCATTTGTGGTGTAGCAACCTCCTGGAAAATATTATGGACGGAAAAGAACTAGGAGAAAAAGAAAAGCCAAGAAAGAAGTTTCTAGATTACATCAAATGTACTATGATAGTCACATCATGTAAGGATTTGAAAAGAACAGCATTGGAGAAAGACACATGGCTGCAACAACAAGGCTCACCCTTTTGAGGATGATGATGAGCAAAGCATGGTAGTAAAGCCATCACAATCATGAAATACCATTAAGGGTGTAATGGATAATGCTTCAGTTGGTCTTCTGATTGTAGTACTCATGGGAGTGCTTGTGACAAAGTAATATTATTTACTTGTTTTGATAAGAGATCGCAGGAATTTTAATCAATGGTACAAAATGTGAGAAACCACTATTATATTCCGCTTTTGGTTATCCACAGTAATAGACAATGGACCAGAGCTTGATGGCATATTGATGCAGAATGTTGATGGCATATTGATGATGCTTGATTTTGCACATGGGTGATGGGTAGGCCTGGGTATTCAATAAATCCTGATTGTTCCTCAATCTGCCTTTTCCAAGTTCATCACCAGTTCTTTTTTGTCTTTAAATAATATATCAGTGGATTTCTTTTTCCTATTATCATCCTTCCTCCCCTTCCATTATGTGACTTACTTCATTTTTCCCTCATACTCGCATGGCAACCTAATGGTGATAAATTTGTTACTTTGCTTAAAGTCTCGAGGACCCATATTATTCTGGAAATCCTGGGCGTTTACCTATTTTAGACTTCAATCACCAATGCCCTCAAAATGCTGTGAACCTACACCCTCATGCCATAGATCTAATTGGCACATCTACTGTTAAAAAATTAAACATGGGTTGGTCTTAAAGGCCTTGCAATGGCAATGGTGATCATAGCTTCAGCCTAGGATTACTGCAAAGTGCAACTTGAGTAATGTAAACTTCAATTTTGTCTGGAATGATTCATTACATGCACTATGAATTGTACAGCATTAAAATATAACAAAAACATTGTCATGATGAAGAAGTATACACATAAAGATTTAGTTTATAACATTATCTTGTGGCAGAAAATGAGAAATGTCAAATATGGTACACATATTCCCTCAATATAACATATGTGCTATTCTTTTATGATCCAGTGTAAACATTTTCATGAATGCCATCATCGCATATTTATGTAGATAGCTCATTTCTGACTGGTATATTTCAAGCGTGGAAAAAAATACACATTTTCTATTTTGCACACATTTCATAAATTGTATATTAAATGCAGTGTGAGTTTAATGTAACCTGTATTACAATGAATGATAACATAATCACTTAGGCAAGTGTCCCTTTACACTTCCATACTAGAAATAACCCTCCTTTAATACTGGTAATTACTTGGGGCACCCATTTGTGTACCTCTGCTGAATATCATCTGGCCCAACAGTTGTTCGTGGTATCCTGCTTAAAATATCTATTCATCGGAATTCATGCAGTATATTTGCAGCTTTTCTGTATTTATCACCTGGGATATTCCCTGGTTGCTCTGTTGAAGAATGTTAGGAATAAATTAAAATCCTTATTCCTCAAATTACAGTACAGAATATCACACATTATGTACACATTAAGGGGAAGTCAAGAAGTACAGTAACTAAATAATTACCTGCCAGAAAAAATAAAATGACACCTACATGCATAATTATGTGCGCAATATAAAATTCAATATTGACCAGAATTGATGTAGTCATTCGCACTGTAAAAACATTTTTCATTTAAGTACAGAAACAATTTCTTTTTAAAAATAGAGTGATTTCTCATTTTTTAAACTAATGGGAAGCCTATTGTACATTTTGATACACAGAGAATGAGGTCCCTTGGGCATCATTTTCATGCTAGCAGACATTACACACAGATGATGTCTTGTTCTAGTCTCATAGGTATGTGTGCCATTATTTGATGGGAAATGAGCCCTGATCTTGATAAATACCATTTGCACATTATGGCCAGAAATGCCCAAGTTGACAACCTTTGAGTGATCATTTTTACTTAAGTGGAGATCAGTGACAGCAAGGTCGATACTTCTGTAAGATTTTGCAGTCTCTTTGGTTGGGGAACTGAAAGGTGAAATCCATCTTTACAAACACAGAATTACACTAAGTTAAGTGGACAGATTGTTTTTGGAGGATTTATCAATATTGAACTCACCACATATCCTTACTTTTTTCCCACTGCTTAATGGTTTTTAATTATTTGGGTAGAATATGGAGGACCCTGTTGACCCTAAGAAAAAGTATAGCAATTCAGATTGATGGGTATTTAAATATTCAGAACTTGGAAAATAAATTTCCCTGGAGGAGGAGCTCAAATAGAAAGAGCAACATTTTATTTTAGTTTCCGAGCAGAGAGCACCACTGAGGGTGGCTTCAGATGCATTTCTCCAGAAATATGATCATGTGAATATTTTGTTTTTGAAAAGACGAAATATGATTTTAACATATTTTAATGTCATAACCTAAAATTGTCTTTTGATAAATGGAATCAGATTTGCAAATTCCTTATTACAACAATTTTTAAACCAATCTAGCCACTGTTTACCTGCAAATTAAGTCTTCTCCTAACATAATAATGCCTTTTCTTCATGTATACATCTTTATGAGGAAGTGTACAGGATCTTACTTGACAAGACCATTTGGTTCAGATCTGTTCCATGTCTTCATGGTTTTACATTTTCTGGTTTCTTAAAAGATAAACCACACAGTTCCATTAGCCTCAATATCTTGCCCGCTACTAACTTTACTAATTAATGATGTCAAAGATGAATCATCAAGAAGTTATTTTTCGCTGGAGGATGTCAGAGTTGTGCATAATAGATACTATTTTTTATCTATTTACTTTCTGCCAACAAAGGTGAGAAGACAATCATTTATTAAAATGGATAGTCTGTAATCATCCTTTGTAAACAATGAAACAGGTTAAGAGTTGGTATGACGCCAATACATGCAAGTCTTGTAATTGTCAAGGTAGATACTGAAAACTAAATACCTAAGAAATCTAAAAATTCTCCCACTAAAGCATAAGCCACTGTTTGTCATCTAGATACTCTGAAAAAGCTGACATTAATTTCTACTCGTCTATCATAGAAGTTAACATTTCAGAAAAAATCGTAAAATTACTCTAATTAGTTACAGCCTTTGGTTTCCTGTTGCTCATCCAGTAATTCCTTTATATCCTTTACTTAAATTTATGAATCATTTGCCTGGTCATATTGTAAATTCACAAATCCTCATTTTTGTAGTTATTGATAAATAGTTTAAAGTCATTAAAACTAAATTGGATTGTGCAAATCTCCAGCAAGATTTAGATAAATATTTTGGTGGCCATTCAATGTTGTCATTTAATGCAGCCAAATATAAAATAATGTTTAAAATACATAGAAGTTTCCCTAGCATGGAGAGTCTATCATGGTTCATCTTAAACTGGTGATGGGCAAATATTCCCTAATGGTTTATTTGGGTCTTCGACCAAAATTTTGGGTTTGGGAACATGAAACACACCAAGCAAACACCTCTATGTATTCATTTTAGAGCAACAATACATTTTTGCTTTGAATGCACCACTCAGATGCAGTGGTGCCTTTTTCTCTAGGATGCTTTCACTAAGTTCAAAAATATCCAGATCCTTGTGATTCCAGCCATTAGTTACTTTAAAAAATCTCCAGAGATTAACTGTATTGAACATTGTAATACACCAGAAAGCTTCACCAAAATTTATTTGCGAAGACTTTAATGTAATTTTGGCTGATTACTGGAATAGTTTTTATCATTCAGTTTTAATAAGAAATACAACTTAATGCAGAGGTTTGAGTTAATTCATATATGAATAAAAAACTAAACAACAATTATCCACCTGAAGGTAAGTTTGATAGTTGAGGGTAGAGCTCATCTTGCACTAAGCCCAACAATGAGCAAAATTCATGCATTAGCAGGGTGATAAGGGGGGGCATTACCTTTCCCTGTGCCACCTGTAGATTCCTAGGAAGATCTGGTATCCAAAAAAGGTTAAATAAATTAGATTAAACATAAAATAGATTCAAATGTCACCAATAAATGATAGCAACAAATGATTAATTTCTGAGAGGAAAATTTCATCACTATCAATTTCCAAATGTGTTTCTAGGTTTTATCTCACCCATCATCCTTCTATACCATGAAGTGACAAAACCATGAATAATAATACTATGAACTTTCATTCTCTAAATGTTTAATATTATCTTTGCCTCATTCAAATGCCTTGAAATACCTGTTCAGATATTGCAACTGCCTTAACTTCATGGGAATCCATATTTGTGAATAAAAGGTAGGTGGTAATTTTCCACACATTTGCATTTTTGGACAGTGGTTTTGACATTTGAACATCATTTTAAGGTAAGTATTTTTGTTGAAATATAAATACAAGCATTTGGTCAACTAAGTTTATTTATTCAGTAGACAATATGTAGCCAAACATTTGCAAAATTACAAAGTATTTTTTATTTGCTTAATATGTATCTTTATTTCTCAGTTTGATTTTTTTCAATTAGAGTGAATAATTGCAGATGGCATGAAAGTTAAATAAAGCTTTAGATAGTAAGAGAGTCCCAAACAAAATACATACTAAATAAATATAAATGAGATTTTCCTCAATGTTGAAATATCATTTTTGGAGCTTAAATTTTACCTGTTGTCCCCTAATTATCGGTGAAAACCTCAGTATTTTACCTCTTTATGATTTGAAATGTCCCTTATTTTGATATGACATCTATGATTTTATGTCAGTGGCATTAATTAGGAATCAGCCCTTTGATGAGTTAGCGTTTGTGTGATCTCGACTATTTCAGTGATTTTAAATCAACTGAGTTGAATAAATCATATTCTTATCATAAAAAATGGACTCACAACTTGTTGGCGTGGTTATGAATTGAATACAAAAATAATTCTCTTTCTGTTCACAAATTTCTTATCACCAATGCCTTGCAAAATCCTAAATTTCATTTCAAAGTTTTATGTTCTGTCATTCTTAATTTAATTTATGTTTGGAATTTCTTTGAATGATGACAGATAGTCATTTATTGATATTAAAACAATAAAAATTAAGATTTGTTTTTGAATATGCATTTCTGAGGTAGTTTTCTATTAAAAAAATTCCAATATTTTAACAACACTTTAAAGTTAAAAAAGCCTTTTGCTGCTGTGAACAAATTTCCTCCTCCTATCTGTGGTGCACTATGATATTTGAAATTTTATTATAACCATGCCAATGAAATTAAGTAATACAAATTTTCTTTTTAATAGACATTGCTTCTAGATTATTTTTACTATTTAGATAATTAATTCTTTATTTATTGTGTAAGTAACCTTTATTACTTTGGGAATAAAAAAGGTTACAAAGACACGATACCCTCCCCTTGTGAGGAGTGAGTTTTCAGAGAATTATTTTTTAATGAATTTCAGAAATCTTATCTAATCAAATATTCAGACCTCCACACAGCTGCAGCTCTGTAATAGTGTTTTTCTATCTCTAGAATTGGCTTTTTTCTTAGGGAAGTCATCAAATTAGTTTCATATACCACCTTAATCCTACTTGAAAGGCATTCTTATTTCTCATAGCTAGCTATACTTAGTTCAAACAACATCGTGAATAGTTTTTTTGTGTAAGATAAAAATGCTATTCTCTTCTTACTTTTTTTCGCTGCAAGTATGTTTGGGGAGATTACTCATGCAACAGACTTAGGCTCACACTGGGAGTGTTTCCTAGGAAGTGAGCCTTTACTAAGGCACATGTGAGAATGAAGGAAAGCCTTCTGTACAAGTCATAAGGCTCTCTTTCTTGAAAGGAGTCTATAAAAAGAAAGATAAAGTAAACAAAGGTTCGCCCGGAGTTCCCTTCATTTTGGCAGCTCCAATAAAACAAATCTTCAGCTGGGAAGGGGACTTTTTACCACTCTCAGTGCAAAGTGGGAGCTGCAAAAGATTAGGTCACGGCAAATGATTGTGAAGGCAACCTTGGATCAGCAACTCTCGGTACGGGCCTTAGTCTTCCAATAGAAATAAAATGGCATAAAAATATTCAGATATCAATAATCTAAATCGTGAATATGTTCAAATTCTGCATATTTATTATTATTATGTCATCTAATTTCAGGTAACAGTCTGACAAAACAAAATCAAAAGCTTGTCAATCCTATGCAATGATTGGTACAAAAATTGCTGGAGATTTCAATGACCCATCCATAGATTGGAGAACTTTAGCACAAGCGCAGAGCTTTAGCACAAGTAGTAAAGACAACATTACCAACGAGACTGATTCATAAGTGCCGTACTTATAACACCTTGACACTTATCCAGCTATGGGCAGTAATATACTTTGTGAGTTTGCAACGAATTCACCTTCAAAGATAATGGGGACACTAAAAAGAATTTGTGGCAACAAGAGTATTAACCCGTAAATTGTCTCAAGACACTGAATGAAATATAAATCTACCTACACCCACCTCTGTAAGAATGGGGGCTACAAAAGTTTCAAAGGTGTGCGACAGGGTTCATTTCTAAATTTTTAAAATGATACCAATAGCAGACATACTTGGCATACCTTTGTGGAACAACTTCTGACATCATTGCCAACAGGTGAGAAGTTACCAGCTCAAAAAGTTCACCCAAAATACATTTTGTTAAGGGGTACTTGAGACATCCATAATGGTTCTTGTTCCATACACTTCAGTATACTTTAAATATTGATTTAATTGAGATAGGTAACAGTATAATCATGTGGTCAGTCATTTTAGGACAGATTTTTCATTTCATTAACATAATTTATCCTGACACATTTTGCCAGATCTCTTTCAACAAGTTTTCTGTGTCCTTGATGAATTGGGGATTAAGTTTTGCAGACAGTTGTACTTAAGGTAAAGAGTTTTGAAAGAATAAGGTATCATTAGTGATTTATTTCACCTATGGTCTCAATTTTGTTAGAAATTAAATAGGTTGTTTGCATAACTATGATATTAACAAAAATATATTTTTAAATGTAAAGAATTTCTTTGTTAATTATCAATGATTAGAAATCTTCCTTGAAAACAGTTTTTTAAGTCTTTCTTCTGAAAAATAACATTAAAGAAATCATGAGTGGGACATACAAGTGACCATTTTGAAGTTTCCCCATTTTAAAATGGTTAAAATCCATACCAAATATCCATTATATTTTATTTGTGACAGAATCTGTGACAGACAGATAGTAGCAAGTACATAATTGGGATGCCACCTTGAAAGTTTAATGTTTCTTGGTAGGGTATATGTTTTAGCCTGTAGCACATGGATAAAAGTCAGCTGTATGAATCCCTGTATTCTCTTTAATTTTCATGTTTACAGTGTGTGTTTGTATAACAGTTTTGACAAATGACCATCACGATGCAATGCATTTGTTGCTGCTATTTCAATGATGCTATTATTTCACAGGCTCGGCAGCCAGACACTTAAAGAAAATCTAAGAATGGCATCAGACACCTTTGCAGAATAACTTCTGATGCCATTTCACATAGCCAATACTATAATGGCATCCTTATGCAAATAGCATCATGTACCATCATTAGGGAATAACCCTCTTGAACCCACGCAAATTGTTACCCTGAACACTGACGAGTGTGTCCCCTCATGTACATCCTGATTAGCAACTCCTTATAGTTAATTCTCTTTGTTAATTTAATACCCCTATAAGAAACCATCAATCTATCCTGGTGATTGTAAAAGTGTTCTACAGTCACCTTCTCCCATATCAAGTTAGACATCTCTCAAGCGAAACAAAAGTGACAAAGCAGTTATGAAAACTCATCCAAACAGTCAATTAGCTGCAAAAGTGTGACTCATTTCTAAGTATCTCCTTTTTAAAAATATTTGCTGTTTAAAATTCATCAATAAATCTTTTCTAGTTGTATGACTCCCATGATATGCTATGAACAACAGGGTACAGGCTAAAGAGTAACATAATTGAAACTTTAAAAATAAAAATACATTTGCAAGCCATTTTAGTTGAGAAGTTACTAAACTCAGTGGCAGTAAAAAGGAGAAAGTAAAGCATTAGGGTTGTGAATAAATATGTGACCTGAGTGCTCAGAAACACTAACATATAAGTATTCTTTGTCAAACACACCCAATATTCAATCTGCTGTATGTACTGTGTGCCCACTGGTGACCATGGATATTTTTTCATCAATCAGAACTACTTTTAGACATGGCCACACGTCAGTAGGCTTTATTAATGTAAGGTGGTATTTTAATATTGAGTAGATGAAAATACAATGGAACATACATAGTTTTAATTCAATATGTCAATATCACAGTGGCCTTAGCAAGACACACTTTAGGGTTGGGCTGAGTTCATGCCATATACCAGATTCCTTTCCCATGGTATTCTCTTCCTAGCTTGCAAGTTTCCTGAGCAAAAGATTGGGCAGAGACAGAGGAGGGGTGACCCCCCCAAGGTCAGTATACATAGTCAAGTGCTATTGAGTATTAAAAATTGCCCTAGGTGTGAGATGAATGGAATGTTAAAGATAACAGAGTTATTCTTTGCATCTCCAACCCTTACACATGGGCTTGCAGCCTGAAAGGATAGAAAACATTTCTCTGCTTTGGTAATTTTCTATTAAATCCTTCCTATTGTAAAACTGCCGGTGTGTTTGGCTTCTGAACCTGTTCACTCATACATACCATGAGATCCTTTGTGAAGAATTAGATCAGGGGCCCGAGAAGAGCATGGGAAAAAGATGTTAACAATATTCAGGGTCCTCCAACAAAATGTCCAGGTGATTATGAGCACCACCATTCAGCTCTCTTCACTTGTCTTCTGGCCAAATACTTCCCATTCCACCTCCGAGAGCCAAGCCTCAACAGATGTGAAAAGAATCAATTCTCCTTAATACAAAACTTAATTTTAATACAGTGGAATGAGCTGTATTAATGTAAAAATTATTAATTATTATAACTTGGTAGTCCATTGGTTAAGGTGAGCGGATGAGCATAGACACAAACTACATTCCTTAGCTCCATCTGAGAACACACAACCTGACAATCTGTACCACAATTAACATTTCTTCAATTCCACAAGCATTCTACCTCCCTTCACTTTGTGCAAGGTGCATATCCTTTTTCTGCTTCTACTTTTCTTGCTTAACATCCTCCCGTCCATCACTGCCTTCAGCATTTCATTATGAATTATAAATTCTCTGCATCCATCTTTACTAACTTCTTTGGATTTCTCCAACAACCTCTTTCCTCCACCACCAGGCCGAGCACTTTATTTTTCCCATTCAATCCATTTTATATTTTCAATCCTTCCCCAAATCTATATCACAAAGGCCTCAAAATAAATTCCCCTCTTCTTTCAAAGACTTCTTTGCCTAACAGATTAATCTTCTTTTCCCCTTAGCTACTTTGACCATCTAGAACCAAAACAATTCCAAGCTAGGTAAAATGTTCCACCTGATCTAGTTTTTTCCCTCCTATTTTAACGTTCAACTTGTCATTCCTCTTCCTTGAAAATCTTGTAGCCTTATTCTTTTTTACAATCATTCTCATCCCATGCATATCACACTGATTTTCTAATTTGCTCAGCATAGTTAGTAACTCATTAGCTGACTGGCTAACTAAAATTTTGTCATCTGAAGATTTAATTGATTTTTATGGATTCCCCACTGACTTTCAATCCTATCTTTAGTTTTTCCCATTCGAACGCATATGCAAAATATGCTAAACACACTTCTACCGGATGACGACGAGGAGGACAATGAAGCACAACATGTAGTAAGGAGGCGGTCGGAGGAAGAATGTACTGCTGAGTACATCGAACCTTTCTCCCTAAGCGAAGTGGATGTAGCAATCGCCCAAATCGGTAGGAACAAAGCGCCGGGTGATGATGGTATTCCGGGAATTGTGATCCAAAAAATGTCGGATATCATAAACAGTGACCTTTTAAGCATCTGTAACGACTGTCTCTTCTTTGGATACTTTCCTAAGCTATGGAAAATCGGCTTACTTAAGGCCATACTTAAAAGTAAGGACAGAGATATATCTGACCATAGGTCTTTTCGCCCCATAACCTTATTACCTGAGTTTGGCAAGGTCCTGGAGCGCATGCTCAAAAATAGACTAGAAAGTGCAGTAGATAACCTCTACCATGATCGACAGTTTGGGTTTAGGAGAGGGAGAGGGGCAGAGGATGCGATCCTGGAAGTTAAAAATTTTATAGTAAACAATGATTCAAAATATGTGGTGGGTATCTTCATTGATATAAAAGGTGCCTTTGATTCAGTTTGGTGGCCGGCAGCAATAGAAGAACTGAAACACTTACAGGTACCGAAATATTTAATTCGTGTAATAAAAAGCTATTTTAAAGACAGAACGGTGCATTACCAGACGAACACCACGGCTGTTCGAAAAGTGTCAACCAAAGGATGTCCCCAGGGCTCAGTCCTGGGCCCACTGGTCTCGAACCTAATTATAAACTCTCTGTTGAGAAAGACATTTCCAGACGGATGCGACATTGTGGCGTACGCTGATGATGCGGCAGTACTTGTGGGTGGGCACACCAGAAGGGAGTTAGAATGCAAGGCTTTGGCCTCGATGACACTCGTGGAAGAGTGGGCGAGAGCCAACAAATTGACTCTTTCCAAGGAGAAAACAGAATACGTGGTCTTCCGGAGTGCCCTGGCCAGGAATCCAACGATCAGGATGGACGGTAAACAAATTAAAAGAAGTCCTTACTTTAAATACTTAGGAGTATACTTGGACGAGAAGTTAACATTCACGGCTCACGCCCACCACACGGCAATAAAGGTAAAAAAGATCTTCCATGCGATACGGCGACATGTCAGGACTATGTTTGGTAGCCAGTCGCTCCATCGTGTGTATAATGGTGTGGTTAAACCAGTAATCACGTATGGTAGCAGGGTGTGGGGCCACAGGGCCGAAAACAGTAGAGTTCAAAGAAAACTGCAGGAGGCGCAGAGGGCGTGCTTGCTAGCCCTCACAAACTGCTACTCCACCGTTAGCACTGAAGCCCTGTCGGTTATTGCAGGGGAACCGCCCCTGAAGTACATTGTTGGGGAAAAACGGGCAAGGGACGACTATAAAACAACCGGTGAGACTGTGTATTATGGACAAAGAATTACCTCAGAAGATTGCACCTCGCTTGCGAAACTAAAGAAACTTCTCAGAAACATTTCTGAAGAGAGATGGAATGAGGAATGGGTGAGCTCGGATAAAGGCCGCCACACCTACGAACTCTTTCCAAATCTAAATGCGAGGAAAGCAGTTAAACTGCAGTATACGAAAAATACCGGACAAATCCTAAGTGGTCACAGGGAGTGTGAGGGTTATAAAAGTAAAATAGGGATCGCTGAATCAGGCTTGTGTGCTGAGTGCCTAAAAGAGGACACAATTAAACACCGAGTGAGCGAGTGTGTAATATACGAAGCATGGAGGGTAAGGTTACAGCTGGAGATGACAGAGGCAAGCGACTTGTGGAACAAACTCATTTTGTTTTTTCCGAGACACTGCAAGCACAAGGAGCTAGCCGAGATCGTCAGGCCAGCCAATAAACCTGGCGGGCGGCGGCGGAGGGTGGAGACCGGAGGGAGACAGCGGATGGCAGTGAATGGAGGGAGGCAGCGGAGGGCGGCGACAGGCGGGCGGCAGCAGTGGGAGACGGCGGAGGGCGGAGACCGGAGGGAGACAGCGGAGGGCCGTGATTTGAGGGAGTGCAGTGTTTGGAGATAGGCAGCGGATGGCGGTGACTGGAGGGAGTTCAAGGAGGGAGATGACAACAGGAAAACTTAAGCACAAAGAGACATTTGAAAAAAAAAAACTGTTATGAAAAAAGGGGAAAAACCACAGGGTGTCCCCTATGTACGAGTATTAAATTTAATTTAAATAATTTAATTTAAATAATAATTAATTATTATTATTAACGCTTTCATCATTTCTTTTCCATATGTGCTTAAAAGCACACGCAATAATGGACACCCTTCACTTACCCCTCTTCCTAGCACTGCCCATCCTGACTCTCTATCCCCAACACACACCCGAGAAGTCTGCGCCATTCACAGGTCTCGGATAAGCCACTTGTTCTCCTAATATACTCCAATCTTCTGTAATATATTCATTGATTCTACTCAATATAGTGTATTAAATGTATTCTACAAAATCTATGAACCAAAAAATACAGCCCGATTGTACTTTTTATGTTACTTTCTATAAGCGACTTCATTACTGATATGGCATCATACAAACCTCCCCCTTCCTCAATCCAAATTGATCCTCCCCTTTGTAATTTTCCCACCTCTTCATCATTTGTTTAATCCTGAGGATCTTTAGCAATGTGATATCAAACAGTGTTCTATAGTCCTCACATACAGCTGTCTTTCCCAGCTTTCTTTCTTGGGATGGAACTAACACTGATCTGATGAAATCTTCCATCCCAAGTCCTCACTCATTAATGCTGCAAATTTTCAAATAAAAACTCTTCATTCCATGTTGCCCTAAATCCTTAAGTAGTTCCTTGTGAATGTTATCTTTACTTAAAACCTTATTTGATTTCAATTCCCTCAATGGCCCTTTCACAATCAAAAGTCCAGGTTTTAAGATATCCCTATACATGTCATATTGTCTATCTATGTCTAAACTTGCAGGCCAAATACCTTTATCATATGGAACCTCTATATATTATTTCCATCTCACTTGAATCTTTCTTGGTTCCATTAATAATTTTCCTGTTGTTGGTGCACATGGACTTTCCCTTCTCACTTCCTGATGGCATTTTCACCTTTCTGTTCAGTGCACCCATTTCTCTCCTCCTTTGTGAATCGCCATATCTTCGAATGTGTCTTTCACCATACGTCATTATTTACTAATTAAATTGTTCTGTTGGTCTGACTCATGTCATTAAGATACAGAGGCAATATAGTTAAAATAACAAAAATAAACACTTAAATGAAATATAACAGTCAAACCCCCATAAAAATACATGGAAACACTACATTCTTTAGTTTCCTGCCTCAGTTATTATTTATCTTTCTTATTCCTTATTCTTTGTTTGCGTTCTTCCATTACCTTTACTCGTCTGCATTCAAATCAGCTTATCTGTAAATCATTGCTTCCTTGTCCTTTTCCTGTCCGTATAGTTTCATTTGCTGCTTTTTATACCCATTTTTTTATATCTCCCCATTTTTTCTCTGCAATAACTTTCTCCCTCTCCTAACTCAAAATTTTTTCACTCTTCAAGGTTACTCTTTTTTTTTCTTTGTTTCATTTAATGCTTTGGCATTCCATTTCCTATTATATCCTCCAGTTGCATTCTTGTGAAACTTATGTTACATTTCATTGGTACTAAAGTATAATTTGAACTTGCATCTGTCCCCTGGAACTGTGTGAACTGATTGCACTGTTTTAAATCTGTGATTTATCATAATATATTTTGATATTTCTCTGAATCTCTACTTTTTTCATGCATACATACATTGAAATGAACAATTTAAATCACCAACGGATTCTGAAGTGAGTTTTTTTTAACCATAAAGACTGAAATTACATCATACAAAATGCATATCATGTTCCAGCTGTATTTTCCCATCTAAGGCAAAAGTATGGACAGTTGAACTGCTGAAAGGCTGAAACAAATGTTTTCTCACTGAATCAGTCATTTCTATAAATAAATGAAAGGACTAACTTTGTAGTTCCACACGAAAATTTTTTGGGTGGAACTACAAAGTTAGTCCTTTCATTTATTTATAATGAATCGGTTCCATAAAGTTACGCCAGAAACCATTAATTACAGTCATTTCTAGATTCCAAATTTCTTTTCAAATGTCAAAACTTATGTGCCACCACACCACCCCATAGCCAATAGCTGATAGAGTTCATTAATTACTGCTTGATCAACCAGTTGGGTGAGAATTTGAGTGATATAGCAATCAACACTATACGAGTACCATTATGCAAATAAATTTGGGCACTCCAGGCTATATTAAGTCGGCCATCCCATTCACCAATGGGATGCATCCAAGCCAGCACTGGAGATGGCATTACCTGAAGGATTAATCTCTCCAGTATCCACTGCATGTTCAAGTATGTATGCTGCAGAAACAAGGCTGTGTTCAAACAAAACTTTTCAGGCCAGCACTGAGAGAGTTGGGATTGCTAAAGTTTTCTTCCAGCAAGATTACATTTTCTGAGAATGTGCTATTACACCAATGCAGTGTCTCAGAATAATGAATTCAACTCTCAAGAGTTTGTACTTTGTCAGGCATAATGATGTCGGAACCTTAACTGAAATCTCAAGTAAGCACATGAAAGATTAAGGATAGAAAAAGAGAACCTGGAATTCATGTACTTGTTCGTTGTTAGTGTGACCTCAACTGAATCCACCAAACATGACCATGTTGCAAAAAATTGACATTGTCAAAATAGAGTAAATGAAGATGAATCACATTAATGCAACAAAGTTCATTGTACAATAAAGCAAGAAATAAGTTAAAATATATTATTACCATGAGCAATGAGAGCAACCAGTCATCAAGAGCATCATCGGAAAGCAGGCATTCCCTAAAATGGACAAAATGGGGAATTTGGAACCAAGAGGAGCAAGGATTACAAGTTCTAGCTGTAGGGGTATCACAGAATGACAGTTGAGCAATTTTTAACTGCATTCAATAATAATCTTTTTTTCACTTTATTCAAGATAATCAATTTTCAACAGGTAACATTTATTAAATATAAAAATATATTTTAGTAATACATATATATCATTGCAAAAATGCAATTTTTGTCATTGAAAAAATTAACATACTTTAATCAGATTACTTCTGCCTTGGAATGATACACAAAAAAATTTGGTCCTTCTTCTGAACCATGAGAATTCGAAAATATATCACATTCTCGCCATCTCAACAGCAGTATTTAAGTACAAGCGGGTTTTAAAAGTACTGCCTTTTATCCAAAGAGTCTCTGTGAGATTTTTGATTTAACTTTAAAGTAAACATGCACATCTATAAAACCTCACTTATCTCTTCATCAACTCTGGTTACAGCTCCCTAAGAAAATTTGGATCTTACCCTAGTGGCTCCTGGAATATAAAAAATAATGTACATTAATAAAATTGCAGAAATGACAGCACATCTCAGTTGCTGATTTGAGAGTTACAAGCCCAAATCAGGCAAATTTTACATGTAATAGACTCAAAATATTAACTCCCAGTGGGAAACTTCAGTAGATATCAGGAAGAGAAAGAGTATGTACTCACCATGAAAGATGATGCTAAGATGGTAACCTAAATGATAGAAGATAACTGTAATTGTAGCAAAAAGTAATACTATGGCAATTCTTTGCAGCCATGAGATATATTCAATGAAGGGATAAATCCATGAACCTGATGTATAGCGGTGTGTCAATATTCTGTTCAGGAGAGAAGTATATCATCAGAGAAAGCCATTTCAGCACATATTGTCAACAGCTTCTAGTTGAGCATTGACCATTGAATTCATACGGTCATCACAGAATTATCTGCTTTCAAAAAACAACTCACACTATGGCATATGAGACGAGAATAATCAATCCAATTCTCTTACGCCTCTGACTGTGGTAAGGGGACCAGGCTTCTCTGCGGAAGAGTAACTCGCCCACAGCAAAGATCCCCACACCAGAGTGAATGAGAAAGTTGATCCAAGCAGGGATAAGCTCTTCAATGGGGCCAGGGAACAGGTAAAGGGGATCCATCAAGGTCAATATCCAATAGGCTGAGACCACCAACTGAAACGAAGGGAGAAGTTTCAATCATTGGAATTGTCAAAATTACACGTGGGCTTATTCAAATTTTTCAGCAATCAAATTGGGCATTATTGGCCTCTCAAGCACGCAATGCCATTGTAGCCTGAGCTCTTGGCATGCTTGATGTCTACCATCTTCACTCCATTGTGATCTACTTCCAAGGGATGTGAATGTTTTCCATTTGTGCTCTAGCTCTCAGTCCTTTAATCTTCTTCATCTCAATCAAATAATAGCAGTGCACAGTTTACTCCGCCCATAATTTCCCCAACAATATATTCATCAAAATTCAATAACTGAAGCATTTTCTGCCCATGCTAACAATTACTTATACTAGCATTAATACATTTTGTTCACCATCAGTTACGTACCAGTGATCCAGGGAATACAAGAGTTTCAAAAATAAAAGCTCTGTTTTTTCCAAATTTCTTCTTAAAATCAGTTAATGATTTTTCATCAGTGAATGCAACCAAAATGTCCTCTGCAGCACATACCACTAAGTATGTTATGTGTACAACCTGGAAAACAAGTTTCTTTAAACTTAGCTGTGAAATTGACAAACATGCATACAATATTGAAAATAAATAAATAAATAGGGATCATGCTAATAATAAGATTTAAAAATATATGTGATGAATTAAATGTGACCTTTAACAAGAATTTTATTTATTCAGGTAAAACAAGTGAAGGATCGTCAACAGGTAAGATGTTCATTGAATTAGTAAACTTTGTATTTTTTCACAGTAAAAAAAAATAAAAAGTGTGCTCGTTAAGTGATCACGAATTTCCACAAAGTTCCTATACAGAGCCTGAAAACATTGCATTTAGGTCAGATTTTATTGAATCATATGTAAATGAAAATGTATGGGATGAATTGGATGTATTGATGAAAGGTATTTACATCTAGAATATTTTGATAGATTTATATTCATACTGAGTAAGAATAATGCCAAAGAAACATTACATTAAATTTTTATATCTTACCAAATTCCACACAGTAAGATAAGGATATACAACCCTATTTTCATCAGACAACCCAAACTTTTGGGCAACTTCAGGTCTTAATTCTATTCCTTTAAGGAGAAACTCCCATGCCACGAAGATTTGAAATATTAGGAATGATGCATGCAGTCCTTGTAGCAACATTTTAATGGGCACACACACACACATACAGTTTCTGTAAGTTAATCCGATACTTTTACTGCTAGAAGACTAACATTCTACCTGCAAAATGAATGACATTTGCTGTAATTAATATATTAGGGTGGTTGGCAAGAGTTCGTCCCAGGGAGGAATTTCCCTTGTCATTGTCCACCCATACATGTTATAACACACATGTAAAAAAAGAAGGTAGGTGAATAAATGTAATGAAATTGTTTCAGTGTGGGTTTCTATATCCTAGGCAGTGAAATTTAAAGATGAGCTGGCATCTCAAAACTCAAAAAATACATAAACTATGCAGGCTCAAATGCAAATTGGTGATATTTATATTTACTAACACCTAATCACGGAAAGTCATTGGTATCTTAAAAACAACAATTAATGATAGATAGGAGTTTTTAACACAGACAATAATTTGCACAAGATCATCATTTATCACAAACTGCAAGATGAAATAATGGGTATGACCTTCCTCTCAGTGTGAAACCTCCTATTATTTATGTATCAACTTCCAGAGTTTAAAATCATGTTCTTATAGACAGGTTTCATCAAATCCAGTTTCAGCTATGTGGAAATTCCTATTATGAAGGTTGGGGACATTATATTTTTTCACATTGGACAAATTTATGCAGCATATAGGCTTCAATATGAGCAGTTTTTACATGTATAATAATGCATTCAATAAAAGCAGGTTACTCCAGTTACATGTATTCCCATAGAAATAAATGAAAGAAATTTAATTTTGAAAAGTTATGCAGGTATGCTTACAACTCTCATGCTAGTTAGCCATGACAAGTTAAATTATATGCATATATAATGAACATAAGGAATGAAATATCATTTTGAGATTATGATACGGCGGTCTTTAAATTTAGCCATGTTGAACAGATAACTTGAACAGAGGAGAGTAAAAAACTTACCCACCACCTTTTGAGAATGGACTCTGAATGGGTAAGACTGAGTGAGGAAAACAGAACATCATTTACCTATATTCAAAACTGTCTAAAGCTTTTTCAGAGTCTAGACAAGTGGTGTCAGATTGTCTATTTATTTCAATGTTTGCATAGGCAAAGAGTTTGACATTGGACAGAGTGGAATGGTTGATGTTGAAATCATTCCACTCAACATTCTGAATCCAAGGGGAAGTCATTCTCACCACATAAACACAAAGTTACCCCTCCCTCCCACAAAGTAACTTCACGCATGCCTCCCCTGAGTATTCATCACTCTCCAAATGGATGATTTTTGTGATGCTAATTGAAAATTTGACTTCTGAAGTGAACTAGCACTTTTGCCATGTGATTTATTATTTATTTATTTACTACATAAAGGTGCAACTCATTCAATGAACCCAAAATTATTGTCCTAATACATGTGCTACCCTCATACGTTGAATACATGTATCATGTAATGTTAAAGGAAACTTTTATAATTTTAAATTTAGTCTAAAAAATAATAACCTCCTACTCAGGTTTTTATGGTAGGTTTTAGGTAAAGTGAGAGATTTAAAATCTGTGTTAAGATAATCAAAATATTGACCATTGTTAAATCTCTATTTTCCCTTCCATTATATTATAGTCTTTATTTTATATTATACCAATAAATTTCATCAATATCAACCTTTGTAACCAATATCTCTTTGATCCGCATGCCACTAACATGTTAGTAATTATAAGTTTATTAATTAGAAGTTTAATAATTTGGAAGGGTGAGGGGAAAAATGACGCTTTTTTACCACTGATCCCCGCTAAGCGTACACAGAAAACCACACCGATTGGGGTGGCTATAGTGAGGATTCGAACTCCACTGACACTACCCGACTGGGAGCCACGGGAGCCGGGGGCAACGATACTAAGTCAAGAAGTGACTGCAATGCCCGCAGGGTGAACTGACAGCAAGGAAGAGGTTGACTGTGAAAAGCTAGCGCAACTGATATTACGACATAAGGAAGAAGAATAAACGGTGACATGAGGGGATTTTGCAGACCTGTGACTCCGTTTTAGAAAGGTATCCGTTCGCGATTACTGCTGCGCTGGAGTGAAGCGTCCGTCTTTGTTCACTTGGCCGCGGCACGTATTCTCATAGCCGATATCTCCTTCCGGAGACTTCGACAATTCACTCCGGGCCGAGAAAGAGATAGAGGACTCCACGCTTCAAAACTCTCCGCCTCTTACTCCCATAGGCCTCCGACGACTGCCGTCCCGTTGCTCCGCCTTTGTATACCAGCTTTCACACACCTCCCGTAACTGAAGGACGGCGGACCAATGAATGGAGGCGCCTGCGATCGCTACGAAGAGTTTGAAACGGGGCTTGAGGGAGGGGGCAGCGTCCTTGCCATCCGCGCCTCGCCCCCTCATCGTCCCCTCCGCGCAACAGCGCCTCCGTTGTTTTTCCATGGTTTTCGCGCATGGATAAGACATAAACAACCGCCGGGAGGGTTCGCGGCGGCGCGGAACTTCGCAGTCGCGGAAGGAGGGGTGGGAGGAATGATGACTCGTGAGAGTCGCAGGAGGGGGAAGCGAACTATTACGCAAAAGAGGGCATGAGGATAGAACAAAATTTCAGTGGATTTGCGTCTCGTCGCCACTGCTGCACGCCCTGCCCTGCAGCAGTTCTGGAAGGGGAAACGCGCGCGCGCGCAGCATGAGTTGAGAACACAATACGAGTGTCGCTCTCGCTACCGCAGCAACACAGACAACGGTGAAAGTTAACACTGTGTTTCCACACAGCCATCCTGTGGCATCACCTAACGGAGTCAGGAGACGGCGATCATCCGTACGATTTGTTTTGACGGGAGGTGAACATAGACAGAAATACCCAAGCGACGGTTTCCGCTCGCAGGCGCGACTGCGGCGCCGCAGTAGAAAGTTGAGAGATGGAAAACGACTGCGGCGGCGACATGCGTCCTGATTGGCTGCGCAGTCCGTGGCGTCACAGAATTGCATACGTGAAGACGACTGAGTCTGACGACTGTCATCATCGCGTCTCGATTGGTGCGCGCATTAGCGAACTCTCCCTTCGATCTCTACGCCGGCCTGAGCGGCCTGTGCGATTGGTTGATAATATTGGTGTATACGGATACGCTTTTGCTACGTTCGCGGCGAAATTCCAGGCTATAACGCGAGCATTTGACACGTGACTCTGAAGTAAGGCGCCTCGAAGCGATTTGAAGGAAGAGATAAAATCTGAACGCAGTCCTGGCTGAAGGTCATTCTGTGCTATTTCATCGGAATGTTTGCTTGGATCGATTGGATGTCACAGTGGGGTCACAGCCGGAGGTTATGGAACCGTGAATCACCCAAATATTAGAAGCATTTGTCTCCACCGTAAATTTATGGAATTTGCGTAACATATTGAAATTAAATGAAATTATTAACGTTCTGGTAATTATTAACAAGTTTGTGGAATTACAAAGTCTATGATTGCATTTCAACTTGAAACATTTGATTTGTCCACGTTCAGGAAACCTAATAAGATAATTCCTGAGATAATTCAATACTAGAAATAGCCCAGTAAATGAAAGTTTCTTATCCCAAAGCAACGATCGAAACATTATAATGGATGGAGGTTTCAACGTCCCATTTATTGGAGCACATAAGTATGGTTTAAACATAGGGGGTAAAGATAAAAAATACCTGCATTTACGTAGTTGGAGTGACAAGTTGATGTATATCAACTTGTTACTCCAACTATATCAACTTGTCACTCAAACTAAGGGCGATCATATTCTTAATTTTTTGGCAAATGAACATGCTTGAAAAAGAGTTAAATATAGAAAATATTTAAGGGATTAGTGGTCACAGTGCAGTAAATGCTATGTTTTCGCTATTTGTGATCCGAAATAAGAATCCAGAAAGAAATATTAACTCGTTAAGAAAAGGGATTATAATGGCTTCAAGTGCGTGCCAGAGAGAGTTCATTTGCAAATTTTTAGAAAGATAGTAAGTACCGAAGAACTGAAGATACGTGGAATCACATCCTCAACATCACGCGCTCAGCAGTCAACAGGTACTTTCCAAGTAAATTCAAAAGATAACACGGGACTGAGATGGTTGGTTCAACGCCCAAGTTAAAACAACATCAAGACGCCAAAGACTATATTACGCCAAGATGAAACAACATATCAGGGACGATATCTCTAGCGACAAGCGAAATGAGATCATTTATGATTATAAGGTACGATCTAGGGCGACTGCCAGGAAGGAATTTCGGAATGCGTTTAGAGAATTCAAAAGGAATAGATTTAACCGGGAATAAGTAAGCATTTTGATCCTATGTCAGAGAGGTTCAGGGAAATAAATCTAATTCACTCAAAACCGACGAAGGCAAAATAGTGGCTAACAGTATGGAAAAGGCCAAATAGTTGACGTCTTCTTTCAAAGAGTTTTCACCAATGTCCGACTGGATGTCTCCGATAGTTTAGCTAATCGTTTCCGCCAACTGATGACCGAAATTGAAATTTCATTTAACGGAACGTAACGTATGCTGAAAAATATTAACCCAAACAAATCCTTCGGACTCGATCAAAAACCAGATCGTATATTTTAGAAACTCAGACTTTAATATTTCGGTGGTCCCAGCCATCATCTACAGTTTACGAGTAGTAAGTACGTGAAAAGTATGAGTTTCTTCTTACCCCAGAGAAAGGTGATTTGGTCACCGAAAATTCGGAATACTATACCTGCGAGTTTCATTTTTAATTGGTTTTCTGTGTTCTTGTTCGATAGCGCTTACTCGCTTCTCCGTTCAAATTATTATTCACATCCGTGAGACTTTCCTTTATTATATATAAACACACTATATACGAGAGAAGTATAAAGAATTGGTCGGGTCGTAAGGAGAAGAATCGTGCTAGGCAAAGCGGCTTTCACAAGGGGGAAGAATAGTAGATATGATATTAAGCTTATAAAAAGTTCTAAAAAATTCTGTTTCTTTGTTTCATTTATGGAATATCAGCTGTTTCTCTATCAATAAAATCTTTCGTTTTACTTGTTTGTTATTGCTCCCAGTTATATGCCCATTGAAACAGCGTCAACAAATAAACAATATATTCCAAACAACAACAGATTCCAAATAAACAATATGTCGTGTTTCAGGAACGGCATTTTCTTGCGTCTCAGTTATTATGGTAATAACTGAGACGGAATAAAATGGAGCAAAAGAAGCAGGGTGGAAGACGAAAAGCGAGGATATGAAAATTTTTTCCTTTTTTTAGTTCGTGCGCCATACAACAAATTCAAACCCCTATCGGGAAGTAAGAAAGGAAAATCTGTTTTTAACAGTTAGAGCTAAGTCGGGTAAGATGATAGTTTAAACAGAAAAGATGGGGATCAGGATGGTGCGGTGACTAACATACAGCTCCCCAACGAGAGGATCCGGGTTCCAATCCTTGGAGACAACAAATATTTTTTCAGTGATATCCCGATCCCTACTTGAGGTGCTTTGTGGAGAGCACTGCGGAGTGAGTACGACGTCCGTCGGATGGGCCGTTAAGCTGCGGACCCCTTGGCGCCTTTTGACAAGATTAGGCTGATGCCGACGCCAGGTTTCTCCCCACTCTTCCTTTCCCAACCATCCACAATGGCGCAAATGGCCTTAGCGGTCGGTCGCCTCCCATAAAAACTACTACTACAGAAAATATCCAAGAGAGATGGATGGGATGTATAGAAAAGTGCAAGGTAAAGAACTTTGGCTAACAAGCTTGGACATGGAAAGAAAATATGACGTAGGTGAGGGTAGCTTAGGTCCAGGCTTACTTGAAGGGGAGATAGCAAGGGCATCAAGGTAATTGAAATAAAACAAGGCCGTGGCGATAGATAAAATTCCCGGGGAACAACTTAAAGGTTTAGAAAAACATGGGAGGAAGAGTATTTTTGGACTAATTCTTAATACTTATGGACTTATAATACTTTTATTTATATTTATTTAGTACATTCCAAGCTCTTGTTTTTATCGATATTTATTTCTCTTTTTCTCTTATTTGTCATTTTTACCACGAACGATAAGGGATCAGAATAACATTGTTCGACCGCGGTATGGTCATATTCGGGTAAAATTATTCTGGAGTGTATTCATTCTCTGCCACACACCCTGGCGATGGCTAGCAGGGTATATATATATATATATATATATATATATATATATATATATATATATATATATATATATATATATATATATAAGCAAATAAACATGTAACATACTCGTATAGTATTTTAAAACGTACCTACCGTGATACACGTTCTGTTAAAGCACTCGTGGGAAAAATTGCGAAATAATACGGGTCTGTGTTTCACTTTTATCAATACCTTGAGGGAGTAATTACAAGCCGGGCATTTAAGCTAGTAATAGATGCATCGCACTTAAACAATTCTTTTTTGATTAATTTGCAACAGGGTTAAAAAACGACTCATCAATATTTCTCAACGGCGGAACCAAGTTTGTTTTATTTTAATTCAAACCAAATCAATTTCTTGCTTTCACTCGGAGCCTGAACTGTGGTTAGTAAAAAAAACCCCTGAAAGTTTGAGAATGACGAATCCTACGATATTTCCCTGGCTCTCACAACCTTATATACACATCAGAAATGAATTTCAACCACCAAAGCTCATATCTATGTGCTTGAATACCACAGAAGACACAAGAAACTTACCACTTAAAAGGTATTATTTATGTGCAAAAATCTCTGTGGTGTGATGAGGGTAAAGAAAGAAACCTTAAACTTTCAAATAAAGATTCAGTACTTCTCACGGCGATAGTTTAGATGCTACGCATCAGGTCCACCTGAGGAGTCACCTGTTGATGATGCGCAGCATCGAAACCATCCATGGTCGTGTGAAGGACTGAATCTTTATTTGAAAGTTAAAGATTTCTTTCTTTACCCTCGTCATGAAGGAATTCCACAAAGTTTAGCCTAGAACTGCCATGGTCATCTCTGCAGTTAAAATAAAACACAATTTTTACAATGTCATATCAATTCGTCCGTTAAAAGCAACGCTGTTTGAGGTGCCACGCAATATTAGGAAATATTTCATTTCAACTGGATTATTATTTCCATGGCGACGGCCCCCGGACGGAACATAAGAAGGAACGCAGAAGAATGATAATGCAGTTGAAACCCATTCAATGTCGATTTCCGGAGCGAGGGCGGAGGTAATTGGGCTTTTTCGAACACAAGGAAGCACTTGAAGACCGATAGCGAACTCGTTTGCCGCGGGGAGGTTTCTTTAAAACGGCTATATCTTTGGGTTCATCGTATGGGGCAAGAGAGAGAAAGAAAGAGAGAGGGAGTGAGGAAGAGGGGGGGGGGAAGGGTCGTGGTTAAACCACCTGTGCACATCAGAGCAAATGGCATCAGATCCGCAACATTTCAATTTGCCCTCTCGGGCGCTTATTGCGCTCGCATGAATGAATGCCTACCTGTTGAAACTCGCATTCCTTCCCGGGAGATTTCATAAAGCCGTGACCTCTGGTTGTACGTACAACGAACAATGGACGTCTCTGGAAACTTATCGGTCAATAAGTTTCCAGGGAAGATACGTCCAATGTTTTCTTATTTCGCGCATCGAGGGACAGATCGGTGATTACGGTAAACTACGACAACAACGGAAAAAATGTTGCGCGTTAGATACTTGACTGTCCAAACGAAGTGTCGCTGTCGAAACCCACATTCAAGTCGTGCAGTGTCGTCCGGAGGCGGTTTACAACGGACGGTGACCACGCAGCCACGTGGTTTTCATAATTTGTGAACTCGTGTGTGTGAGAAAAAAAAGTTGTTTTCTTGACGCTTCGTGTAATCTCGAGAGAATTTTACGTTTGAGAGTTGAGAACGCAACGGGCCGTGTCGGTAATCGCACACGCCAAAGAAAAAAAAAACAAGACAAAAAAGTATAAATAACAGAACGCACAAAGCAACGCCACACACGAACACACACAATAAAAACCACGCACATTAAATGCACGGCAATGAGGAAAACATTTCAATATAAAACCACCTTTGGCTGCGGTGGAAGGCGTTTTAAACGAGTGTTGTTCACCTTCAACAAATATATTTCCCTCTGTCGGTACAGCTCGAAATTTGCATAAGCAGTGAACCACAAGTCGACAATTTTAAAGCCCGTCCAAGGCTATTCAACTATTCCTCGAGGGAAATATGCATGTATAACGGTTTTTTTCAATCATGATCGGATTGTGTCTGATGAAATAAGTCAGCCAAACAGTTGTCCAAGGAATCGGCCAGAACATAGAGCGATATGCCTACAAAAATGAACACCGGTATTACGCCCATATACAGTTCTGAAATATCCCACACGATCGACCAAGTGAACCAGGGAAAAAAATCCAATTTCTGAGGGTGGAAATCGAATAGAAAGAAATTATAAATGAAGGTGTACGCGAGACAGTGTCGTAGAAGCGATATGGAGTGCGATGATTAGTAGGAGGTATTGATTGGGCATACTGAAAATGGTGGCGACATAATATATTAAAAATATGTGGGGTGGCAAGGAACAATTGCGCAGCGGAATCTCCACCTCCTAAGCCGGATGTTAATAGGAAGAGTTATGGAAGCATAAACTACAAAAAAAATAGCTTTTGATTCAAAAAGGAGAGGTTGGATCTGAAAGACTATTCATGACACCCAAATGGTGCTGGTCGCTTCGTTAAAATTAAAGTGATAGCGCTCGCGTCGTGAGTCGGCCAGGGCAGTTGAAAAAACCTTCTATTGCGTAACGTTCAACACGTAAAAATAACCGTGCCAAGAATGGTGCACTCGACTCTAAGCTCCTTTTATCCCAAAAACGGCAGAAGAGGCGGGAGGGAATGCATGTTTTCCTCGCTAAATGAAGGTACTTTGGTATTTTAAACATTTTTCGAGATTTTTTTCAGTAAGAATTAAAGAGTCGCCCCTTATAATAGTCGACCTTTGCGTACCTACTATTCTGGCATGCAGTAAAATCCGGAAGGGAAGTTCAGCAGGATGCGGTTGTAGTCATAAGCAAGTCTCTGTAAAATCTCGAAGGTTAACTGGCGAAAATTAAAACAATATTAAGCCTTGTAGCTCATTTTATGCGATATTTATATCCTTGTGGCTTTCTCGTGTTGCATGCATTGCATTGCGTGGCTATATCGTATATATGTGAATTGCATTTTCGAGTCCTTCGCTTGATAAAAATAGTCCCGCCAACCGTTTAAAATCAACCATGAGTTAATGAAAACTTGGAATTAAATATTAAATACTTCTGGTGCTTCGCCGACATAGCATAAATTTATGGCGCTCAGAGTATATATTAAATTTTAATTTTGAATTGAATAAGTAATCCATTCAGAGATATATTAGACTTAGATTTTGTGTGATAGGCGTAATATCTAAGCCATATGTTGCCTCTTAGAAATTAGATGGAAATCATTTCTTTGCCATATTGCATAAATATTTTAAAAAAAGCAACATGAAGCGTATTTCAACATAACCCAGAGAACTTAAATAATGACCGCTGAAGAGAGATAAAAATAACTCCAGTTGAAATATTAGAAGACGTGAAATTAACTTATGCGCTGGAAAATGCAAGAAGCTGAAGGCATAGAACATTTAATTGTGACAATTTATCGTGACATCATAGTACACAACATTTCTGGCTGTGAATATTATTAGTTCTTCTTAATATAGCGTGCATGCTGTACTTCTTTAATGAAAGCAGACGTCGGCGTTTCAAGAAAACCACTCATGTCAGTGATTACGTTCTTACAAGCATTATAATAAACCAGACCCGCAGGAAACTAACCCGAATCGCCGGAAATGTAAAATCAACTGACGCACGAAATACGATAGCTGAATTCTTGAAAATGGACGAGTTGAAAAGATTATTTTGTACGTATTTCACTCCCTCAGAAAACTCCTCCTGTCTTGGCAAAACCCCCAGTATCACACCCAGAGCTCCGAAGAGGAATTTTTGTTTCGTAGGCTTCTTTAATCTATGAGACATTAATTACTAATTTCAATCTCTCATGACGCCACTAAAGTAACACCTGCAAGTTGCAGGTGGCTATCTTGTTGAAAAAAATTGGTGGCCTACAGCCTAGCTTGGACCGATGGAGAATCACTGATTAAGCGTACGGTGAGAACGTGTCTCTCTCAATGGCGAGGTCGCAATCCCGTGAAATTTCGATTGAAATTGTTATATTGCAATGCACACTTAGTGGATGGCTCCGTTAAAAGTTTCAGTCGCCTTTTCTTCCGCAGTTTCTTTGGAATCAATCTTCTCTTCTAAGGAAATCGTTGTCGCCAAAGCGATACAGCACCCTATCCCCATTTGAAAGTTTTGCATTTCCACGAATTTGAATCTTTCGAAAGATATTTAAAAATGGATGTGGCATTGAGATTTTGTCGGTGCTCCCTATTCTCTACAACACATCCACTCTTTCATTTAATATATCGCGCTTCCAACCTCAATCGATGTCTCAGATAAAGATTTGGATCCACTTGAGTAATTTCAGAGTAAAAACTAAGCTGAGTCCATTCCCTTCGATCAGATGGGACCCTGAGGGAATATTTTCCGATTTCAGTGTGGATGGATGCGATGTTTCAACTTAGTTCGTCAGATTTCGGAATGTTTTCGCTCTCGAAGTTTTATATATTAAGCGGTAGCGTACCGCTAAGACAGATGTGAACACCGTGGGAATTCGTCAAGAAGTTCATTATTATTTTCTTAAACGTTTTTTTGATTCCAAGTAGTATCCCAAATTGGTTTACACTCCGGAAAAAAGAAACAATCGCCAAATCGTCAAGGCGCCGGAAATTCGACCTTCATCACGGGCAGAATCAGGAGAGATCATCGGGAATCATCGTGAATACCTCTCCTTTCCGAATTCACGGTGGTCTTGTAATGGGGATATCCGAATCTGCAAGCCTGAGGAAGAATGAGCGACTGGAAGAAGAGATGCGGGTCGAAAATTTCAGGCCAAAGTACAAGCAAGCGCCAAGGAGCCAGATTCGAGGGTAGGCTGAAAACTAATGCACACATGCTTGTAGACCACAAATAAAATCACCTTAAGAAGCACTCCTCGTGGCATGTGGAGGTAACATTCCCCCTCATACGCAGGTTTGAGGTCGTTACATTCATCCAGTGTATTTCGAGAAGCGGAAGTATGGAGACGTGTTCTAGTGCTATGTCAACGCGAGTTAAACAGCGTGCTGTTGTCGAATTTTTAAGAGCTGAATAAGTGACTCACTCCGACTGTGATTCATCGTCGTCAAAAGGCTGTTCATGGTGACGATGCTGTTGATACGGTCTACTGTAAATCGATGGGTAGTAAAATTTCGTGGTTGCGAGTCTGGAAAAGCCATAGTTGTTGATGAAACACGCAGCGGGCGTCCGATCACTGCCACAGACGATAAATATCGCAAACTCGTGGAAGATTTGATTCAGAATGACCGTCGAATCACTCAAAAGCGTATCGCAAACCATTTTGGAATATCTAAGGAACGTGTCGGCTTCATTATTGAACAATTGGGGTACCGTGAAATCTGTGCACGATGGGAACCACGCCGTCTCACAGACTGGAACATACAAAACCCTCCTTATTTCCCCCGATCTTGCGTTTTTTATTTTTCTCTTCAACTCAAAAGACACCCCAAGAGTAATCATTACACCTCGGACGATGAGGAGAAGGCAAAAAAATCGATAACAGAATGCTGTTTAACACGCGTTAACATAGCCTAGAACAAGTCTCCTAACTTCCGCTTCACATGCAAGTGTGCATGAATTTTCAGCCTACCCGCGTACATGCCGACTCGAGGGTTATGATTTTTATCGGTGTGTCTGAAGGGGGAAGGGAGGTAATAATGGACACATTGAAACAATCGTTGAATGGCGAATTATTATTTGTTTAGGCACTGTTAGAGAGGCTAACGCGGAGGAGGTTTTGCATGAGGCGTGGGGATTGTCGATGAGGTTGTTGAGGGGTATGATGCACTGCCCAACGTAGAAAGAAGGACAGTGTGTGCAGCTAGGTTGATAGATCACATTTCGGAATGTGCATAATGTAGTAGTACCGTGGAACAGGAGAGCATTGGTGAGTTAAGAGGGGAGTCAAAGAGTAGTGAAGATGGGACACGTTTTACATTTGGTCTATTACAAGGTACTGGTGTGGATTTCAAAGGATTTGGATGAAGGCTTGGTCCGATAAATTGGCGGGTCGTTTTAAAGTAACCGAGGAACATTTGCGTAATGTGTTTGCCGTTATTATTTGGTTGGTCGAATTGGGGAAGAGGTCTTTGAGAATATATCTGAGGGACTTAATTTCTGGGAAGTACATGTACGAGGTCTGTCAAATAAATACGCGAACTGGTGCAATTTGGCGACCATGACGCGGACTATAGCCCCGCTCACTAGCGGCGCTGGTTGCCTGAGACCCAATGAGCCATCTGTGCTTGGCGGATCGTCGAGCTGTGCGCATGGCGTTGCCAGTTATGTTAGTTTCTATTGTCCTTGTTTCTACTGTTTGTCAAAAACGGAAATTGACGAAATCACGGAGCAACGAATCAACATCAAGTTTTTGGTGAAGTGCAGTAAAAGTTATCAAGAAATTAATGAAATGTTGACAGCTGTTTACGGTGATAATGCTCTGAAGAAAACATATGTTTTCAAGTGGATTAAATCAAACCAAGAAATCAAGAAATAGCTAATCGAAAATCAAAGTAATACTCCTGGTTTTCTTTGATGTCAAAGGTGTTGTTCATCATGGATTTCTTCCTGAAGGACGGACAGTAAATGCTGAGTTTTACCTTTACAGTTCTCAAGCGTTTGAGAGATCGCGTGCGTCGTATGCGACCTAATTTGACTCAAGGCGATGGATGGACACTTCACTTCAGTTGGTGTCCTATGAAGGTTTGGGCGGACGGAAGGTTTGTGTCGAAGGATTTCTTCATTGAGAGGAGAGTCAGGGTAACCGCGGCGGAGGAGAGCATTATGTAGATTGTCAGGGAATGCGTGCGATAGCGCCTCTCAATGTTAAATTCAATCCAACTTTAAGCCAATTAACTTTTGTGGTTGACGTATAACCAATTCTAATGTGCATGCTATCTTTTTAAAGATTACGTTTAAACAAAAATGCTACCTTAATTTTAAAAATAGTGTGCCTGTAGTGGACACTTTGAAATTAGTCTCCTTTTAATGTCTTTTAACTTAGATTTTCTAAGATTCGCTTGTTTTATCTTTCCATATCAGGGCTTTATTTTATCATGACGGCTCTTTCATGTTTGCATTATGACTCACGCATTATGGTGTTTTTTTAAAACTAGTATATACCCTGCAACATCAATGAAACTTTGTAATATTCCATAAAGATCAATAATTATCTGTTTTGAAATAAATTTAATGTCTAATGTTTAAACAAAACTTCGTTACTACACATGAAAAATAAGTTTTATTGCCAATGGAAAATTCCACAAAGTTACGCCTGAAACTATTCATTACTGTTAGTGTCAGTGATTATTCGTTGAATTACATATGGCCGCCAGTGGTTACTCCTTGTTTCTGTCATATCTCATCCGTAATACTGTTACGTTTCGATGATTCTCCTTAATTTTGACGGGTTGGTCAAATAATCGAATTAAAATGAATTAGAATATGTATCCATTCAAGTATGAGTCTTCTCGCGAGCCGTCGGCGTTGGAGGAGAACGCTGCCCTGACTGCCTTACCAACGGCGTCTCCAGGAGATTCAGTCGCTGAGGAGGGGTTGCCTCCTCCGGATGGAGGCTTCCACAAGTGAGCCCTCTCGACACGGCAATCCCCGGGGAGGAGGATGACCTCCTCCTCCCTCAGCCCCTCCAAGAGCCACGGAACACCTATCTCTCCGATCAGCCTTATCGAACAAATGTGCTGCTTACCCAGCTGGTGACGGCCGATAACGACGACTTTGGAACCATTGGGAAAGCGTACGCGGGGGGGAGGGGGATGAAGGCTCCCGTACCCCCCCCCCCCAATCGTGTCACTTCCGAATCGAAGGAGACAGGAATGGAGTAGTAGTAGTAGTTTTTAGGGGACGCGACCGACAGCTAAAGTCATTTGCGCCATGAGGGATGGACAGGAAAGGATGGAGAGAAACCCGGCGTCGGCATTAGCCTACTGTTTACGAAAGGCGCCAAGGGGTCCGCAGCTTAACGTCCCATCCGACGGACTCGGCCTACTCACTCAAAGTGCCCTCCACAAAGCACCCCAAGTAGGGATCGAGATGCCTCTGAAAAATATTCAACACCGCCGGGACTTAAACCCGGGCCCTCTGGATGGGAAGCCAGTACGTTAGCCCCCGCACCATCTCGATCCCCGACAGGAATGGACTCGGAAGAAATGCGATAGTGCGGAAGTAAGGAAGTAATGCACGCAAGACTGTCGAAAGACAGGGATTATTGTCCTCTCAATGCCCAGCAGTGGCGATCCGTGGCGCAGAACTGCGCAGTGATAGGTGGGGAAGGAGGCCGGGAAGGGAGGGGTGGTACACAGAGGGAAACCAAAATATTGTTGAGGGCCAGCAACTTTTATCACTCATAATTAAAAGGGAAACGTAAAAGTAAGACTTTTAACACTGAACACTCTCTCTTGGAAAATATGCACTTTTAGTTTACGCTATGTAGGCGATAAACAAGGCCAGTGCATTAAGTATCGTGACTGGTTCGCTGTAGCCCCAACGGTGGATGGGGGTCCGACCGGTCGGCTCGGTAGAGGGATCCCATACCACTCAGGCGCACTTTAGTTCAGTCGCCTCCGGGCATGCGTTGAGACAGGAGTTGGATTTTTGTGACGCGTGATTATTTGTCGTGTCGTCGCGCCAGCATGGAGCGCACCGTCGAGCAACGCTACGCTGTGAAGGTTTAAGTTAAACACGGGAAATCCACATCGGAGACCCTTGATCTCATTAAACAGGCTTATGGGGACGATGCCTTAAGCCGCACAAGAGTTTTTGAGTGGCACAAGATGTTTAAGGAAGGCCGGGAGCTCATCGAAGACAAGCACCTTGTCCGACGCCCGACGACCGCTCGAACCGATGCTCAGGTGGCCAAAATGAAAAACGTTTTAAACTCTGACAGGCGTTTAACCATCGCCCTTATCAGTGAGGAGACCGGCCTCTCAGCCGGAACTGTCTACACCATTGTAACAGATGATCTTGTGATGAGGAAAGTGTGCGCGAAGCTGGTGCCGAAAGTCTTGAGCGAGGATCAAAAACTGTCGCGAGTGGAAATTTCGCAAGAAATTTTAGACTGCGTCCAGGAATATGAGGATTTTCTCGACAACCCCGACCTGGCTCCATCTGACTTTTCTTGTTTCCGATAATAAAGTAAAAGGGAGGAAAAGGATATCGGTTCGACTCCATCGAGGAGGTTCAAGCGGCGACGAGAAAGGCTCTCAACAGTATTCCGGAACCCTCTTCCAGCGGGCTTTTGACGAGTGACAGACGCGCGGAACTAAGTGCATCGATGCAGGAGGAATGTATTTTGAAGATTATTAAGTAATTGTCATGATAACTGCAATAAATTTTGATTTTTGGAATCAGTCCCGATACTTATTGTACGGACCCTGTATTGTGTATATGACCAGGAAAAAAAAGAAATAAAAATTTTAAACTCTAATTAACTCACTAAAAAAGAACATTAAAGTCACAATGTAAATTCAAGAAGATGAAACAATACATTTCCTTGATCTCAGCAGCTCCATGAAAAACAAACAGATCTGTAAGTGTAAATGAAACCAGGCCATGAACACTCAATGAATCAAAAATCTAGCGGCTTTCCTCAACATCATGCTAAACTGGGCATTGACTATACCCTAAACACCCATCCATCCCTACCAACTGCCGACAAACATCCCTAACTGAAGAAATAGGCACATTATAAAAAGGAGCGGTGGTAAACGGTTACACAGAGCACACCAGATATGACTTAATGGCAAATGAAATATTCAGGGATAACCTCCTTCAGGATCGGGAAACTCCCAAAACACATTGACATAAGCATATCTTGTTACAACAAACAGAATCTTAAAAGCCTACAATACTGAGTGGAAGATGCTGTGGAGACCATTCAACAACAGAGTGGCAACACATCGCCCGCCCCCTATGCACGGATTACGAGTTGTCATATGCACATCGGCAGACGGGAAAAAGTCTTCGGGTGCCAGCGGAGGAATATCGCCGTGACTTCAATATGAAAGTAGGAGTATCGCAGTTTGCAGCCCACCTCCTCAACGAAGCCGCAAAAGGACACGGATGGATATCCTAGAACAATAGGCCAGATTGACCCGTGCACGGAGAAAGGAGACCATCACCACCGACCACCTTTTCCCCTTCCACTCCCCCCTCCTAGACATTCCGCAAATACTGCCTAGCAATCATTAACGACCTCTCCCCCACCCAGAACCAAGTGGTAAGTCACCTTACAACAACCCCCTCCCCTTCCCGTAACCCACTCTCTCTTCCACACCCACCCCGACCCCTCCCCATTCTTCCGCACACCCCACCTTTTATAATCATGTATATATATATAAGGGTGGGCTGAAACCTAATGCACACATGCTTGTAGACCACAAACAAAATGATTGTCAGAAGCACTCATGGTGGCATGTGGAAGGTACATCCCCCCTCAGCACGCATTCAGTGTATTTTGAGAAGCGGAAGTATGGCGACGTGTTCTAGTGCCATGTCAACGCGAGTTAAGCAGCGTGCTGTTATCGAATTTTTAAATGCTGAAAAAGTGACTCCTACAGAGATTAATCGTCGTTTAAAGGCTTTGTATGGTGACGATGCTGTTGATAGGTCAACTGTAAATCGATGGGTAGTAAAATTTCGTGGTGGCGAGCCTGGAAAAGCCATATCTTGTCGATGAAACACGCAGCCGACGTCCGATCACATGTACATACACACACACATTATGTATATATATATACATTTATTTTACAACCATAAACACAGTAATCAACCCAAAGGTCGGTTTGGTAGGTGATGGTAGAGATGACCCAGTACTAAGCCCTATACGGCGTGTGAAAATTCACACATCAGGGTAGGGGGGCCAGTTCCTTTCCCTGTGCCGGTTATGTTTTCCCAGGAAGACCTGGTACCCGAAAAATCGCTTTAGCTTGGGTGGTGCTGCAGGTGCCCAGAGTGCCTTGCCCGGGAATTAAACCTGGGACCCTCTGGTCAGCAGTCCAGCGCTCTACCCACTGGACTACCGCGACCTACATATATATATATATATATATATATATATACCAATGCGCATATGTGTGAGAACCCCAATGTGCCTTGCGGACCGAATGACACTACAGTGTAGCGAAACTAGTTGACACAAAAATTCTATCCCGTGGAAACACAAATTTATTTTTATTCCTCCTTGAAACATCCGTGCAAGTGAAACTGTTCAATAAACTGATTTTTCTTCTTTTATTATGAATAAATATAATACGTTTACTTCTTGATCTTCAATTTCCAATAGTGTAACTTCAAGCTACACACTCAATAATGTGTTGCATAATAATCGCGTCCAATGAATTATTCTTTCGTAAACTTTTTTTAACGACCAGCACTGCAATTGGATAGTGGAAAGTACCTGACAGCTAAGAAAAAAATTGCAAAAATAATTTTTTTTAACATGGCTGTTAAAAAAAATTTCATATTCAACAAGTGCAAAACATTTTACGCGTTCGACATGTTGTCCAGTCTTTCAATTTTGCCTTTGTCCAATCGAGTTCGTGAAATGATCATTTCGTAAATTTGTATGCCAATAGATGTCGTTCAAACTCATTATTTTGCTTCATTCGTATTGTTTTATCTTAGAGTTGAGTTCCAACCGGAAGCCGGTTGAGATTCTGGAAGCTCCTGATTAGACAGTGACCACGGGAGGATAGGAGTCAGACTATAGTAGGATGCCCCATATGACCTCTCGAACCTTAAAGAAAACTTACGTCGACATTTCGAACGGTTTCGCAAATCCTGAAACTCATGCCTCAACGTCACCTACTGCGCAGCGCTGCGAGGGTTCCCTGAGGTCAAGCGCGACCTTTGGGAAATGCGAATTCTCGGCGAATAGGTATTTGTTGCCAAATCGATACTGTGCTCATGATTCACTCATAACTTTCGCGGGTGCTGAGTGGAGGGGTTCTCTTTTAGACATTGAATGCTCGCATTTCGAACGCATTCAATGATTTCATTATGCCAGCCATTTAAACATACGATGGACTGAAACGGCATCTAATGAAAATAAATAGGGGAGAGAGAAAAATAAATAAAAAAAAGAAAATTAGGAGCCATCAGAAATACTAAAATTTTCATCGGGTACTTCCAACACGTCGTAGTAAAATTAACTCAAGAGAAGTGTTTATTTGCGATGGATTCCGAGAATACTCATACCCGAACAATATGACGTTTGCGTGCAGGTATTTTCCAGCTAATTTTACTTGAAGATTAAAAGTACATTATCATCACTGAAGATGAAACAAAGTTAAATAATTTCGATCCTGATAGGAGGTATAGATAGGAGGTATATAGCTCTGCATGAAAATCTTCCGTAACACCAAAACCAAAAGAGAGGCAAAGTAGTGGCTTTTGCTGGGAAAATTATCGTCATATCTATATCTACGGAATGGTGCATCATTATGTCTTACCAGTTTACATTACAATAAATAGGTCGCAACTAAGTTAGATGCGCTGAAAACCCTCCAATGCCACACCGATCGTAAAAGCCAACATTTCAAAGGAACAGGGTGAATGGTGCGCCACGAAAATGCACAACGCAAAAGTGGCTGTTTAATATCTCACCGAAATCAATGTGATGAGTGTTCCTCGTCGTCCCCATAGTCCAGAACAAGCCCCACGAGAACTTTATCTATTCTTCAATCTGAGGAAACACCCTCGTAGGAAGCGTTTTTCACAATAAGAAATAGTAATTATGTCTTTTGAGACAGTGTGAGGGCCTATCAAAAAATGGCTTCCAGCATGTCTTCGACTGCTGGAACAATAGGTGGAACAGGTACATCGCATCCAGAGGGGACTACTTCGAGCGGGATGATAAAAATCTAGAAGATGAGTAAATGTGTGATGTTAAAATATATGATGATTCTTTATTCAGATGCACTCATTATAAGTGCTGATGGCGTTGTTCTTTCCGTCTCTAGATGTGTCGACCTCCCGGTGGCTTTCGACACCCATCCTCGATCAGGACCTGTGTATTGATGCATATGAGATATATATTACATATCTATAAGCGTGTGTATATATATATATATATATATATATATATATATATATATATATATATATATATATATGTGTGTCCCATCCTGTATATATATACCTATATGCAGGATGTATATATAGACAATGAATGCATATATGTACATTCAAACACGAAATCCCACCATACGGCGAACTAATATTCATTCACATGAAAAGAGATATGAACGCGTATGAAGGACGAACATATATATATATACACACACACACACAAATATATATATATATATACTGTATATATATATGTATGTATGTATGTATATATATATATATATATATATATATGTATGTATGTATATATATATATACATATATATATATATATATATATATATATAAAATAGGAGGGCAAAAACTAGAGCAGGTAGAACAGTTTACGTATCTCGGTAGTGTTTTGGACCAACACGGTCAAAGTAATAGGGACGTAAAGAGAAGAATTGCGCTAGGCAAAGAGGCTTTCACAAGGAGGAGGGAGTTGATGACAGGGACTTTTGAGTATGGATGTTAAGAAAAGACTCGTAAAAACTTTGATATGGAGCGTAGCTAGGTAAGGTGCGGAAACGTGGTCATTGAAGCAGGAGGATAGACGTAGATTGGAGGCTTTTGAAATGTGGGTGTGGAGAAGAATGGATAAGGTGGAATGGACAGAGAAGAAAACAAATGAGGAAGTACTTGGTATGGTGGGCGAAGAGAGGGGTTTGTTGGGAGCAATCCTATGGAGGCAGGAAAAGTGGATGAGGGGGGTGTTGACCGGCAGTGGGATGTTGAAGACTGTGATAGAGGGTAGGGCAAAAGAGGAAAGGGAAGGAACAGGATAGGGATGTTGGACGGGATGAAGGGAGGAAGAAAGTACTCAGAGATGAAGAGGGACCTGATATAGAGTAGGATGATGGATTTTGTGTTTTGTTAGGAGTAATAAAATATTGTTTGGTAGTTGTGTCCATCCAAAAACCTACCTTAACCGGTAGATTACCTTAAAAAAAATATATATATATATATATATATATATATATATATATATATATATATATATATATATAAAAACACAGATGTAGATTTTTAGAATATAGAGACACAAAGAAAGGACACTCACAATTTGTTATTTTACGTTTCGACAGCACGGCTGTCGTCTTCAGAATCGTTCAGGATCGCAGAAGTGCGTTCCATTTCGAATATAATATATATATATATATATATATATATATATATATATATATATATATATATATATATATATATATATATACATATACATATACATATATACACACACAGGATGGAAAGACTGGACTCCCTGATTTGACGGGTGAATTGTAACAAAACCAACCAAGTTCATTAAAAAAGGTTTTTATTTCTGAAAACAACATCCAATGCAATTTTTTTCAATAGGTTTTGAAAATTATTTCATCCAGGTGAGCGAACGACCTTGGTGAGCGATGCACATGTTGAGTCGTTCAAAAAAGTTATCGAAAACTCTTTCTTCCCAACATATCTTGCGTTATTCCAGCGATGACATCTTTGATTGCCTCCTTAAGAGCTTCTAAGGTCCTTGGTCGAACTTTGTAAATTCACTTTAGAGATATTCCGAAAGAAAAGAAGCACATGGACTCAAATCCAAGGAGTGCGGGGGAAAATCCCCTCGTGAGGAGATCAGGCGTCCGGGAAACTGTTCTAGCAGGATTTGGCGTGAGTGATGGCCGGTATGAGCCGTGGCGCCATCCTGTTGAAACCAAAAGGCTTCTGTGTCATATTCCATACGCCATACTCTTCCATTTTGGGGATTAAAAAGTTCTCCAGCGTCTCAAAAGAGCGCACGAGTTCACTGTAACAGTTGGACCCCGAGATGGAAAAAAGAAAGGCCCAATAATGCCTATGGAGGACACAGCGCACCAAACTGTCAGCCTTTGGAGCTTTGAAGAGGTCTTGGGTGAAGTTGAGAAGGGTTGTCAGTCGCCCAGTGACGATAATTTTGCTTATTTACTGAGCCGGAGAGGTGAAAATGCGCTTCATCGCTAGACCACAGAATAGTGTCGGGTTGTACCGAGGTTAAGATTGCATTGAAAGCATATGTACGTTTCGCCCGGTCTCCTGAACTCAATTCTTGAACAGCCATAATTTTGTAGGGGTGTAAGTGAAGGTCATCAGAGTGTAAAACTCGCCTTACCGTTCTGGACGATATTCTAAGAGCAGCCGCATGTTTCCACGCAGAGTGCGATGGAGACTGTTCGATGGATGCTTTCATTCATATATATATATATATATGTATATATATATATGTATATATATATGTATATATATATGTATATAAATATATATATGTATATATATATATATATATATATATATATATATATATATATATATATATATATATGCTTTCTTATATAAGGAAAAGGGATAGGAACACGTATAAAGGACGAACACAATAGAGGTGGGGAAGGCGGAATCGAACGGATCACAAGAGTAAAAATATCTCCTCAACCGGGACTCGAACACCGGATCTTTCCACTTGCCGGGCGGATGCTCTTAACCACTTGAGCTATCGAGGATATGTAATCTACCCTGAGATCCGTGGGTCTTATATATCGCCAAGCGCCCCGATTCTTTAGCCAAGAGATGGCGTCAGGGGGCTGTTTCACCCACCAAAGGAGAAATAGACAATACACAAGAGGAAAGGACAGTGGTTAGAATTCATACAACATCATACAGGAAAAGAACAGTGCGTTTCGTGGCACGCATAGCCAGAAGAAAGAGATGAGCCACATTGGCCAAATACACATTCAAACACGAAATCCCGCCAAACGGCGAATAAATACTCATATATACAGAAACATATATAAGGAAAAGGGATAGGAACACGTATAAAGGACGAACACAATAGAGGTGGGGAAGGCGGAATCGAACGGATCACAAGAGTAAAAATATCTCCTCAACCGGGACTCGAACACCGGATCTTTCCACTTGCCGGGCGGATGCTCTTAACCACTTGAGCTATCGAGGATATGTAATCTACCCTGAGATCCGTGGGTCTTATATATCGCCAAGCGCCCCGATTCTTTAGCCAAGAGATGGCGTCAGGGGGCTGTTTCACCCACCAAAGGAGAAATAGACAATACACAAGAGGAAAGGACAGTGGTTAGAATTCATACAACATCATACAGGAAAAGAACAGTGCGTTTCGTGGCACGCATAGCCAGAAGAAAGAGATGAGCCACATTGGCCAAATACACATTCCCGGTTGAGGAGATATTTTTACTCTTGTGATCCGTTCGATTCCGCCTTCCCCACCTCTATTGTGTTCGTCCTTTATACGTGTTCCTATCCCTTTTCCTTATATATGTTTCTGTATATATGAGTATTTATTCGCCGTTTGGCGGGATTTCGTGTTTGAATGTGTATTTGGCCAATGTGGCTCATCTCTTTCTTCTGGCTTTGCGTGCCACGAAACGCACTGTTCTTTTCCTGTATGATGTTGTATGAATTCTAACCACTGCCCTTTCCTCTTGTGTATTGTCTATTTCTCCTTTGGTGGGTGAAACAGCCCCCTGACGCCATCTCTTGGCTAAAGAATCGGGGCGCTTGGCGATATATAAGACCCACGGATCTCAGGGTAGATTACATATCCTCGATAGCTCAAGTGGTTAAGACCATCCGCCCGGCAAGTGGAAAGATCCGGTGTTCGAGTCCCGGTTGAGGATATATTTTTACTCTTGTGATCCGTTCGATTCCGCCTTCCCCACCTCTATTGTGTTCGTCCTTTATACGTGTTCCTATCCCTTTTCCTTATATATGTTTCTGTATATATGAGTATTTATTCGCCGTTTGGCGGGATTTCGTGTTTGAATGTGTATTTGGCCAATGTGGCTCATCTCTTTCTTCTGGCTATGCGTGCCACGAAACGCACTGTTCTTTTCCTGTATGATGTTGTATGAATTCTAACCACTGTCCTTTCCTCTTGTGTATTGTCTATTTCTCCTTTGGTGGGTGAAACAGCCCCCTGACGCCATCTCTTGGCTAAAGAATCGGGGCGCTTGGCGATATATAAGACCCACGGATCTCAGGGTAGATTACATATCCTCGATAGCTCAAGTGGTTAAGAGCATCCGCCCGGCAAGTGGAAAGATCCGGTGTTCGAGTCCCGGTTGAGGAGATATTTTTACTCTTGTGATCCGTTCGATTCCGCCTTCCCCACCTCTATTGTGTTCGTCCTTTATACGTGTTCCTATCCCTTTTCCTTATATATGTTTCTGTATATATGAGTATTTATTCGCCGTTTGGCGGGATTTCGTGTTTGAATGTGTATTTGGCCAATGTGGCTCATCTCTTTCTTCTGGCTATGCGTGCCACGAAACGCACTGTTCTTTTCCTGTATGATGTTGTATGAATTCTAACCACTGTCCTTTCCTCTTGTGTATTGTCTATTTCTCCTTTGGTGGGTGAAACAGCCCCCTGACGCCATCTCTTGGCTAAAGAATCGGGGCGCTTGGCGATATATAAGACCCACGGATCTCAGGGTAGATTACATATCCTCGATAGCTCAAGTGGTTAAGAGCATCCGCCCGGCAAGTGGAAAGATCCGGTGTTCGAGTCCCGGTTGAGGAGATATTTTTACTCTTGTGATCCGTTCGATTCCGCCTTCCCCACCTCTATTGTGTTCGTCCTTTATACGTGTTCCTATCCCTTTTCCTTATATATGTTTCTGTATATATGAGTATTTATTCGCCGTTTGGCGGGATTTCGTGTTTGAATGTACGAGGGTCATCCGGAAAGTAGTACCCGTTCGTGAAATAAAGACACAAAAGTAAATATTAACAAACATAAAAAATTTTATTTGAAAGAGGATACTTTAAACTACTTCTCAACATAATCTCCAAGCAAATTAAGGCATTTGTCATAACGTGTGACAAGTTTCTGTATTCCTGCTGCATAGTCCTTCGCCGCCAGCTCATTGAGATACGCGAGGGACCCATCTTGCACAAATTTTTGCATAATGCAGATGGTGTTTAACAATTTCATGAACAATTGTTCGAGAAACATTGGGAAAATGCTCACAGATGTCATCAATTGTGACGCGCCGATCGTTCCTCACGAATTCGTCAACTGAGCTCACCAGTTGGTCTGTAATGACAGACGGTCTCTCCGAACGCTCATCGTCGTGTGTGTTCCCCCTCCCCATGTTGAAGTTGCGACACCACCGCCGAACAGACGACTCGTCCATTACATTGTCTCCATACACCTCCTTTAATTGGCGATGAATATCACATGGGCGAACGTTTCTTGCATTGAGGAATTTAATCACTGCCCTCACTTCACAACTGGCGGCGTTCTCAATTTTTTTAAACATTGTAAACAATCACAGAAACAACACAGGCAATGCTAGCGTCACGCAACTTGGCTCAGAGAAGGCAGACAAGCCACTGAAGCTATCTGACCTCGTCCAGCGGCTACTCGCGTCGTCAGCACTTCATGCGGCACGAACGGGTACTACTTTCCGGATGACCCTCGTATATATATGCTTTCGTAGACGTAACACGGAAGTGCCGAATAGTACAATACACAGTAACACACAATATAGAAACACAAAAAAGAAGAACACTCACACGTTATTTCTTGATATTTCGACGGAAACAATCCGTCTTCATCTGAAGATATAGAAGTAATGACTCATATATCTTCAGATGAAGACGGATTGTTTCCGTCGAAATATCAAGAAATAACGTGTGAGTGTTCTTCTTTTTTTGTGTTTATATATATATATATATATATATATATATATATATATATATATATATATATATATATTTATTTATATATATATATATAACTGACACTTAGATGGAGCAACAGAACCCAAAAATATAAATAGAAAACACGGAAAAGGCCACACAGAAAGTTGGAGCTTTCAGTCTTCTTAGGCTTTCTTAAAAAATATATGTATGTATATATATATAAATCCCCACACACACACATATATATGTACACACACACGACACACACACATATATATGTGTGTGTATGTCGATTTGTTTACTCCTTACGATATCAGAGGTAGCAGCCCTGCGTTATCTTAGATTTTTCAAGTGGAAATTGAATAGATGTCTTCCAAGCAATCGATGATCAGGAGAAGAAAATAATGTTTGATTGGTTTTCCTTGGCCTGCCTTATAATTAAAATTCGTGTCACTCTAAGGATAAATATTCTAAACATTTATTGACAACCAGTCCGCGTTAAAAACGTAAGGATATAGCCATAAATACCTAACATATCTTCATTTCAAGGAGAGGGTTAAAAACAATTATAATGTTATTTTACATTATAATATTATATTTCAGAGCATTATTTAATATTATTCCATCCTTATTCGATTTTAAATCATCAAAATACGCCTCGTGGAATACTAGTGTAAGCGTCCATTATGGCCTCCAGACTTTTCGTTTTTGTATACTGGTAGAGAGGGGCGGGGGTAGACCAGCGTAACGTGCCTGCCTGTGGAGACGAAGGTCGCAGGTTCGATTCCTTTGACCGGCGAAAATTATTTAAAAAAATTCTAAGCTGAAAAATAAAAAAAGTTTTTCATTTTTTCTTAGAAAAAATATGTTAATGGTTTTTCGGAACGAGAAACCCACGCATTAAAAGAAAAAAACGCAATAATGATATTTCGGAACGAGACAACGAAAAAAATAGATTCCTACTTTAAAGCTACCCTGAATCCCAACATGGTGAAAGGCAGCAGCTTCACCATTAGGCACTGGTGGCGCACACCGAGAGGGTCGGCCCGGCATCAGCTGCCGCAGCTGCGGGCGAGAGTGGGTACGGTACGGCCGCAGAACTGCGATGTGGAAGGCAACGGGAAACCACCACATTATTTATTCTCCCTAGAATATGCAGCCTTGCCTTGCATTCACATAGAGTAGAATGGAAAGATATGGGCTGCGGAAAGCTAATCCTAAGATTGAAATACTGATACTAGTAGAGAGTAAAAATGTCGGAAATGAGCGCTAACGAAAGCAGTTCCACGCGGCAATCGTCGGCGTCCTCTCGCATGAGGTGCCGCCGCCATCTCAGGTTAATCGCGCTGTGCTTTGTTAAACTGCGCTCGTGGGTGAAATCCCAAAAGGAAGTATATTCACTTACAATATTCCGCGGAAGTCTGCACAGGAAAAGAAAGAAGAATGATTCAAACCTCTGAAGAGGAAAACGCGATGTTCCCCAGTGATCACATTTTGAGTGTCCTTATTCAGGGGTGGCAGCCGTCAATGCAGGGAAAAGGGGGAGAATCAAGCAGGAAGGATTCTTATTCTGGCGCCAGTTGGGTTCCACGTCGTCAACTTACACCACACCCTTCTTTTTTCTATTTGTAAACCGGATTGGAACGATGGTGGTAAAATATAAATAAAATAAATAGTTTTATATTTATTTATTCTTATACATATTTTAACGATGCAAAGCGAAGCAATGTGAAGGGAAGAGTGGAGAGCTAAAATATCAAACGAACCTTAGGATACTGATGACAATGGGTGGCGATGCTCACGTTAAGGAGGTCACGCGTGGTTTATAAGGCATACGCGGAGGTCACATTACGTGCAGTACAGTGGGCAAAGTTAAACAGTAGAGTCGGAGAGCAGGAAATAGAGCGGGATTGAGCGAAATTTCGTAAAGAACGAGAAATTTGTCCAACCAAGTATTTACTATTGAAGGGAGTTGATGAAAATGAAAGGTATGGAGAGAAAATTTGTGAAAACTTTGATTTGGAATTTGGTTTGTACAAAAATCGAGATAATCTGACTGTGAACAGACTCACAGATCGAGAAATAACCCTGAAACTATGTAGAGAGGAGCTCTAACTCTTAAATAAATACTGACCTAGTCAACTGAATGTGCTGATTTTATGTTATCTAGATAAACCTATTTTTTCCTAGAGTGATCCTCCAGGACTATCATGGTTGTAATAGGGATAATTATAGTAACTTTTATTATAACTAATTTTTCAAAGGCACGGACGAAAGAGTCAAAGGTACTCACACATTGGACCGATTCCATTAATTTAACGTTGGATAGTCATCTGACTTAAAACATGTTCTTAATTTCTCATAGAAGTACTTGTATAATATGAAGGTTAAAATTTCAGAAATTAACGGTACTTTGAAATCATGATGACAACAAGGGAAATATGTTTCATGCGTGCAAAGCAGCAAACTCAATCGAATTTACTCGTAGTAGTCATCATGGTTTTTACCAACATTAAACGACACATTGCCATGTCATATTAAACAAATATATTCAGGCAGCATGTATGCAGTACACAAGAAAGCAACAAATGTTAGCATCAAAAATATCTCATGAATGCGAAAGGCTGTCTTCCGCCTCCGTTAAGTGATTGGCTGTGGCATTGGTGCGCCTCTGTCAGTTATGAGGATGACGACGATGCTAGGCGAAGAACCACTTCTTCAATGCCAACCTGCAAATTATTAGCTGGGCACATATGCACTTGCATTTCCGTTACCTTAACATGCCCAGCAGATCGTTCCAGTTTTCTTGAGATACAATATCAAAGCTCTCGCATATAGTTATATCAAAGTGTTTAAACTTGAAAGTGGCGTTTTTCATTTCGACGTGGTGATTTGACTCCAAACAATCTGTAATCTATATGACTCGCATACCACGGTGGATTTCGCAGTACAGTATAGACATGAAGTTATTGCTAGCTCATCCAACCACATTTTTTCGAAATTTTTCCGAAATTTGTTTAATAAAAAATATATGGAAACCTGCCTCCACAAACAATTTTGAAGTTTTTACTCGTCCACCACTCTTTATGGTTCAATCTCCCTTCCGTCCCATCGTTGGCAAGGACCCTCCTGCTTTCCTGGTATAAGAAGCCATTATCCAACACTAATATCGAGTATTTCTGGAATATTAAATGAAGTCAGTTTTCGGGGATCGGAATGGTGCGGTGGCTAACGTACGGGTTTCCCACCGTGAGGGCCAGGGTTCAAATCTTGGAGGCGGGAGATATTTTTCAGTGGTATCCCAATGGTGGTGTAGGGATACCACTCTCATGTAGGGATACCACTCTCCCAGTGGTATCCCTACATGGGGTCTTTTGAGGAGAGCACTTTGAGTTAGTACGACGTCGGATGGGACGTTAAACTGCGGACCCTTTGGCGCCTTGCGTCAAGAGTAGGTTAATGCCGATGGAGGGTTTCTCTCCACCCTTTATCCTTTCCCATCCATACCTAATGGCGCAAATGACCTTAGCTGTCGGTCGCCTCCTCTAAAAACTACAATGACTGACTAAATCAGTTTTCTCACCAGCTCTGTTATAATTTTCCTAAACTTCATCATCGTCGTCCAATGCAAAGGAAGAATTGGAGTGTTCCTTCGTCAAATTCAGGGTGAATAATATAACGAAGTGACATCACCAAGGGAGCCTTCTGTTTGATTCTCAGGCCAGCAAGCCAGTGGCGTACTTTTATCGTACTATGCAATGCTTGACCAAAATCGATCCGTGTATCGTCAATGTAAACATTTTGTCCTTCTCGATATTTTTAGTCTTCTTAAATAGTTCTGACGAGTTTGTTGCCCATTCGATCGTAAACGAATTCAATGTCAGTCAGGAAGCGCTGTACATAATTGTCTTATCGAAATTGGGTTAAAGTTGCCATTGCAAGGGTCACTGCCATTCACCGCTTCACGATTCCTTCCCCTTGTCTCCGCCTCTTCCTCTCAAACACACACGATCACGCGACCGCTCGGGGAATTCCGCCGAATTTTCCCGAGTCTTTCATCGAACGACATTTAATAGTTTTCTCTCTAAGTTTATTCTTAATTATAGGTCTAAGATACGCTTTTTATCAAGTGACCACCTTTTGCCTTCCATAGTTAGCAATTTTAGGCTACAAAGTTGTCATAGAACTAATTATAGAAACTGTCGTTGCACCGAGTAATCTGTGAGGAATTTTTCACAATTTTTTTCAGATAAGATAAAACGCAATTAGCTGACAATCGCCTGAACAAGGTAATTGCTGGGAAAACCGCGATTTCCACAAGAATAAAAGAAAATATTTTTAAATAGCTCATTTATCATTATACTGAAAAATAAATATCACCAATCGTTTTGACGTTTGCTTTTTTTCTAGAATTAAGAAAAAACGCATCTTGGTCTATTTTTTGCTACTGTTAGCAACACTGCACTGGCCGCATTGAAGGGAATTACATGGGGAGCGAATCTCTACGAAAGTGCACAACGCCTTCTAAATGTGGAATGTAGTTTCAGAGATAGGCGTGGATTGGAAATTTCTGAGATGAACAGATAAAATGAAATGGGTATAAGCGAACGGAAGGTTGCTGGGTGAAATTCCGAAACTCCGGAAAAGTGGATCCAGGTATTCCATTTGGAGGCAATAGAATGTTGCGATACGAAGGAAGTATTTTGGGTTACGCGAGGCTAAGGCATGAAGAGATAAGGAATCACATAGGACGGCTAGATGGGGAGTAGGGAGTGTGTGGAACTGAGAAGTGATTTAATTTCATGAAGACGGTTGAATATTAAACACTAATTACTGGTAGAAGTTTAAGTTCCTTGGAAGACAGCGTCAATGTCTATTAATTTTCAGCTATCATATAAAAACTACACACCGCGATTCTATCCAGTAAACCACTCATTGAAAAACATGAAATAAAAGAAATTTTCAATCAGAGACTTCACCTACCCGAGAAATATTGGGCACGCTACTGTTGGCTGACGACATAGCACACGTAATGACGGCATAGCACACGTAATGACGGCATGGAGGAAAGCGCATCTGATCAGGCTGTTTATCTCCACGAAAGAAATTATGAAGAAATGGATTATAAATATTGACGTAAAAGAAACGAAAATTTTGTTCGGTGGAAGGGGTACAAGTATTATTTCTTTTGTCATTGCTGTATCCTGAATAGAAATGTAAAAATTACTAAAAGTACACAAAGCACAAGAAGTAACGATGGATGATGTTTCTCACATAACGCGTTTAAGGTGAAAGTTAAAGTCACAGAATATGATTGGTGATATAATTCTGGGGGAGAATTGGAACCAGTCGATTTGGAGCCAAGAATTGCAGAATCGAACCCCCGGTAGGCATAATTCATCTTGGAAGCGGGGTAGGTGCTGGGAAGGAGTGTTTGCTCGTTGTCACGCGTAGCTTCTTCCGCATCTGATTTCCATTTACTTACATTCCTTGGAAATGGACGATAGTTAAGCTCGTTTAAAATTGCGTCGTAATCAAAATTCGGTCGCCTTAGGTCATAGGCCGCCCCACCCCTTATCAATCAAGGTGCTTTTTTACTTTCCTTCTAAGCGATCAAGGTAGAAAGGTGGTCATTCACACTATTCGTTTCATGGATTGGCCTCAGTTTTTCGTATCAACGCAATAATTTCAGTATAAAAAACATTTGCCTTGACCAGGTTCCCGGTCAATACGAATGATTTTTACACGCTGAAATCGTTGCTTTGAAAGGCATTTTAGCGGATGAATCCGTCATCAAGTTACTGTCGTGGCATCTCCCGCAGTTTCATGGAATTAGTTTGATTCCTCAGTTGGATTTTTTTAATTTTTCGTTGCTTGAATCTTTATCCAGAAGGCCTTTTCCAAACTTCGTCCATTGCTCAAATTGAATACTGCGTTAGTACTGCGCTACTCATTCTTCCTTTGTTTTTGTGGATGTTCGCCAAATCTGGTTTTTTTCCATTCGTGATATTACGAGTATTACGTATCGTAAAATGGCGGCGAATATTTGAGGAACAGCGGGTGTGTGTTACTCGTTTTGCGTTGAATTTGTCAGAACTGCGGTGGGAGCTCGCACGGAATGGCGAAGGGAGCGTTTGGCCACGACGCACGATTCGCGTTCGACGCTGGTATTCCACAAACATCGAATGCCTGGGAACCGGTCGACCTTCACGTGGTGCACGGCCACATGGAAGGAAGGAGGGCGGGCAGAGATGGGGGGGAACCCCTCGCGGCCGTCGCGTCAACTAGGGGACGAATCTCGGGGGGGGGGGGGGGGGGGCTCCCCGATTCGATGGGGCGTGGCGATCCGGAAGCAGTTCCTCCGGCGGTCGGACTCGCAGTATTTCTGTGTGTTGGCGGGTTTGACCGTCGTCTGGGAGAGAGTAATCCGATATGACTGACACCAGGGCTTCCGGGGTTACTCCCGCGTTGATCCATCTTGCTGGACTACGGTTTCGCTGTGACAGGAGCGAAACTGACACCCATCCAGATTGGACAACACGGAAGTAACCAGAAAACACTCGTGTCTTATGTACGTACATCCCCGATGAAGACTTATATACACATAACTTTCTCGACTTTTTTTCAACCTTAGGAGAAGGAGGACATTTTGGGGAAAATATTTTGGGAGTAGCCTACATTATGCCTATATTATGTGCCTGGGCGACTCGGGAATCACCGACGAGAGAGACGACGTCCCATTGAAGTTTCGTGAGGAGTTCGAGCTGAGAGTAGGACGTCTAGCGTGCAGTCGAAACATGAGAAGAGATTCGAAGGCAGCCCCTGAAGATCGTCCCAAAACAGAGCGGGGAAGAGCAGGGTCATCCAGATCGATACGTTTCTAGTGAAGAGCAGCATCGTCTATCGCATTTCGAACCTTTTTTCTTTACACCGAGGAGTAGATCACGAAAAGTGGAGATATTTCAATCGATCACCATTTGCATGCGTAGTCTGTACAATAAATACGCGAACTGGTGCAATCTGGCGGCCATGGCGCGGACTATAGCCCCGTGCTAATTTCCTGAGACCCAATGAGCCGTCTCTGCTTGGCGGATCGTCGAGCTGTGCGTATGGTGGTGCCAGTTATGTTGTCCTTATTTTTACTGTTAGTAGAAATCGTTCTCGTATGTCGATTGAAAGAGGGCGCGATGAAAGTGCATTATGTGAGGCGCGCATCTTGAAGGGGCGCGGTCCACGAAGATCGTCACGTAACGTCAGTTACTTATGTTGAGACGGGAAGGCGAATGATTTTAAAGAAACGAAACGTGAGATGCCGCAAATCTAACAGCAACTGCTGTGCCCTCGAGCCGAAATCACGGTGGATGAGGACGCCTCGGTTCCTTCGCCGGCCAAAACTCGACCGAAAATCAACGGATCAAGTTACAAATACTGGTCAATTTAGAATGATTCAGTTTAATGTGAAATTTCTCGTGTTTTGTGACGAATGAAAGCCTGTGATGTGACCTCTGGCCGCGGCGCCTTATTTACCGTTATTCTGGTAGCTGACTTGCCACCAATATGCTCGTCGGTCCTGAAATATATAGGTTGGGTTATTTTGAAAATATGAACGAAGTCAATCTGTGAATTCTTCCGTTTTGAACCCTTGGACCTAGAAGAAAAACCCAAACTAGTCCAAACTCTTAAACGACCTTCAATCAAAGCATGAATAAGATCAAAAGATAAAAGTGTACAAAATATTAAGCGTCAACATGCGCCATCTTCGGAGATAAGAATAGTGGCGGCGGATGTCCGTCTTGACGGGAGGGAGGCAAGATATTGTGGGGGTGTTGCCGACGCTGCCCAGATCACTGTCTAGCTGGGAATCTAATAGGTGAATCGAAAATTAAAAGGTGCCGATACATAAACGACATTTTGTTTGTGTCACGAACCAAAAGTTAACTAGATATTTTCACATTCATAAATTTATTGAATCATTCAATTAAAATTCATAGTGGAAGCTCAGGAAAATTAAATTTTCTCAACACCACACATCAAGTCAAAAACGTTGAACGTTTAACATCAAGAATCAAAATGCTTCCATCAAAGAAGTATTTACGAAACAGAGGCCACCATTAGAAAAAAATGAAAGTAGCCAATGGATGCAGAGAGCAACCCTATTGACCACCCTCTAGCTAACAACGAGAAAAGAAAATAAATGCCAATGCGTATGAAGTGAACCTTTACAACTCCCTCGGAACCAAGTCCCACTGGAGCCATGGAGTGTATTTTTGGAAGTATTAACAGATGGGCTTTGTGTTTTTTTTACAATAAATGTATATTTATTATTATTTTTATTATATTTTTTTATAAATTAATTCGATATTATTATATATTTTTTATCACTTTTTTCGTTAAAATATAATTTTTTTCCTTTTTCTTTCTCTTTTTTGCTTGTCTTTTTTTGATACTCGCGTGAGAGCATTGATACAATCCCCACCTCTAAATACCCGCCCTCTGCGTACAGCCCCCGGAGTTCAATCTCCTAGGCAAAGGACCCTTCAATGGGCGGACTGAGTCGCTCGCTGCCTTGTCACGCGGGAGGGGGCGGGGGGGCAGGAGGGAGGGAACCTTCGGATTCAGGCGGCAGGACGTGATTTGATCAAAGGAAGAGCGCCTTTCGCAGCCATCTCCTCTACCACCGCGTTGATCTCCATCCCAAGGTGACGAATCAAGAAAAGGAAGGGACGCAGCCAGACATACTGGAACATAGGTATGTCCATGAGAGCAGTATTCCAGCCGAAAAGGTGAAGGAAGCGTGCCATTTATCTGTATTAAGGCCTCACATTGGGTATGCGGCGAGCGTTTGGGATGCATTTAAAAGAACATTAATTACAGAATTGAATAGGGTAAAGTGAAAAGCCGCTAGGTTTGTGAAAAACTCGTACCAAAGGACACAAAGCGTCAAACACATTTAATACAGAATCTGGGGTGGGAACCTTTAGATATGCGAAGACTTAGGGCGATATTGAACTTATTACAAATATATAAAGCGCGTGATTTCGCATCCGACATTGGAGATATAATTAGGCCGCCTAATTACATTGGAAGGGCCGATAATTGCTACAAAATTAGAGTGTTAAACTGTCGAACGGAAGAGATATTTGTTTTTCCCGCGCACAATTCGCGACAACAATTAAAGGGAGAACACATAAAAAAAGAATAGGAACACATTGTCGAAAATAAGGGTTTACAAGATTAAATTATCGCAAAATACTATATCCATAAATACACTGTATAAATTCAAATCTGACGTCCTGATGCCCCCCGCCGTGTGCGAGGTGGGGTGTAGGTTAATGTACGAGTAAATACAGTATATTTTAAATATTCAATTGTTCCCGGCTCAACCTAGTGGAAATTCATTTTAATAAAATGAAGAATACAAAGTATCTTTCCACTGTCCTTTATTTGCGAACAACCGGTTTCAACGCTCAAGCGTCATCATCAGGTACAAATTACCCGCTATGATTGGTATACCCGCTATCATTGGTATATAAGTGGACTACGACTTGTTTGATTTGTACCTGATGATGACGCTTGAGCGTTGAAACCGGTTGTACGCAAATAAAGGACAGTGGAAAGATACTTTGTATTTTTAATTTTATTACAGTATATTTTATTTGTCAATTGTCCGTCCGGAATGTGTAGAATACTAACCGGTAATAAGTGTCTGAATTGCGTATGTGCCTGCCCTCTTTGTGTAGGCATAGAAATAGCTGCTAACCATGTAACACTCGGAATATAGTACGTAGGCATGTTGCATGACTGGTGTTCGGTCGCCCCCTTTCCACGCGGTTTTGGGTGGATCGGGGGGTACCAGGTGCATGAAGAAATAGAGTGAATATATGTAGAATGGCTGGTGACCTACCACCCCCTGCCACACTTCCTTGCGACGGCTTGCGGGATATTGTGTAGATGTAGATGTAAACTAGCAGTGGAGCTGAAACGTAATTCGCGACAACAGCTTATCAATCTCTACCTTGTTCAATATTTCAGCTCCCAACCTGGCGTCACTATCAGAGTGGCTGGCCGCTTCACATGCACCTATTTTTCCTATCGAGGCCTTGGAATCCCATTAATAACATTGTGGTAATCCCTTACGGCCGCGCGTGCTACAGTTATCGCGACTTAAGCCCTATTGCATATTAAGTTTCTTCCAGGCTCGCGCTACCCATGAACTCTCCTCTCAACAGTGAGGTATATCGCTCTTAATGGGAACCATCGATCCTGGAATATATTCCTGACTTTTTTTTTAGAAGAAATCGTCCCTTTCCCAAAAATTGAGGATTCCTGAATTATCTCCAGCGGGGATACCCGCTATGATACATCACGCAGGAAAATCTGAACACTATCAGGAATAAAAGCTGGAACAGCTAACTGTAAAATCCAACCTAATTAAGATAAATGTACGCTATTTTTAAATAAATTAAAATGAAAAGTTAAATTCCGTTTAACAATTAAATTTCCTTGAAATTCTGAATAAACTATTGAATTAATCCTTATGTAACTTTTATAAACATCGTAGTTTCAGGCTTGACTATGTGGAACTTTTTTTCCATCACGGAAAGAAAAATTGCAGCTTTATTTATTTCGCTTAATGCTTTAATATTTCACGGTTCGGCTTTCGCGGTTCACGTTTCAGTACATAATATTATATTAGGGTACTCTTTCGAGTTTTAAATTCCATATACCTTTGGTCGTGGGGCAAAAGTGTGGGGGCGAAATAAGGCGTTTTGGGATTGGGCAGGAGGATCAGGGGGTGGGGTTTCCGAGGAAAAAATGTTTTGTACATCAATTAAAATGGGAAGCTAGAAAAAAAAACCTGATGACGAATGACCCAGGTCGTAAAATGAAAAAAAAGTGGAATTATATAACTGTTTTTTCTGTTTTATACACATTTTTACTCCCTTGATATATACTAAATATTTGTCCATTTCTTAAAGGAAATATGTTCACTGGGAAAACCATACAGGGAATAAGGGATTGGGACCGCTGGGCTTAGTATTGGGTGACCTCTACCATCCATCACCTATCAAACTGACTTTCTGTTGATAGATTTGTTTATGGTTTTTTTTGAAGATGACAAGCAATGAAATTTCTCTGAATAGGGTAGAGATACGGTATTAAGGTGTTCTTGTCCTTTCTCCAAATGTCTTACTTTGGTGACAAACTAAAATTATTCTTATCAATGACAATCCCTTTTCGTCTGAAGAATTACCTTTGTGCATATCAAGTTCTCCGCTTATCTGCTTAATGAAATAAACGCGTTACTTAAAAATCGAACAGAAAAACATTACGAGTTGAAGAGTTAGCGCAAAAAATTCTAAACTAAAACCCTGACTACGTCAATCTTCCAGGAATCGAATTCGGCGTTGATGACCGTTGACGTGAAGACTTGTCACCTATAATAACGCCTGGAACTACTCCATTTGCATGCCGAAGGCGCTCCCATAGCTAATCGAGATGATTTAATTGATCGGGCCAATCCATCCACGACAAGTGGACAATGAGAAAAACGTTGCAGTTTTAAAGCGTTCTAAGGGTGAACGCCATTCGCTCGTTGATCAAGTGAACCTAATCGTCGTGAGATTGAACTTTTCACGCCAGGCGTACCCGTGGGGCAACACCGATGTCGGACGTGTGTCGAGTGAAGACGCATTTTCGCTGCAACAGCCACATGTAAGCGGAGTGTGGTGACGACATACAGCATCCCCGCAATCACGCGGGGCTGTCAAACTGGAAATATTCTCAAGGGAAGAAAAAACAAGTAATATAAACGGGCATAAAAGGAATTAAACGACCGCGGTATGGCGACGTGCAATTAATATTACAGTCTCTCTGCCTGAGGGCTTCGCAACTTCTCGAGCTAATGAATTTTCGAGAGCAATAGAAGAGAAGGGGATCGCGCAATAAGTCTATTTCCTTCAGCATGAATGTAAACGAATAACCTTATAAATTGAACCGATCCGCTCAGATCAATGGGCGAGGGCACCGATTTGGTTAAAATATAAACATAACCTATTTTTTTATATAACCTAAGAAAAAGGTAACTCTTGGCACCCAGAATGGACATCGAATGAATATGAAACGTTTGGCACAGAGCGCTCGTTAATGTATTCAGAAATTGACGTAAAAACGAACGGTTCGTGCAACTTTGACAAATACCGCAATGTTTGAATTCCTTGCTTTGAATACTCCTGACGACATTTTCAGGGACAGGAATGTTCATGTCAGCTTGTTGCTAAGCGTCATCAAATTCGCGCAAAAGACGGTTATTTTCTTAGCTATCAACTTTGAAATCGTATCGAATCACAGCAATAAAATCCAGGGGGTTATCCCATTCGAACCTGAATTCTCTGTTATCATTAACCTCTCTCTGACGAAGTTGTGGTTTACGTATTTGGATCAGAGTTGACTCAATTAAGGAAGACATATTGATGTAAACAATTGATCTAATCTACCCATCTTTCTCAGTTCTAGTTAGAATATAGTCTGATTCTTACAAGCCCTATTTAGGCAGAATAGTGAAGTTTCTAAACATCTTATTGAAGGAGATTTGGTGATGGGAACACCTACGACAATGCAAAACAAGGAACAATTAGTGGTGGAATAAAAAAAAGATGGACCTGTATATCTTTATGACCCATTATAAGACTGGGGTGTTTGAGAAACTACTACATGCAAGAGGTGGAAAGTTAGAATATTTGTATGGACCAATATATAGTGAGAAATATAACCAACAGATGGGGCCTGTAGACAAATAAAACCAATATTTACAGTTTAAGGAACCAACAGGTAAACAATACACTTCATTTAAAAGATTTGGCAGACATCTAACATCAATAATCTACCCAACGATTGGTAACCCCAAGCCCAAGAATGATCTTTCAATGCAATCAAGTGCATGGACCACCACAGGTATTCAGAAAGCACAAATACATAGAGTACAAAATTTTAAGAACTTTCTTATGACACATTTTTTACCAAAATTTTTTAACTGGTTTTCATATCAAATTACACTACAAAAATAAATTATTCTCAGAATGGTTTTGTTGAAATTTCTGTGAGTGCATATTTCTGGTCATAAATAATAACATGAGAATGGAGAAAAGTGAGAGGGAAGGTTGAAATCAGAGCTTGTAAGGAGGTGAATGTGATTTGATGGGGATGACTATACTACATAGCTTATTGATAATATTTATGCAATGTTAGCAGCAAAGTTTTCTTGTATTCAAAGTCATTTGCCTCTATTTTGCATTGGATGCAGTATTATGAATAATTATATTGTTTATAAGGGAGCATAGTATTAGTATTTAAACTATTATCGGCAGTCAAATGAAAACCAAACACCAGTCATTACACACAGTCCACTAAAAGCTAGCTTTTTACATATCGATGTTGCCATCCCTGTGGTAGGAGAACTGCCTAGTGACAACTCACAGGTGCACACAGTTGTTGGGTTATTTCCTTGTTAGTGTGCGGGGTAGTTGAAAAGGGTGTTTGGTTTTCATTTGACTGCCACTCATACTATCTTGAGGACCTGGGTTTGATTCCTGTTCACACCTCTGGGTAACCTCAGCTCCACCCAAGCAGTTTGAATTTTTGGGGACCAGAACTTCCTCGGAAACCATAATCAAAAGGGAAGGATCTAGCCCACCCCCACCCCTTATTACCCTCATGCGTGAATTTCACTCACCACTGGGTTTTGTATCGGGTGAACTCTAATCCCACTCATCAATGTGACCTAATGGTTGATAATTGTGGTTTAGTATAAACAGAGGAGGAAATAGGGTTGGAGGGGATGAATAGAAGGGAGGCTTGGGGGAGAATAGAGGGATTGGAGTGGGGATGAAAGGGGTGGAGGGAGAGGGGTGCAGAAAAGGTGGATGAATGGATCGGAGCTGGATCGGTTTATCATTTTAAACTCCTTTCTCATCGAACCATACAGGATAAGCCCCAAAAAATAAATGGTATGATTTTTTCCCATTCTCGTGGACGGCTGGAGTTGGGGAGGTTTTATGGCAGGAAAGGTGGTGGGATGTCTTTGGGAAGCAATGTAACCTGCATCGGTTGTCTGCAGGCCGTTAATGTGTGCAAATTGCTGTTAGACTGAACCCATCGCTGTTCAAAAGTCTTGTTGTGAATTCACAACAACTCATTCCATAAAACAATAATACACAATAAAACTTTGTGTAAAGTTTTATTGTGTGTTATTGTTTCATGGAATAAAGGAAAATAGGAATATATGAGTATAGGAAACATGTATTATAAGAGTATAAGAAAATCAGGTCTAGAGACCATGATCATAGTTGATGATGCTTATGGAGAGCAAGCAATGTCCCAAAGAATGGTTTACTCCCAGCACAAGATTATGTTCCAGGAGGGTAGAGAGGAAGTAGAGGACGAGGAATGACGGTGTATAGAAAATTTGCAAAAAGTAAGAGACATGCTCAATTCCGATCGGCAATGTCTTTAATCTGCAATAAATCCTTTTACAAGGATTTATTCTACTAATTTTTGCAGCAGATCCTGAATTTAAAAAAATATATACTTATAATAGGCTGGTATTTACACTATATTACATGCATAAGAGCAGTTGAGATTGAAGAGGTTAATTTGTAATTGGCTGAAGAGTTGATTGAGCCTCCCAATGCACATCACATTTCTTCAGCTGTCTGCCTCATTATTAACTGATTACCATCAGTATGAAAATGATTTTTCCCTTGTTTCTATGAATTGAACGGTCAGTACCTAGGATTAGTGAGGGCTCAAGTGTCAATTAACGTTCTATGTCACAAAAGTTGTGCACTCTAATGAAGTGCAAAAGTTTGGCTATAATGGCCATTCAAATATTTTGCCTGTTCAAAATAATGGAGTTTGGATTCCCATTCTTGGGGCACCAAGTCTCGATGGATTGGAGTCAGAGATGCAGAAGGACATGGGACTTAACTCGGAGAGAAATGAAAAGCTTTATTGAATTAGGTTTATTATTGTTATGAAAATAATATCAAACAATTGTGTTCAAATTCTAGCCAACAAAACAACTTGGCATTTTGGTAAAAACATAAATCGCACATAAAATAATGGCTGAGATTGCTGCATACTAAAACAAACATTACCCATTTTATTAACTGGCGATGACAACTAAAAAAAAAAACACACGTCACAGGAAATTGTTATCACCATTGGTATTGAGACTTACTCCAGATTGCACTCACTTAAAAGAAATCTCTTTACCATAGAATCAGTCACCTGGATCCAATATAAAAATGTAAAGTACAAAATCTTGCAAGAAAGCAACTTACATCGTTAGGGAATGGTATGAAAAATGTGGTCCCATGTAGCATGACAACAAGCCGCAGTGGTTCAATCAGTTAATGACAAAAATCCTTCAAAACCCATTCATTGGCTGACAATGAATCATTTGGTTATCCGTTAAACATCGTTCCAATCCCTCATTGGGTGAACCTTGTCACGTCCTTGTTTCCTATTCATGAAGAAGTGGAAAGGAATCTCAGGCAAATCATGGATGAAATTCTGCTAATGCCATCGGACTCAAGGACATGAAATCAAGACTCATCCCTCACGAGACACACGTTATGCAGACTGAGTGAGAATTACTACACAAATGGCTAACAGAAAACATATCGTTACTGGTGCACACATTTTTATGCAGGCTAGCAGCGAAATAATTTCATAAATTCACACATCTCTTGCCCTACAAAAATTATTTCAAAATTGCAAAACTTATTTGAGAAAAGAAAACCTAAACAGTTACATTAGTTTGAAAATTTTCACCATTAACACGAAGATTTAAATTGTAAAAAAAAGCCACAATTTCTAATAAAAAAATTCTCTATTCTCCCTTAAATGTTAGATCAAATGCAAATGGCACAGTTTGCTACAAAAGTTTGATCATTATTAGTATAACGCATTACAATTTACCTCCCAAAATGTATCACAGCTTCATATTGAGAAGGGACAATGCAAGAATTCCATGCATTAAACTGAAATAAATTTCCAACAAGGAAGCTGCCAACCATTTTCGCAGAAACTATAGTTTACACAAACATTTAAGATGATGTCACTCAGAATTTTTGTAATAATCACAAGGTGACACAGGTTATGAAAAATGTTTTCAAAAATATTTGCTCCGTTAAGGGGTCGATGGAGAGACCACTCAATTAAAATGAATACGATTTCTGCCACGAATCAGAGGGAGTGTAACTAGAAGTTCCCCAAAATCCAGAGAAGAACAGTTTCATTTTCCCGCAATGCTGAATTGCCTGTAAATTTAACATTTCCAGTGAACTTCCCCCAATAAAAAATTAGAAACAAAACTGCAGAAAATGACAATTTTTCTTCACTTTCTGATTTTTTAAGAGAAATAATTTGGTGACGAAATGTTTTACTTTAATTTTACAAGGTGAATTTTACTGAAACACCCCGTAATTTCTCAATGTAAGTAGCTTTTTTTTTTAAATTTTAGCTGCAGAACGTCATAGCTTCGTTTCCGTGAAGTTATTCATTGTCTTGCAACCAAATATGGAGTAAGTCGCTACACAGTGAATCCACCAAACCTTGCCAAAAGAGCAAAATTGATATTGTTGCCTGATTTGGTTGGGCATTGAGAGAGAGAAGGGTTAATGTAAATAATTAATTCGAAAAATACTTCATTCACACAATAACTGTAACACACAACATCAGTGGTTTCTGCCTAAATGATTACTCACAACATGAGCAGTAAAATCTCAAAAGGTTGGCTGCTAAGAAATGTGCCCACACTGTAACGTAATCCTAATTTAGTGTTTACCACCGAAAGAAGTTCTGTAAATACGTCAACCTATGCAAACATTCTTTCAACTCTTTCAAAGATTAGTGGAGATTTCTTTTTGCAGTGGACACACCGAACAATTTAGCATTCCTTGCTCATTTTCACTGCCTGTACTGTATCGCATTACTGAAGAGCTGATGGAATGGATCTATAAATACCTTATTTCACACAGTTTTGATGGGCAAATCATTCCCAATTTATATCATTTATGGACAAGACAATACAGATTAAACAGCAGTTGGGATCACCAGTAAATGGACGGATAATGAGAACAGGCGGAATCAAAAGTGGACCCTGAATTTCACTATGGACTAAAAATGTTCACGCTCCCAGAGAGAACTCCTAATGTCTTATCACATGATGAAAGGGGAATCTCCTTTCTTCTTCCCCTCAGTCAACCTTGGGACGAATTTTTCATTTGCAAATTTTTGGTGTAATCTATCAAAGGAATCATTTGATATTGACCAGAATACATCCATTACTCACTCAAAATTTGTGCAATTCTGACTTCCTATGATACATGACTTAAAAAGGCAGAGCACACATCAACAAGATTCAGGAATTTTTCGCAATGCAAAAAAAAAACATTAAACTGAAAACAAAAATACAGACACATCTCCACATTTAAGTACAACTAAAAATTAATAAAGCCAGTTAAATGGAAATTGACTGCTCAATTATTGCACACTTGGTCAATAAATGCACTTTCAAGCAAGTCATCCAAGTTATAATTAATAAAAACAAAATATCATATCAAAATAGATTACATGTAAGCACCAATTGTATATTATGTTAGGTAGGTAACACCATGCAACTCACTTCCCTTCCAACTTTACTCGACATTTATAAAAATTACATATAGGGTGATGACGACACAAAAAAGCACCCGTTAAATACATGATTACATGTCACACCCTGACAAGAAGGCACTTTTCCGAAAAGGCAGGAATATCATTTGTCGAGTACCAAGACGGGTGTGGGATTGAGGAGGGATGCAGGGTGCTGGAGATGCGGGACTGCGTCTGAGCGTGGGAATGGAACTGAGTCAGAGGGTGAAGAGGTTGGGGTGGTGGGGGGGAAAGGGAAGGGGGGGGAAGTAGGAGGTTGGTAGGGGAGGCTGGGCTGCAGGCAGTCGCAGCGAGAATGTGAGCAGGGAGTGTGGGGCAAAGAGGGGCGGGAAAGACCCCTTATGGCGTGTCATCTGGCCCCCTCTACGCTCCCGTTGGAAGGGGACAGCCTCACCACCCCCCGAAGGTGCAGAGCAGAACATCAGGTGCCCACCACAGGCGTTCTTGGGTCCACGGCAGGGACCCATGTCTCGCTGTCAGACAGCCAATCGCTGTGCCCCACAGACACAACAGAATTTGGCTTCGTTGAGGGGGTACTTGGAGCCACAATTGTGGCAGAACTTGGCATACTTGACTGCGGCACTTGACTCAGCTTCTGCATTCCATCGATTCTGGCTCACTTTCTTGGCACCTTCATCATCAGACCAACCATCTCCATGGTCGTTTTCCCCTTCCGAGGATGTGCCGTGGTGTGGGTGATCGAAAGCTTTGGTTCCGGCCTCCTTGGCTTGCTCAATGGTGCGGAATGTTGGCCTGTTGAGGCTGAACGCCAAAAGTCATGAGAAAAGGGAAGAATTCAACAAAGAGAAAAATGAATATGTATGAAGTAAGCAGGCTTTTCCTTTATTTGTTTACATAAAGCTTGCTTGCTTACTTGGCTTTTTTGTTTTTTGTGTTTTTCATTGTCAAATTATGCGGGTACATCACAAGGTGGAATTTAGCCAGTTTAGATAGAAACAATATTTGGAATACTTATTGGAAATATTTATTTGCTAACAAAATTGATGTCAGCAAAATTTCATCAGATTCAGGGGAGATGTACCAGAAGTTCATCATTACGAGAAAAACAAATTTGCTCTTTACCACAAGTTTACTGGTAACGTACTACACATTTTGGTTCGCAGAGCTTTGAACCTGATGATGATGATTCTGTGAACCAAAATGCAAAGTATGTTACCTATAAACTCATGGAAAAATGCAAACTTGTTTTTCTCAACAAAATTTCTTTTATGGCTAATAAAGGCAAATGAACAATTAATAATTTAAAATTCTTGAGGGAGTTAGATGCAAAATCATAGCATCATAAAGTGAATCCTTCCCTTGAGGTAACCCCATGGTAAATTACAAATGAATGTAGAATTAATCTAACTGTACTCTCTTATGATAGATCAGTGCAAAGAGTTTAGAGAACAGTCAAAAAAGAGCAACTGTTATATTATAATAGTTTATATAAAAAAACCATAAACACAGTAATCAACCCAAAGGTCGGTTTGGTAGGTGATGGTAGATTTCACCAGAGTACTAAGCCCTATACGGCATGTGAAATTCACACATCAGGGTAGGGGGGCCAGTTCCTTTCCCTGTGCCGGTTATGGTTTCCCAGGAAGATCTAGTACCCGACAAATCACGTAGCTTGGGCGGAGCTGCAGGTGCCCACAGTGCCTTGCCCGGGAATCGAACCTGGGCCCCTCTGGTCAGTAGTCCAACGCTCTACACCTGGACTACCACAATCCACTGAGTTTATATAAGAATATTTATTTGCCCAGATATTACGACTGTGATACATGAATAATTCAATGTACAATATGTCATCATTAAATGCCAAACACAAATGAAAGATAAAAAACTAACATCACACAAGCAATCACAAATAAAAAACCATACCACATCAAAGGAAACACATAATACACATAAAACATATTATTAAGTAGCGCTGGTTTTATTTATTCATTATACAAGTTCCTGCCTCACTTCAATCAACCTTCTACCTGAAGTATTTTACCATTGCATACACAGATGTAATATTTGGATGGTATCATTTTGGATGTGCCTCTATTGTCAGCTTTGTTCGGCAAAGTTGACTAGGAATGCCTAGCTGATATATTGCCATTGCCTAGAGTTAATTTTTAAATTGGGTGCCGATGATGAGAACTGAACGTGGCACTAGGGGCGGGAGGATAGGGGACCAGGGGTACCCACCTGCTGTATGCAGAGTCCACGCTGGGCTTCCCACCACCCATCAATGATGGCTGGATGGCTGTCAGACTCTCGTGTGATGACCCCCGCTCCTGCTGCACCATGGCGGCGGCGTCCCTCTCCCCAACCCCTGCCACAGCCCTCGGTCGCATCCTCACCCTCCTTGGTGCCCTCCTGCCACCCCCCTCTGAGTCAGAGTCTCCCGAAGACTCCCTCCTCCTTCCCCCCTCACCCTCCTTGAGCACATTCCCTGAAAAGTCCACCCCTTCCCCTCTCATCCCTCCAGGCTCATTGTTGTTGTCCTTGTCGGCCAGGGATTCCTGGGAGTGGGTCGAGAGATTCGTGAGGCCCAGGGCAACCAGGTTGATGCTCTGGTGGATGGAATCAATGTCCAGCTCACTTCCCAGGTTGCACTTGGCATTCCCATCCCTAGACGAGGGAGAGAGAAAGCAACAATTGAGGATATGAGAATAACTGATACAGAGTAATTAGATATTTTAGGTATTTAGAGAGTTATACCATTTTTATCAAGGGAGTTCATGTGAGGACATTTTGTAACATTGTCAACCAAAACTGGTGCTTACCAGTTTATTCCAATTTATTTCCCATTAATTGTTTCCACTGATTCTCTGATGAGTAACAGATTTTATCACTGTCATATAAACCAGACACGGAAGGGTTTAAACAATTAGGTAGCAATGAGCTTTACTGCAAGATAGAAGCAGATGCACACTGTGTAATGCATGTTGAGCAGTTGCAGGGATCATTCAGAGAACAGTCACCAGAAGTGCATCTAATTTCACAGTACATGCTGGGATGGTTTTTATAATTGTCCTCTGTGAGCCTTTGACTTCCATCAAGCACGCCTACCTTCAGTAGCTCAAATGCAGTCGAAGTTACTTCGGGTGTTCCCCAGGGTAATGTTATTGGATCTCTTTTATTCCTACTCTACGCTAACGACATTGACTCTATAGCCACTAATAAGATACGTTTATTTGCCGATGATGCTGCTACAGAATGCTGGTGTGACACTTGGCAATTAGGATTAAACTTAAAAAATTTCATAGTGATGAATTTTTGGAAAAAGAGCAATTCCCTCCAGAAGGGCTACTGCATCAGGAACACTGAAATGGAATGTGTAGAATCTATTAAATACTAGGGCGCTACCCTCACTCACGACATCTCCTGGGTGAGACACATATGGGGAATATGTGCAAAAGCTAACAAAAAATTGGGACTTATCAGAAGAGTACTAGGTAAGTGAGTTGAAAAGGTCAAAGAGAAATGCTTTCTGTCGTTGGTTAGGCCTCATTTAGAATATGCAGCAATTATATGGGATCCTCACGAAGTTGGATCGATTCCCAAATTGGATTGCGTGCAGTGTAGAGGAGCTAGATTTGTAAAATGTTTTAATGATAAACTTTAGCATAGCAAAATATAGTAGCATTTCCAAAATATAAGGGGAGCTAGGCCGGCATAGAGGCAAGGTTATATTACAGATCAAATCCTTTGCATTATTTGGAAGGATGTCTCTTTAGCAGTGATACTGAAAATGCATTACTATCCCCATCACACTACAGTAGGAGAGATCATGTCAATAAAATTCGAGAGATTAAGTGTAGAACAGATAGATTTAAGATGTCATTTTTTCCATGAATCGAAGGCATCAGAATAACATTGCCCAACTGTGGTAGGTTCATGTTTGGGTAAAATATTATGGCGTGCATTCACCCCCTGCCACACACCCAAGTGGTAGCTTGCAGGGTACTAAAATATGAAATAAATGCAATGACATTACATTTGGTTTCATATGCCTCAGCTCATGCAGCAAACTTGGCATTTGGTTCATATTTTCACGTCTGCACCCATCTTTGTTTCAGCCAGAGGTGTGGGAAGAGGGGACCGTGTTGTGCAATACAGGTAGATTTTGTTTATTTATGTTTAAAGTAATGTTAGCACTTAGAATAATTACCAAATATGTGTGCAAACAGCTTAATTTTTTTGTGTTAATTACTCCTGAATATGTTCATAATTAATTAAACATTTTATTTCCCCTAATGGTTTAACCTTTCACATTAACAAATTAGTAAAATTCACATGGGTTCAAGTGCTGTGAAACTTAACTAAATTGTAATATCTTTGCATAATTAACATGGAATTTCATCAAGTGAAGGCTGCCATTATCAACTTCATCTTAAAAACTTATTTTTTGAGATCAATTATTGCATCGCACCAGCCTTGCAGTGTTTGTTTACTTATTGTTTAATAGTTTCCCAGATAAATTTTGATGGGTTTAAACATATGCAATTCAATTATTCACTTTCAGGAGAGAAATTAACTTAGAGTAACATTCATATTATCAGGGTCTCTGAAGCACTTAGGAATGTACACGGCGGTTTGGAAAGCCAAGACAAAGTCACATACGTGAAGACCAATCTTCTATTCCATACAACGTCTACATTGATTTCAGATTTCTTTGGTTACTATTTTAATTAACATGACTATGAGACAAGCAGGTCAGAGGCACAAGCGGAGAATTCAGCACTGCCTAGCAAGGACATTTCTAGCAATCACTAGCAACCCTGTGTTCTCCCGCTCAGGGGATTCCTGAAGGTCAATCATTCCCAAACCAACTGTTCCCTAATTACCACGAAGTGATAGCAACAATTTTTTGGTTTGAAAGGATAACTGAGGCTTAAAACAATTCAAGAAACAATGCATCAGATAGACTTTGCAGGAAATACTCTGGAAAAAGGGAAAAATTAAATCACATGCAAAGAATAAATAGTTTTCAATTGACTGAACTAACGGGTATATACAGGGTTGCACCCAATAGTGGTAGGACTGATTTTCTCTAGTGCGAATGGAGCGGTGGAGGGGGTCTGCCTGGCAGGGTAAGGTGGAGGGGGCTCTTAGCAACAGACCAAAACCAACATCAGTCGCCTGCGGGCTGTCGTTAAGTGAGGACACCGTTTTTAGTGAAGCAAGTTTTTTGTCCGCGTCGAAAAACAAAATGAATCTGAATTTAGAGCAACTTTATTCCGTGAAGTTTTGTGCGAAACTCGGGAAGACAGCGACTGAGACCCTCGATATGATCAAGCAGGCTTTTGGGGACACTGCCTTAAGCCGTTCCACAGTATTTGAGTGGCACAAGTTGTTTAAAGAGGGTAGGGAGCTCGTTGAAGACGACCATCGCTCCGGACGGGCGTCGACGGCAAGAACCGACACGAATGTGGACAGAGTGAGGACACTGCTGAACACAGACCGACGCTTAACCAGTGAAGAAATTGCAGACCAGTTTGGTCTGTCAACATCCAACGTCCAACGCATTATTTCACAGGATTTGGCCATGCGCAAGGTGTGCGCCAAGATGGTGCCAAAAATTCTGCCATGGCGCGCTCGTCGTCAGACAGGTCCTGGCCAAATACGGCGTTGCCACGTTGCCGCACCCGCCCTATTCTCCCGATCTGGCACCACCGGACTTTTTCTTCTTCCCCCTGATGAAAAGACAGCTCAAGGGACAATGTTTTGACTCGATAAATGCCGTTCAAGAGGCTTTGACGAAGGTCATCAACGGCATCCCCAAAGAAAATTTCCAGCGGGCGTACGGGGAATGGGAGCAACGTTATACTAAGTGTGTAGCAGCTCAAGGAGCATACTTTGAAGATTGTTAAGTCGATGTAAGTATATTGTCAATAAAATTCTTGTAAAAAAATCAGTCCTACCACTTTTGGGTGCAACCCAGTATTCAGCAGCATACAAGGTGATAGTTGAGTTCAAAGACAGATTTTTTGTTCCCCAACAGGGATTCTTTGGTTGCTATTGGGCTTTGCCAAGGACAATATTTTTTTTGGCTATGCCACAGTGAAATTGATTTAAAGACAATATATAAATATCCATATTCCCAACAGCAAACATTTTAGGCTTAAGCATTTAAATCCTATACCTTTACATTTTTTTTAAATTTCTTAAGATTCAATTATGTCCTGGTTGTGAAGTTCTTGTTTGAGGCCAATTCACTCATATATGCTCAACTCATGGCACTCATGATTGTTCAACTCAAGGGCCACAAAACAAAGCCATTTCACCATAAAACAACTACAAGGAAAATAATTCTAGCAAAAATATTAGACAGTAAAATAACTGAACCCAAAGTACAAGAGAGTGCACTTTGGCTTTAAGTAATTGGGTCTCACCTAATTCGTGGAATGCAAAATCCCATGTCCATGATTGAAGTGATCTGCTCTACCTCCTCGTCTTCAAACTTGTTGCCTATGTTCTTTGAGTGGTCCACGGCTGCAGCTCTCCTCCCCACTGAGCTGTCCCTTCCGATGGTATTCAGTTCGATGCCCATGTTCTGCGCCGTGGGCTTGAGGGCTCGCCTCTTGGTATTCACGCACCGATCTCTGCTCCTCATCACATTTGGCATCTCAAAATTCAGCTGCAAACTTGTCTCCGTGAATCTTTAAGCAAATGCAGATGATGAATCAATTGGGCATATTATAATTTAAGGTTGGCAGGAAACTTTCTTTCCCTCCAAAAAAAGTAAATAAAAGGGTAAGATTAAAGTGAAATTGAAATTTTGTGACACAATACAACACTGATTTGAATTAAGGGCACAGTTTAACACTTTGATCTGAAAAAAAAACAAACTTTTAGGAGCTTTCAATTTGAACCACATCCATTTGTTTCCACTATAGCGCTTCAGTTACTTTTCAGATACGTAGCATGCGTTTAGGTGAAATCAGAGTAGGGTACTTCGGGTTGTGTTAAATTCAAGTGTTAAGAGGAGTTAAAAACTTACAGGTCTGGTAATTCAACTTCCTTGGCTTGTTTCTGCTTGGCATAAATCTCATGGATGTTGACGCTTCCATTAGTCTTGGTTGAGACTTTTTCAGGTTTTTCATGCCCTCCGTTCTGGAATGTTTCGGTCACCTGTTCCTCAGGATCAGTAGGAGGTGCTGTGATTATCACTTGTTTTGGAGCCTCACTGCCATCTGAGAGGAGTTCCTTCAGCTGCATCTCTGCACGACTAAAGGGATCATATGAGGAATGGCGAATGTTTGGCTGAGCCACTGGAGTCAACTCCCGCCCTCCAACACCCCTCTCTTCTTCAGAACTAGCAAATAAAACGAGAACTGTTAAGAGAGGATATCTAGGCTTGATGACAACTGTACTCATCTAGAGAGATACTCTTTCTGACTTAGTAAATGATGCCATTTTAAAACAAATTTCAGCACACAACTATGCAATTTGTTCAAGTATCATGATAATAAAATTAAATTCATAAACAAAATTTGTCTCGTCCCTCTAATTTAGCAAAATTATATAACGTTGATGTGAAACGCAATGACAGCTTAAAAGCATGAACATTACAGCTGTTGATGAAACCTGTGCCTGCCAAAACCTGTAGGTTACCCATTCCTGATACCTACACCTTTTCCATCAAGTTGCAGTACAGGTTTCACTGGGCATCTTTGTCTGGATACTCAGTCTGAGAGATGGGTGGAGAACTTGGGTTTCTGAGCTTCTGGGGACTTTAAAACCCACCTTCCTGGGATCTAACATCAATAATATTTATTCATATCAATATGCTCAGTGAGCAATATGAATGTTCTCTATAGTTTTACCTAATTACCTAAAGCTTATATTTATGGAAAAAAATCCACTTCAAGAAATCAAAAATGTCCACGACCTACCTTCTAACCTAATCTACCTTAAAACATATATAAAATAAGGATACATCTGTCAAACAAAACAAGCAAAATTTTTGCTTCATTGAAAGACTGAATCAACATAAGAGTATCAATTTCACTCAGTGAAAATTTTCGATTGACATCCAAATGAAAAAAATACATTACTTTCCCGCTTATTTCAATAGAAAACCAACCATTTTGACTCATTGCTATCATCAAGAAGTTTCAAACATTTAGCAACCTCTTGTATACACATCAAACAAAGAAAAGGAAGGTGGAGGAAGTGAGTGGAATCCGAGCAGAGGAGAAACGGGGGGAAAGGTTCAAGAGTACGAAGCAAAGGGTGGAGGAATTAGAAGGTGATTAATCAGGGGGGGGGGGATTTTTTGGCGGAATAGGGATGGATGGCTGCAGTTCCGTTAAGGGGTGTCTGTTGAAAAGTGGAGGGTAGGCCAGAGGGGAGGCATTAGGATTTAGGAAACGTGTCTGTTAGCGAGAGAAACATCAACGGGACGACTATGAATTGCAAATTGTTCCAGGAAGTGTAATCTCCAACCGTGGTCATGAAATGCAAGATATGCAACAGAATTAAGACTGTTATTCTGAATTAAACTGCGATCTCCCAATACATACATATTCTGTAACCCCGGGTTTATGTTCCCATAAACTGTGGAAAATTCCACAACTTTGACAGAGTGACCTACATTTCACAAATGAGAGAATTTCACAAAACAAAATTCTTTTGTCTTGACTGGGATTAAATGAAACCCAGATCTTATGATAATCTGACTGCGTGCTTCAGCCAGTATATTTATAGAGGCATCCCCTTGTACTGCACATTTTCTAAGGGCTTCAATGGAACAGGATGTTCCGACAAATCACTGCCAAGTAGAAATCAGGCACTGTGAAAGGCTCAAACGTGTGCATATTGGCAAGTGACTCTACCTAATTTACTACTACAGCAGTTCCTATAGTTTTTTTGAATATGGCTTAGGTAAGCATCCATGTGTGTTAAATTGTTGGATTTAAATTCATCGGAGGTGGTAAATAAAATGTATGACTGTGATTACTTCATGATACAATGTACAGTCATTTTCCAGAACTTCTAGTTCCTGTAGAACTCTTCAAAAATTCACAGTGCAGGAGGATGTCTCAGTAGTTTAACAGGTTAAATCACATGGCCAGAAATTAAGGAATCCAAGTTCAGAAATTAAGGGTTCAAATCCCAGTCTAGATGAATTATTTTTGACTGTAAAATTTTCACACTGATTGCCATTGGGACTAATGCAACTATGGGCAAGAGTTACTAGGGTCACCATGAGAGAATATTTAAGGACACTATTTCATTACATCTCTTAAAAACAATTAAAACAATCTTACATTCATTAACATCTTGAAAAATACTGACTGAACTATGCACGTCTATTCCTAGGCAGGAAGCTTCATTGGCAGGGTTAGATATAAATTAGTTTGTAACAAAGAACAACGTCGGTTTGAAATCGGGTAAATGGGTATCCATTTGCATATTTTTTAGTAGTTCTGATAACTTTTCTTCAACTTTTAAATGTTAAATTATTTCTTAATGAAATGAGCAACTATCAGTTTCTTCTTTTGACATGGAGGACATTGGAAACTCCTGGCTAATCCACAGTATCTATATCGTAGTTATGAGTCTTTGGCAAATCATGAAAACTATGGAGTTGGATTTTGATGTACACTAACCACATTAACTGTTGTGGTGAGCATGGCTTAACATATTAACAAAGTATTTAAAATTAATTTTAAAAATTGAAAACAGAGTCAATGAATAAGTATATTGAGATTCAACCCTTTTGACACTTGGTAACTGCAGAAAATGTACTGCAAATACAAATAAGTTGTCAAAATTTTAATCAACTTCGACTGAGAGGCTGTGAGCTCCCAATATTCAAATTAAGATGGCTTCACACAAGATATGAATAATATTTATAAATAATATACACCGACAGAACTTTCAGAGAAGTTTAAAAACTTGAATACCAAGTTTTAGCAAAATATGACCAATAAATATACAAATTTAGGTAGAATTATCAATATTGTGAGCTAGAAACCAAAAATGGGCTAATTGATAATGGCGAGATATGAATATGAGATAATAATTATCGGAGGCCTATAAGAGAATACTACAGAGCAAATATGAGCAGGAAAAGGGAGAAACCCGAAGAGATACAATCTTGGGAGGACAACTGCTCATTGAAAAATGAGTAAGTTAAGACTGCAGGGAAGACCTAGAGAAATGAAAATATGGGGCATGCGCTGCATAGCATGAATTTAATTTGTAGAGTGTTACGGTTTTTTATCCTTTTGGCTTTGAATTGGCATCAGATGTATTACAGGAAGACTCTGGTGTATGTGCCCAGCATCGTTTACAGAATGTCCACTTTGAAAGTCTGGAGGTTAGAAACCACGTGAATCCTCATTAAAAAAAAAGGGTAGTCGATCTCTGATGTGTTTTGAGAGTGTATGAAAATGAACATCTCACGATGGAGAAATCCTTAAATTAATGGATTATTGAAATCAGAAATCCTCTCAATTGACAATGGATTGTGTCAGAAATAAGCGATTATCGAATGAGAACTCATGAGCAGAAAATGAAACAGTCCTTTGATTCATAATTGATAACCATGTAGCATGGAATAGTATCAAAATATCTCAAGCTTCAGTAAGATAGTCAATCCCTGATTGTCACTCCTGTGCCAATAGCAGGAATCTAAAACTACTCATTGCTCATCTATTTTGCACAGTTTCATTTTCTGCCTTCAGGCATATTCCTTCAGATGTGGTCAGTATTCTTATTATGGTTGATTTTGAATAAGATGCAATTTGATAAAATGCAAAAGCCTATGGAAAAAATTTAAAGTTATCAGCTTAATATTCCAAAGTTAATATGCATTTTTAAGGCGAGATATTTCACATCATTATCCGCAGGGAAGTTAATATTCATTTCAATTCAATTTTATCTCTAAGGCACCATGCTTATTAATGCTTTGATGATCAGCTGTACTTTTGTAGAACTAAACTTGCACGCAGAGACATCCTGCCAATGAACACAGCAAAGAGATTAGAAGTCATGAATTTCTGAAAGGATGAAGAAAGGCAAGTGAAGAATCTCTGACCTTTTGACGGGTGAGGAAAGATGAGGCTTTTGGTTGGGTGGTGGTAGGAGCAGGCCAGGAAGAATGGGGTAGCTTGCTTTGCCATTAACTGTCACCATCTTTGGCTGAGCCTTCCCCAGGAGGGGCAGAGTCACCCCTGCCCCCTTTCTACAGCAAGCGGCACTCAGAGCACAGGGGGATGGCCTAAGTTCCTGAGGTGATGGATGACCCCGCCATTTCGCACCCATTAACCTTGACTTAACCCTATTCTCTGCTGCTTTGCGGTCACTGCGGGCCAAACCAATACTGCTGGACCTCTTCACAACATCTTTATTGGGAAAAGGCATTTATTAGGGCAGGATGAATGCGCCTCAAAGACACTTAAGACAAATGAGCAATGATGGAATTATTGCTTTACCTTTTCTTAGGGAGAAAAAGCTTTCATTGCTGTCGGGCATCTTGACAACTTCCTCTAAAGATTCAACACATTGAAGATCAGATTCATTGAGTCTTTTGATGAGGTCTATCCACTTGCGTTGCGTGGCAGCTAGAGTTTTGGCATTTGCTTGTAGAGAGACCTTGCCTTCAAAATCACTTGCACTTTTTAGTGATGGCAGGTGACTCAGGAGTCTCTCATCCACACCCATATCACCCTCCAATGTATGACTGTTACCAGACTGCAACATTGAGGTATTGACTCCTGAGAGGGGTTGTTCATTCGAGATTACTGGTTTCCCATCTTCGCTCCTCTCCTGCACACTACCCTTGACCTCATCACTTGTTTCTCCCCGACACTTTCGATTCTTCAACTTACCTCTCCTGCGGATTTTTGATGAAGGGACTGAGCTCTCAACAGTTAAGAGTGAGGAACAATCTTGGGTGAGACCTTTTGGCTTCGGACTGGCATCAGTTGGATTACAGGGAGACTTTGCATCATTGCCCAGCATCGATGACTGACTGCTTACTTTGACAGTCTGGAGGTTAGAGGTGAAACTTTGGTTGGAACAGGGATACGCAAGGCTGGAACATGATGACACTGAAGTGTGCAGTGTATACTCTCGGCTTTCGCCACCCTCATGTAAGAGGGCTTTGTGAGGCATGAATGAACCTTTACAGGTGATGTTTTCAAAGTTGAGGTTTCCCTTTGATGGACTAACCCAGACAAAGGCTGAGCTGGAATTCTTTTCTGATACTTTGACATGTTGCCCCACTTGACCTTTTTCAACTCGCAGGTATCTTCCATTACCTGACACATTAATGTCCACCTCATCCATAACTGTCTTTGCAGTCACTCCCAATGCCTCCTTGGGAAGTGATGTGACTTCATTTTCATGGCCCAAGGACCTCATATTTAATCTCTCAACTCCCATACCCACAGGATTATGTCTTTCCAATGACATTCCTAATAACAGATGGCTATCATTTTTTCCCTCCTGTCCTTGGAGAAAAATACCATGCATCTTATTCTTCATACTCGTGGAATTTCTTGTAAGAGTTTTGGAGGCTGATCGTTTCTTACCCTTAACATATTCATCATTCGCACTTAATTGGTTCACTGCATTGGAATTCGAGTCATTAATTCCACTAAAACATTCCAATACGTCCTTGTCAAGTGAAACTTGTTTTTCAATCAGGGTACTCCGATGTGTTTCCAAATGGTAAGCCCTGGAACTTTCACAGCTGCTCTTATAATGAATATCACCAAAATGACTCAATTCTGGAGAAACCTTTTCCTTCCCCAAGCTATCAAGCCTTCTGCTCAAATACTGTGCTTCTTCACCTTCAACAAATTGCTGGTAATGAGCTTTGATTGATGGGCAACTAGCACTTACTTCCAATTTGACTTCATTCCTATGAGATATCCCTCTGGGTACTTTTGAATTTGGGTAATCTTCATTCAGAACCATAGGATCAGTGGATAAATCCTCCAATGCCAATGGGGAGTCATGGTGACTGTCAAAATAACTCGAGTAACAATCAGGTGAGCCAACTGCTTCAACCTTTTCAGTCATACTTCCAAGGGGTTGCAATGCACCATCATTTGTTTTGCAGTGAGGAGCAGCTGAATCAAATTTTAATCCTTTTTCTTCTACCTTCACCTTTGTAGGACTCTGCAAGAGTGCGCTTTCCAAAAGATTTTCTTGACCATCGTGTACTTTTTCATTTAAATCATCACTATAACCAGCCGTATTATTGTTTTCATAGCTTGAGTCATTGTTTTTAATCAGTAAATGAGCTGGAAGACTGTAGGATTCTTCAAGACTGTGTTTCCCTGGGCTTGGCAAATGCTCTCTTCTGGATGCATTTCTCCCAAGCGCTATGCATTCATCTGCAGGTATGTTTTCTTCAGACATCTCCGGTCCGTATGAATGAATGATGCCCTTCCGGAGGCGAGGGCTTGTCTCAGTTGAAGAGCTCTCCAAAGAGTCCACTTCAATATCATTGGGAAATGGCTTGCCAGTGTGATTCTGATTGCCCAAGTAACTTTCTTCCAATGATTTATTCGGCAAAATGAATGTATTATTGAAATTATTTGAAGAGCACTTCGACATATTCTTGATAAAGCTTGTGGATGGACCATCAACCATCATTTTGCTGTGGGAATCCTTTGAAATCCCATCAATTTTATTTTTTGATTGGCCGCAAAATCTTGAAATGAGTACTGGGAGTTTTGATTTTCTTCTCGCAGCACCACATCCTTTCCTCTTGCAACCCTCCGCACCCTTCCTTGCATCAACATCACCACTTCCTGGACAAAGGTTAATACTCACTGAATAATTGCAAGTGACTGAAGATGCAATGGTTTCATCATCCTCGCCTTCCTTCACCTGTGGCCATGAGCGATTGGACAATTCCTTCGGGTGACCTCTCAGGCTGACACAAGCATTTTCTGGGATACAGGGAACAGCTTCAACCTTAGCTCTGTCAAGGGTCTCCATTTTGTCAGCTGGGGCATCCGCCAAACCTTTTTCAGAATCATCGCCTTTCATCCATTTTTCAGTTTCCTTCAGGTAAAGGACATTTATTTCTTCATTTTGTGAATATTCTTCTTTACAAGTGGCTGCAAACTTACCATCAGATGATTCATCTGAGGAATCCAGAGCCTCGTACACAAATGTCCGCTTCATATTTTCATCAGAAGCAGAGCTTTTTATGTCCAAATGACATGCTTTGCCTGCCTCTTCTGGGCTGATTGGTGACTCTGAAAAATTATGTGGATTCTTCATTGGCACTGCAATGACTGATGGTGGATGGCCTTGTTTATCACTACTATTTACCGTAACTTGACCCATTCATTAATTATTTTAGAGTTAAATAAAATAAAAAACTACTTGACTCAAGGAGCAGAAATATTATTAACAAAGCCGTTGCTGCTATTTGAAAGTAAACTGATTCAAGAACACGTGTAAAGAATTTACAGAGAGTTCCTATTATGTTCGTTTCAACTTTGAGAGTTGGTGCTTCTGGATTTTGTGACAAACATAAGATGCATGAACTGGATCCGAAAATGTTTTTCAATCGACTTATGATTTTTCAAATATTTACCTTAACACATTATAGAAAACATTTTAAGTGATACACTCGAGTATCAATACATATTTCACCGTGTCTACTCATAGACTTATGGTCTAGAGACTAGACTCGTAGACTTATAGTCTCATAGGCCTAAAGTCTGCATTTTGTGATAATCTTGAAATACTTGGAGCTGGAACTGTTTTAGGAAATAAACAAGCTGCTTGATTTAAAAATAATGAGGCTCTGAGGTGCGGAGACCGATGAACTCCTTCTCTGATCATTCAACAGCTATCATACAAATGATAAAGGCATTTACAAACAATGTGCTCAAAACAAGGTAACATCATCTTAGCTGTCCAAGAAATATGTATATTCAATTCTTAGTCTCTGATGTGAAGAATTACTCGAGCTATTTTCACATAATAATTTTTCATCCTAACAAGAACCCCAGAAGAACACACTTCCAAAGATTGGTTAAGCATTGTCGAAAGACTTCATCAATAATTTAGTTATCTAGGTCATTGTATAGGCTGAAAATGTGCCTACCAACAGCTCTCTTCCCATCTTCATCCTTTAAATGGACTTTACTTTGCTTTTTAAACATGGCTTTCACACTTTTGATCCACCGAAGAAGCTCCTCATCCTTATCACCGTCCTTGGAGCATTCCGAAACTGGTCTTCCTTTAAAAAGCTTGCCATAATCTTCCCCGTGGTCGGAGTCGCCCTCACTCTCAGGTGAATGTCCACCCCTAAGATGGGTGGGTGGGAGAATGGAGAGGTTGAATGGTTGTGCAAGGGAAATGGTTTCTGGGGTTCCAAAGATTGCACAATGGAAGGTATGGGGACCACAGAGGGAGAAGAGTGTTGATGAGGAGGAGTATGTCACAAAAGGGGTATTCAGAAAACTAACCCCTCTCATTTAGGAACTCATGGAAATTGTGTTAAACATCCTAACATCATATATTTGATACAGTTAGACCTCATCATCATAAACCTATATTATCCATAATATTACATGTCCCCAAAATAAATAACTCCTTTTTGTAAGGTCAATGGCCAACATGAAATAATATGTGATCAATACAAATTAATCACCCTGACCGGGATCCAGAACCGGATACCTTGATATCGGGGCCTGGTGCTTTAGCCAGTTAAGCTACCAAAGCTTCCTCTTATACTTTGAAATTGCGACATATGTGCAGCATTTCATCATAACATTTTGTCCATTTAAAGGACCTTTAAAATTTCAGAGAGTAAAGGATGTGTCAGTAGTTAAACTGGCTAAAGCACTTGGCTGCACATTGAGGGATCTTGGTTTGAATCCTGGTCAAGGCAAATGACTTTTACACTTTGAAATTATTGCAGTGTAATGTGCATTCCCCTACTGGCATCTTTGTCGGAACAGTTTTAATTTGAACAATTGAAATGATGATTAAAAAATGTGATTATATTTTTGTTTTTTGTAACTGTCTCTCTCTACTGAGTAACTTTATAATGCTTGAACAATGAGTATAATTTAAAACATGGATAGCCAACCATAAAAATACCACTGGAAGTCTAAAATCCTGATGAGAAAGGTCAAGGGGAAAATGGCCAGCGTGCCCAGTCTGGAGATGATGCAGACACGACAACAACACATCTAGAATGTCAACCTTAGAAGCTGCTTTGAAATAACCACAATTTCAGGAATTTTTAAAATTCAATACAAAACATTCCACTGTTTTACATTTGTTAATGTTAGCAGTAAAAATCAGGGAAACCAAAAGTGCTCATCCAATTTCACCACAGGTTTTATTCTTGGAGATAACATTCCTGGAGAACTTGTAAATCAGACAAAAACTTAAAAAAGTGTTATGTATGTAGTAAAATTTGTGAATAAATAAAAGGGAAGGGAAAGGGAGTTATCTCCTTGACATAACTTAAAATGAGGCTTTTCTGACTTTGCCTAACCCAAAAGGGAATGGCATGAATGGATGAACGGTATGCATATACCTACGTAGGTTGTTTCAATACCCCTCAAAGTCATGCGAAATTGTGATTTAACAGCACACAAAAGAAATCTTATTAATGAACAGATCTAAAATGAACAGTAAGCCCTCATTGTGGACATTGTTCATTAGAAAAAATTATGAAAGATATATGTGAAATGTCCGTGGCATTAATGATAAGTAGCAATCAAGCATTTCCTGACCTGCTCCTGCCGGTGCCAGGCGGAGAAATATTTTCATCAGCACCCGAGCCCTGGTCCACATTGATGTTTGGTTTCCTAAAATGAAGAAATCAGCCTTAGGTCACAAATCAACCCGTCATGATGGAAAATATCATCAAGGGCCATGAAAATAAGAATTCAGTCCTAGTGAGAATGAAATACAGACCTGAAACCATGAAAATTATTTGTACATAACATCAGAGTCTTACTTACTAATCTCCTCGTTACAAGTTTACATCAAAATCATGGGGTAGAACAATACGTCAAGAAGTTGACAATTTGGGCTGAAACATGGAAAACAGACTAAACATCTTCCTCTTTTCCCAATAAAAAAAATAACTGTGACCTTAGGCACAAAACATTGTCTACAGAACTGTAATATGATGTATATGTCTATGTAACTGTTGATCATTCTTGGATGGATATTCAAAGCATTCACAAATAGCAGTAGTAGTAGTAGTAGACTGAGGAGAGGCGACTGACAGCTGAGGGAAATTGGGCCATTAGGGATGGATGGGAAAGGAGAAAGGGTGGGGGAAAACCTAGCACTGTCATTAACCTACTCTTGACAAAAGGTGCCAAGGTGCCTGCAGTCAGTTTAATGTCCATTCGATGAATGGCGCACTCACTTCACTCACAAATGCGCACCACAAAGTACCTCAAGTAGGGATCGGGATACCACTGAAAAAACGTGCCTTCTCCAGGATTCAAACCCAGGCCCTCTGGGTGGGAAGCCAGTATGCCAACAACCCCCACCATCCTGATCCTCATCATTCGCAAATTAAAGCCGAGAGTCTTACAGTTTTTTTTAACTCTATTTTTTTACAATATTTTGTTTACATTTAGCAGAAGCGAAACCAAGCATGAATTCTGAGAAATTTTATCCCTTGAACTGTCATATGGATAATCCAGAGCTGTATATATCCAGAAAAATTCTATGAACATATTTAAATGGGATAGGTTAAGTATTCAAGAAAATATTATAGAAAATAAAAAAAATTCAGAAGAGGCTAATAAAAAATTTAACATGAAGTGAGCATGATATGAGAAAAGACAGCCAAAAAAGGTTGTACTCAAAAATGGAAAGTTGTAGAACAATATTAAAAAGAGACTGAAAATGTTAATGGAGAAGATATTGAGAGGTGAAGTGGGACAAAGACATGAGATGCTGCTATGGGATGTGCTGAGCAAAATGTTAGATAATTGTGATAGAACAGAGGATGAAGGAGTGAACAAGGAACCCAACGATGGGCAGAGCCCACGGGGAAGAGCTATTGGTACCCACAGTGGAGGAAAACAGACTTCAGAGACTCTCTAGAACATACCTCTACCCTTATATTACCTCATGTGATAACGATAGGAGTCAACGCTGATGAATTTGAACATTTCAGTGGCAGAATGTGGTTACATATACTGTACAAGTACATTCACAAGTAAATGCAGACGTAGCAAATGAAACAAGCTTAGCAACTGCATTACATGACAAATGACATAATAGTTAGTAGATGGGCCAGACTATTAATGAGAAATCACCACAAATGGATTGAAATGCAATTTAGTCCACCATTCGCAATTGAGAATTAAATTCAAATGATTACGTGTGAGCTATTGGCAGTCAAATTCACAAAATGTGTCTTACTGGAGGAACTAAAGGGTTTAAAAGAGGATAAAAAAACCACAATTTTGAATTTCTGTTTACTGTACTGAAGTATACAATTTGAGTGGAAGCTCACAGCAGGTGATTGTCAATTAGTAACAAAGCAATTAAGTTTTTCAAGCCTTTAAGAAAATGAAGCTGTACTTGCAATAACTGAAACTGACCAATAAATTATAAATTCCATTGCTCTGAGCTGAAACCTTAGCGTGGCGGAAGGAAATGCCTTTCCTGATGACCTTCTTTCATATGGGAGCTCGTCAATTATGATGCCTATTCTCATTGGTTAGTCTGAATTCCATTCTCCATTCAAATACCAACATTAAGTATAGCACCCAAGACCATGAAGTTCAGGTTAATAGACAATTATATTTCTTCCACAAGAAATCCCATCTCATTAAGTCAGGCTGATGAACATCATACGATACAACTTTTGTAATTAGTCAAATGCGCAACAGATACAACGGCAACATTCCTGACACAACAGATAATCCAGCACTTATCCTCCTTTTTTCCATTAGGTAAAATTCCCACATATTTCCAACTCTTCCCAATAATTGGGGACTCTTTGTGTGTTAGCAATATTGTAAAATGTCAGTGGCGATGAAATGACAGCATTTGATCGATTCCATAAACTTACAGAAGATGTAATTTCAATTTTATGATGATAAAAGTATTTTTATTGACATTCATCCAGTCTGTTTTCACAGAAAATTGACTGTAATGATTTTGATTACTTTAATATAATTCCCTGATAAATATACGTATTAATTGACAAAATTAGCTTTTCAAGTAATCTTTTTGCTAACCTTAATCACAAAAACTTCAACACATTTTCATGGGTTCTTCAAAATTGTGAAGTTCTAGCTAGCGGGTCCGCATGAAAATGACCCATTTCAAATGAGACAGTGATTTTTGATTTCACATCAATGAATTAAAATCAATCCACAACAAAATCCTAACAGGGGCACTGAACCTATGATTCATTCACAAGTGCTTAGTAATTCACCGGAAAATTCTACAAATCATCCAAATGAAGAGGACAGAGGCCTACGGAAGATGCTGTGACAGTTACTTCGATGGAGTCATGTGCATTGAATTGCAGAAATTTCACAGTGTAAAAACCATTTGCATTGACTGTAACTCAAACCCGGTTCCCTTAACTTTCAGCCGAGTGCCAATTTGACCAATCAAACTACTGAGGCATTCTCTTACAATGTGAATTTCTGGAAGCTTTAGAGTATCAAGATGTTATGATAAATTTCCTTACACTCACATCTCACGAGCAAGCACAGGATAGTGCATTGCACCATTGGGTTAAAACCTACTTTGAACGCAGAGGTATTTTTCTTCGCCAATTCGAACAACTGTGGGAGATGCAACAACAGTTACTTTAATGGAAACATCTGCACATGAGCACCGAAATGTAGTGCGCCCAAACAATTTTTTTACCATGGACATTCACACGATATTCATCAGATAAATTATTTTCAACTACACATTTTCCATTCAAAAATAATTACGGCCCTTACATAAGTTAATGGACTAGTTTAAAAATGCAGACATAGAAGAGACCCACTGCTTACCAAGGGGCGTGAATCACACGGCTGATTTTTTTGGATGGAGACAACCCTCTCCTGGGAGCATTCCCCATTCCAGCCTTACAGGGGGTCACGGATGCGGGGGCAGCCGTGGATGTCTGCACTGTTGAACTTTTTGACATGGCCCTGCTCCTGCTCTCTGAAACAACTAAAATGAGTATACCACGTTACACATTGCCCTGGATTTTTCATAGCACACGAAATTGAAATGATTCTCAACGATGAGTAAATGTGCAGTGGTATTAACAAAAGCTCTACTTCAACAAAAGACATGGAGTTAAAGTTTCCACTTTTTTGGGTTGGGTACACTCTAGACTGCTGCTGCCTTCCATGATCCTCTGATGAAAAAAATTATCTAAGTGGAAAAATAAAAATGTCCATAGATTGCTGATTATTTACGGACATTTTATGCATATTAAATTAGGCTTTTTTTCAAACACAAGTACACATTAAAATTTTCTTCAAACAGTAAGTCTATGCCAGCCTGGATGCCTTTACAGAAAATGCAATTTCAAAAGCACTGAGCAGACTCTAAAGGATATTTCGACACTTGCAAGCTTAACTTTGGGGAAACTTTCCATAGAGGTAGAGGAAATGAAAGAAACACATGATATTTCCACTAATATTTTACTTTCATGGCCTGGGTACCTTATGCCTTGAGTTATCTTCTTGAAAATCAAAATTTTGAAGTCAAAGATGACTTTGCTATCGGTTGCGGAAACAAAACAATACTGGAAATTACAAGTTTTTCTTTCAGTTCCTTTTCCTAAGGATATACTACCTTGATCAAAAAGTTCCCGGAATAACCACCGTGTGGCGCTCCCATCGTTCCGATTTGAGTTCTGTTTTTTTTGTTAAATTGGTACATCTGTTGTTGATATTCCCTTTAAATCTTAGTGTCATAACTTGACATTTGCAAAAGTTACGGTCGGTTTTCGGTATGTCCATCAGTTCTTCCTGCGATTTTTCCATTACTTCCTCTCGGCTGCTAAAACGCGTTCCCCGTAATGGTTTTTTAACTCGATTGAACAGAAAGAAGTCACAGGGAGCCAAATCAGGTGAATTCGGTGGCTGTTGGATGGTATTTGTTGCATTTTTCGTCAAAAAATTACGAATAATGATAGCACTGTGCGACGGTGCGTTATCATGGTGCAAAATCCACGAGTTTTCTGCCCACATTTCTGGTCTCTTTCGGCGAATTGCTTCACGCAAACGTCTCATAACGCCCAAATAATACTCTTTGTTTACTGTCTGGCCTTCTGGCAAAAATTCATGATGCACTACACCGTTGTAATCCATGAAAACCGTCAGCATTGCCTTCTTTTTTGACTGAAAACGACGTGGTTTTTTGGGTCTCGGCTCATTTGGTGAACGCCATTCACTTGCCTGATGTCTGGATTGCGTGTCGTACTCATAAACCCACGTCTCGTCTCCAGTAATGATCCTTTTGATGAATGTGGGATCGGATTCAGCCTCGCAAATCATGTCTTTTGCGACGTCAACACGGTCTCTTTTTTGCATGAAATTGAGGTCTTTCGGCACCAACTTTGCTGCTACACGACGGAAACCCAAATCATTAACCACAATGTCTTGGGCGGATCCATGGGCAATGTTCAAGTCCTCCGCTATTTCTCTGATGGTTAATTTGCGGTTATTGACCAACATTTCTTTTACTTTATCAATTTTTTCACCGACTTTCGATGTCGATGGTCTGCCACTGCGTTCATCATCTTCGATTGACTCACGACCACTTCTGAACCGCTCGTGCCACTGGTAAACGACCGTTTTTTTTAGAGAATCGTTGCCGAAACACATTTCCAACGTCCGTGCGCCACTAAATCCGTTTTTTACGCAAAATTTAATACAAGTTCGTTGTTGCAAATTTAAATCCATTTCTGAAATCGTAAAAAATCGCCAACACACACAGAGATAGATGTACTCTTGGCTACGTAACTTTTGCAAATGTCAAGTTATGACACTAAGATTTAAAGGGAATATCAACAACAGATGTACCAATTTAACAAAAAAAAACAGAACTCAAATCGGAACGATGGGAGCGCCACACGGTGGTTATTCCGGGAACTTTTTGATCAAGGTAGTATATGTATATAATATGTATATAATATGCATATAATATATATATAATTATATATATATATATATATATATATATATATATATATATATATATATATAATTCTTATATTATTATATTATATAATATTTCTTTATATATATATATAATTATTTATATATATATATATATAATTATATATATATATACATATATATATATATATATATATATATATATATATATATATATATATATATATATATATATATATAAAGAAAAATATAAAATAAATATTATGGCTCATGTAAGTTTTTCAGTGGCACTCACCTTTATTGCTACTTGACACAGTTGCTTTCATACTGCTAATGACTGGACTGTCATCAACAGATGTCTTGTGGACTGAATGAACAACTGGAGAAGTGTAGACACCACCAGCATACTTCTCCCGGTTAGTGGGGCGTTTTGATTTGCCCAATGATGGAGCTCGATACTGCAATGCCAATGCATGAATCATTTACTCTAGGTGAAGTTTTCCATGCTAAAGTCAATTTCAAAATAGAAATTGATGATTATTTATGATCCCACACATGTTAAGACTCTACTTTTACTCAGGGATCTCAATATCATGGCACATATTTACTTTATTTAAACTAAACATCATTGCTGACCTTTGGCATTTTTGCAAGACATGACTTTTTTTTACCAAGCCAATACGTCAATTTTGCAGGCCTTGGGACTTAGTCTGGGCTGAGCCATATCCTTACCCTCCAAAAGCAACTTTATTGTGGTAATAATAATGTATATCTGATCTTGTGCATAGAATAAGCACCAAACGTTCATGACTAGTGCTTTCTACTTTTCTACTAGTACTTGTCAAAGGCTTTTGATAATGTAAACCACAATAGACTACTAATTAAACTCAATAGAATAGGAATTAGAGGAAGTCCTTTAAACTGGTTGAAGTCCTTTATTCATAATCGCACTCAAAAAGTAGTGTTATCAGTTGATGGGTCAAAATATTCATCCGAAGCATACCAAGTTAACAAAGGTGTTCCACAAGGCTCAACCCTTGGGCCACTCCTCTTTCTGATTTACATCAATGACCTACCTAACTGCTTACCAAATAATGATGGAATAATACCAGTGTTGTACGCTGACGACACTAATATAATAATATCAACACAAACATATCCCAGCCTTGTGGAAAAAGCTAAGTCTGTCACACTTGCTATAAACAAGTGGTGTACAGACAACCTTCTAGACTTAAATGTAAATAAAAGTAAAATAGTAAACTTTACACACAATAAGAACATATCAGATGATCTGCTGGTAAAAATCAATGACCTATCAATTGAGCGTGTGACAGAATGCAAATTTCTAGGTATTTCTCTATGTGCAAATATTTCTTGGGATACTCATGTAAAAGCCCTCCAACACAAGCTCAGTTCAACTTGCTACTTATTAAGACACCTGTATGAAACTACAAGTAAAACTGTACTACTCAATTTGTACTATGGGGAAATTTACTCAAATATAACCTACAGTATAATATTATGGGGATCAGCTGCTATTTCTCAAACCATCTTTAAAATGCAAAAGAAAGCTATTAGAATCATCGCCAGGAAACCTTACAATGCTCCATCAAGGCCTATTTTCCATGAATTAAATTTGCTACCACTCCCATGCATCTACATTATGTTTTTAATTCTATATATAAAAAATAACATCGGCAACTATTCTCTTAACTCTGCCTATCATCATCATTACACCAGAGGCAGGAATGACTTCCATTATGGGAATATAAGAACTAAAGCATTGAAATTAGGACCCAATGAAATGGGCATCAGATTATTTAACAAACTACCCAAAAGTATCAAGGATACACAGGGAACTGCCGTATTCAGGCATAAACTAAAAAGATATCTACAACGCAATATGTTTTACTCGGTTGATGAATATCTCAACAATATTCCCGACCAGTAAGTTCATACTTTTAGTTTCTAGCAATTGTAATGGTCTGATTCATGTTTGTGATCAATGATTTTTCTGAATTTGATATTGTATGTGCATGTTACAGCCGATGTTCATGGGTTTGTACCAAACACTTATGTAACTATGAGCATCTATTCTTTTATGTATCTTAACTGAGCCTGTGTCTTTGCTCCTCATTGACGTGCCTTATATCATGTACATACTTCACCCACCTGGTATTTTTGTATTGTGATCTCTGGGCAAATAAAAAGTAATAATAATAATAATAATAATCTACATGAATTCAGGTAATAAAATAAAACAGATATACAAAATTTATAGCTATATTATAGCAGATCAGGAATTCTTCACGCAATCTTGCTTGGGCAACTGTCCACAGAGTGATTTTCATTATTAATGGCCCTAACTAACATTTTTCACAGTCAATATTCCTTGCGCTATGGAGTCATGGTACGAATGCATACCTTCCCCCTTGATCATGGCTAGCAACACACCTTGATTCTGGCCTCGAGCATTTCCTTGGCTTTTAGGACGGCGGCCGGGGACTGCGCCTGTGCCAAACGAGACTTGTGCTCCCGGCACCACTCCTCGTGCCTCGAGAAGGCTTTCCAGCCAAACGTTCGGTCGCAGTGGGGACATCGTTCCTCCCGCTGTGCCGCTCCCCCACTCCTTGCAACCCCATGCACACCTGTGCTATTGCTTCTGGTGACCGTTGGCCTCACGGGGGTCTACACGGGAAGATGACATGCAATGTTAATGCTACACATGACCAAATTTATTGCAAAATCTTCCATGATAATTTTATGAACACGTAGTTTGGTCAAAGCAACAACAGCAATTAATTCAAGAGTTATTGTCCACGTAACTCTCCAGAATCCAAATACTAGAGAGAAGAAAATTCAATCAGAGAAATGTAAGAACAATACACCAAGAAAGAAAATTAGTAAACTACTATCCACTTATCCTTTTCAGGAGAGGAAAAATTGAGGCTAATGCTACATTAATTTTCAGGTAGAGCCGCATGGAAAATTTAAATGAGCCAACTTCAAACTTACAGAATGCAACAATTCATTTAATATACTACAGGAAAAACTAAAGAGGCCTGAGGGTTGGGGCCAATTAATAATTATGGCTATTTTGTCCGTAAAAAGAGGCAAATCAGTTGGTCGTAGTCCCTTGAGTCATCATTCAGCAGCTTCAACGATTATGAGAAAGCAAATCTGAATAAGGCTGCCCGGGGAGGCTGGTTTCTGATGGGTCAAAGGCCTTGCGCCTGACATTTTATGAGAGATGAACTTTAAACTGTACTGTACTGGGCAGAGAATATTGATTTACTATTCCAATGACCTCGAAACCAATAAAAATATTTAATAACCATGAGTTATTTTTTTTGATGATCATGGTTCCAATATGTCCTATCATCCATCATCTGATGCTCATTTGACATGAAATGCATCCTTCCAGAAACTGCTTGGACACTTGATATCTACGTATTGAAGAGCAATAACCACCTGGCACATAATGGCGAGAGAATCGGAAGAAATCCCAAAATAGGGACTGTAGAACAAAAGAATAGCATTAAAAGACCGTTCGCTCTTTGCCAAATATCCATTGCAATGTAAACACAATTTTAATCCCTAACTCCATCAATTTCAATCTACAGAGAGAATTAAACACTTACATGGTTGCACCCAAAAGTGGTAGGACTGATTTTTTTAAAAGAATTTTATTGACAATATACTTACATCGACTTAATAATTATGAAATTTTTGTAAATAATTATACTTAAATTAATAATTATACTTAATTAAATACTTAATAATTATGAAAATTTTGCACTATCTCATATTTTCTTTCATGAAAAAGTGTTGACCTTATTCCACCCAATTCCTTTTCCATCACTCATGTTCAACATGGAACTCTCCTTCAACTGCTAAATACCAATATGGTGTACCCTCTTCTGGTAAGAGAACCAAAATGGATGGAAGGGGACAAATTCAAAGAATTGATAGACAAGGCAGGAGACATGGCTGGTGGAGAGAGATTTGGGGAAGTTCTGGAAAGTAGATTCAGGGCATCTTGAGTCGCAGTGGAATACTCAAGACTGAGATGTAGAGGGGAGAATGCCAAGTAAGTGGGGTGAAAAGAAATAACAGGGTGGTGATAAAAGCCGAAAAGTAACATTCCTCACAATTTCCCTAACTTCCATTATTTTTCCTCCAAATCTCTCTTTTTTTTGTTGACTCATCTTGCAATACCTATTTTCCTTTTACTTTGTAGCATTATTACGTGTGGTTTACCAGCCAAAGTGTTCAATTTCCCCCAACTCAAGAACAATGAAAAACTAATGCGTATCATCCACAAATCATTTTCATTAATCGCCTCTCTATCTGCTACCGCCAAAACTAAAAAGGTAGGTCTAATTATTTGATATGTAAATGCATCCCTCTTTCCACGGATGAATAGAGCAATAATTCTTTTTTAAGAACCCCCATGATCAGCAGGGGCACTTGGATAGCTTTACTGAGGCAACAGAAAATTGAGAGCTAATACATCAAAAATGAATGTAGTTGTGTTTGAAAATTAGGGTAAGAATAATGATTACAGTGCGTATGAAAACTTCAAAATAATTGAACAAATGAATTATTTGGCATACATTGTGAGAATATTTGTGAAGGTTGGTAGGATAGACAAACACATTAAAATGCATGTGAATAACAGCAGAAAGGTTGCTGATAGTACATAAAGCATTTAAAAAATAATTATAATTAATTGTCTATGGCAACTGAAGTGATTCTTTATAAATGCATATTCCTTTCCAAATTATTGCATGAAGTATAACTAGCATATGCCACGATAAATATAAATGACAACTAAATGCAGGGGGGTAGGGGGGACTGAAAGATTGTCCATGGGAGAGATGGGTGATGAATGAATGAATGACGATTGGATGAATAAATAACAGACAAAATAAGTGTGCTATGCTGGTTTGATCATGTTGATAGAATGGCTGAAAGTTGAGCCGCCAAACAGATGAGAAAATAATGTGTGCATTAAAAGGTGAGGTTGACCAAGAAAGTCTAGGGTGAATATGGTCAGAGAGACTCTTAAGAAGAGTTATATTGTAAGTCTTGGGAAGAAAAGAGTATTTATGATACTAGACTTGAATGCTAGAAAGGTGAAAGAAGTATGCGAGGATAGGTTTATAAGGAGGTAATCAGTGAAATCAGTACACTTCCTCAAATAACTTCAAATTAGGGTATTTTCACTCTTCCTAACCAAAAAGGAATGTCATGAGAGGTAGATACGCATGTTAAATTTGTATCACTACCTATAGCACCTAGTTCGACACTGAAGTTTTAGTTTGTTATAATTAATGTAAAAATAAGTTGTGTTCCAAAACACCTTATCAGTTCCCCAATACTTTTCATCCATTGCACTGCTTAAAAGGATGCATTTCTTGATAATAAAAGACCTGAAACCATATCATCAACACCATTCAACAAAACCCTTCACAAAAATCATCATGCCATATATCTCACCGCAGCTACAGTAAGGTCCTTTCACATCCCTATCCCTACAGCTGGGACTTGATTTTATTAGGAATTCATCATAAAGCAGTTTGCTGTAACATGATTGGTCTGTATTTATTTTAAAGTTTTAAGAAAAAGTCAAAAGCAACCAGAATGCTTTACTTGATACAAATTATTATGAAAATTAAAGATGTAATTGAGGGTAATAGCATAACTCTGGCAAAAGAGTAAAAAGGGCTTTTAAATGTTTAGCTCTTTAAATTATTTAGTACATGAACATACTATTGCAGGTGATAGACAAATAGAATTAGTGTGGCAAATGCTCCAACAGCACTGTTTCATGGTGGCCTGAGTAGAATCATGTAAGCACAAGAAGAAATGAGTTCCATTCAATCCCTCTATTCAATTCCAAGGCTTTAGTGTGGATTTTGGTGCTGATTTGAGTGCCAAGTGAAACTACTTTTTGTGTTTTCACGCCATTCCCATTCTCACCTCCAACTTGCTTTTCTCCGCAGGCAATCTGACCTCTGACAGACCAGAAATGCAACAACACAATTTACATTTACTCTTGAAATGCCCATTAAAGTCATAAGTCATCATGATCCCTACCTCAACACTATTTATTTCTTTATCAATTTTTCTAGTCTCTTTAGACATTTTCTGGAGAACATATCTGGCTAACCTGTCCACCAGTGTTCAAGCACAAGGTCTGCTTGAAAGAGAAATCATACATTTTTTTGCACACAATTACTGCAAAAATTTTATATTTTTAGAATTGCATTATGTCTATATGGTACAATTCACATTGATTTGACTTCAGGATTGAATTAGATATCGCTATTGCAAGATGAAATATGTTCATTTCCCTTACAGCAAAGATGGAGGTAAAACATTACAAGCAATATGTTTCATTGAAATATTACTTCCACCAGTGCAAATTGTTAGCCAAGGTCTATGAAATGCCACATGAAACACATGAATAGTCTTCTCTTGCCTAAAACACAGCTAGAAGATAGTTTAAGATGTTTGAAGAGGGGAAACAATCAAGAGGAAGGTGGAACCAGGACTCCAGTCACTCATCTCACAGAGATAAACATTGAAAATGTTGCTGCCAGTGTGAAAGATAATAATAGGATAACATTAAGAGCACTATCAGATATACTGAAAATGTTATATGGTGCCACCCACATGTTGGTAACACAAAAACTGTACATGAGACACAACCAGTCAATGTGGAATGTGTTTCTCATCCTCTCGTACTTACCTCCATGCAAATTTCTCCTGTTCCCCAAGGTGAAGAAACACCTTTTTGGAAAGCTTTTCCATCATTAGAAGCAGACTTGGGTAAACTGAACATGTTTTTCAACTTGCAAACGATGCCACTGATGTAATACTGGATTTAAATAATTTAAAAATGTACTACATACACATTCAGTTAACAATATACTCCAGAAAATATAAATGAATGCTGTGAGGTCATCATGATTGATGCATCTGTTTTTGTTTGCATGAGTTTTCTGACAGAAATTTGGGATTCCTGCACACAAGAAATACACCTTATTGCTAGACTAGGATAAATGTCAACACTTTGGGCTAAACGGTGAATTTCAATCCCATGTTAAGCACAGACCAAAAAGTTCCATATTTTTCAAATTGACTGCACAATTTGCTGGGGAACAGAAAGGATGACACATTGATTGCTAAGGTAAGTACAAATATGACTGAAATGTGCCATTTTCAGTACATTATCAAAATATGAAGTATGTTTTTTTAAACAAAAGCCATCATAAAATGGAATTAAATTGAAAACACAACACATTTGGGTACATCATGGTCTGTGGCAAGAGACATTTACTGCAATACAATCTAAATATATTGAAATAGCAAGGATGAAAACTTCTTTTGCAACAGAGTCAAATTTACTCATTCGTTTCATACATTTTATTTCAGATGCTCAGTTTAATTTCAGATTCCGTCTTCAATACAATATTTTCAAGTGAAACCACCCCCTAGGGATCTCCTTTCAGTTTTGCCGGGGGCAAGCATGATTTGTTTAAAAGACTTGATTGGTGTATTTAATTTTTGTGCATTCACTTACTGCTGATAAGTTGTAGGCGCAAAGTTTATATACAAAAATCTTCAACTGGGTGAGAGGTAGAGACTACTGCCCTATCTTGCTCTCCCTAAATGACACCTCTATAAACCACTGGTTCCCCTTTTGAGAGTTCCTTGTATTTTAAGCGAAATTACATTATGCTTAAATTACTAAATGCCTTTTCTTTGAAGGCATCATGACTACTTACAAAGGGTAACCATAGTACTCAAGTACTGGCACTTAAACACTTTCACAACATTCATTGATAATAACAATTAACTGGAAAAAGATCAAAGTCAATGGAAAGGACTTGTCTCAATAACAAACTAACACTAAGTGTTCTCTAATATTCCTGCCTCTTAAAGCTGTTCTACAATACATGAGGGAATAAAAACCTGGTTATATCGCAGTATTGAATGGCCATCTACGACAAATCATTAATTATTACTGCTTGCAGCGAGTGGAACAAACTCAGTCTAGCCTTGAGGGAAGCTCATTCAATGGCATCATTTAAAAGAGCCTTACATTAGAAACTTGTAAAATCACAGCAGAATTGAAAGTAAGACACTTCAGGAGCTCACAGTTATATCATATTCACACAACTATTAGTCAGAAATATCCACTTCATACACTAATCTTACTGTTGAAATTTCACTTCCGGTGATAAATTATATTTAAATTTAAAAAAATCATTTAATCATACCATAGTAACATTTTCCTGTCACATTTCTTACATCTGCATTGTTAATCAGTAATTTTATTTTAATCAATTTTTCCCTACATTTATATGTGTATATCAGTTCTCCTTTTGTTTCTCCTCTCACTTTTCATATATTGAATTATTGTTATCATTATTTTAATTTAGTAAATTAAAACATTAGCGTCAATTATCGGTGTTTTTTTTTACAATGATAATAGCCTTATTCCTTATGTTTTTCCCACAATTTTGTGCATCCTTCCACACTCTTTGTACTCTTGGATATTCATTTACAATCGATTGCCATTATCTGGTTTTTTTATGTTATATTTCATTCAAATGTCATATTTTCATTGAATTTATTTGATGATGGGTTAGATGGAAGAAGGGACTGCCACAGTTTTAATCTTGCTCATATAAAGTCGAAGTATTGTTATTATCATTACAATGGGCCTTTGGTCTCAAGTTTTAAGTCCTTAAGTACATTACCTTTGCAGCTGCAGGAATGAAGTCTTTGAGTTGTAAGTCTCAGCAGAAGATGGTTAAATTTTAACTTTTGAGACTGGAGACTAAAGGCCAGCTCTGTTCAAGTCAATCAGCATCAAATAATGGCAGTTTTCAGGATTTGTATCATTCACCAGACTTGAGACTAAAGACCCATTTTACAATGGCTTTTATGCCCACCAGTCCCATGGATTGTAAAAACCCTTCCCTTTAGAATTCGAAGATATTTTCATTTAGGCAAGAACCTGATTTCAACCATTAGTAATCTATTTGCCAATACGATTGGAAGCTGCTTTAAAACAGCATTTTTAACACTTGGAATGAATTTATAATGGAATTTATAGAAAAATATTTAAAAAATACCAACATGTGATTAAAAAACTGAAATTCTTAAACACCAATGATATGCTCTTTCATTTAAGTTATCATTATGGATCCCACCATCAAACCTGTGAGATGTGGAAGATTCCTTCCTATGACTTCATTCTACTCCTCACGATGATCAACAAAATATTCAACACTTGCAACCATATGGCCACAAAAAGTTGAACATAATCATAAAAGAGAAATTGTTGGAATTCTTTTTATCACTTCACACTCATTCCCATTTACCTTTTCTGTGTTAGCAGGAGTGGTTGTATGCTGGCCAACATTTGGTGAGTCACCAGTTCGTTGATCATCTTTCGACAATTTCTTCGCTGCAACTTTATTAATAGGAATCAATTTTGGCTTTGGAGGAACCACTGGTATAGGAATATATTCGGCAAGTTCTGTTCCCTGAATTCTCTGTTTCATTGAATCAAATACCTAAAGTAAAAAGTACAGCATGAAAATAATTAACACCCACAGGAATTTTTGGTTTTAGTCAATTACACAATGAAAACAGTACAGCTTAAAAATATTTATTCCGTATTAAAGCAATGTAAATACTTTTTAGCATATGCAAGTATTCTGTTTGAAGGTTTACCCACGTCCATGAAAATGAATGGCATCTTACAGTGAAATTACACAAAGTTTACAAACGTTCAACTAAAGTGGCCAACCTCTTTAGCCTTTTAAGGCACGTGGTGTGAAGTCTAGCGAATGACAGACGTGCAGGAGAGGGGGGAGAAAGAATTATAAGGCAGGAAATAGAATTTCACTCAAAATTTCGCAACTCCTCGGGGAACTTTTAGAATTCGTCAGTTGTACTTTCTGTGAATGAAAATTTCGGCGGAGTAGGTTGCACGCAATTAAGTAGGCCCTCCTTACAGTACCGAATTGCAGAGCTTGAAAATTCCACAAACGACAGCAGAAAATCCTTCAGCAACCGAACCAGACAAAGTAAAATCATTCCACAGAATATACAGCTGGCTAATTCCTCAGGTTCTTCATGCAGCGGAAAACTTTTGAGGGAGTCCACTTCCTTCATTACTCCCTCCTCCATCCCTCATTCAATCCTCTTCCCCGATTCCCCTTCATTCTCAATAATTGGCCGTCAAATACGAACGGAATAATTTATCATCTCACATGACCGTTAATCAAGAGGCGACTAATACATCTGACTTTCACTTGGTACAGGCAGTAAATTCATAAGTTCATAAATACCCTTCTTTTCTTTGAAGCATTTTTCTGGCAGACTGCTTGGTGCTTCTGAAGAGATTCCGACTTGAATGTTCGCCCACATATGGAACATGGAATTAAAATTGTATTTTGAAAGTTGTCTTCGGGTGAAGTCTCCAATGTATTCGGCGGAATGGCTAAAAAAAGGAAGACGAGCCAAAGTTCTTTTAAAATACGTAGTATTTTACAAGGTATAAGTAGATACAGATGGATATAAAGATACTCTGATCTAGAGATATAAATGTCATACACATTCTGTAGAAATCCCGTAAATTCTGGTTCCTTAACTCTCGATTCAAATTAATTTTAATCACATCACAATTAAAAATGTGGCAGAATTCTATAATTTCATTGCAGCCTCTCTACTTTCCTTCACCACCATGACCACTGTCAACATTATTTCATCTAATAGACAAAAATTGAACATATCAAACCATCAGGAATTTTCCCCAACGAAGGATTTTGGTAAATATTAACATATATGCTACACAAAATTATTTCACATCGGTCGCATCACTTAATCGTGAAATGTAAAATATGCATGAAGAGCCGAATACCGTTGTAAGATTTTTTCCGGGCACTGCTTTCATCTCTCAAAAGTCGGTCAAGCCATTAATATTCATGGTCATTGGTACTTTCGTATTTCTCACGCACAAATACATCTTATTTTGGACATGTCAATGCAGAAATTCTAGTGATTCTGAAGATTTTCCCTAGTTTCAAACCAAATTCAACGTTTTCAAATAGCTATTCCCTCTCATTAGTTTTCCCATTTGTTCTTTTTGCAACTCGCGCTTCGCCTACCAATGAGAATTCTACAACGACAGAAGCTATCTTGGGAGATAAGTACAATACCGGCTAGCCAATGAACAAGTTGTCTCAGTAAATTATTGCTGCTAAACCAACAAACCACTACAGAGCGAAATATATGTATTAACGCGTATTTATCCAAGAGAGTTAAAACTATTCCATCAAATTCACGCGTAGGCATGCATGACAGATGATAATTCAAGCACGAATATTTTATTTTTGAATGCTTGGATTCGGACACAGATTTTAAATCAAATGAAATACGCGGAAATAAGTCTACTGCCGACAAATAATCACGTTAGACTAATGTTAAAAGTAGCAAAAACTAATTATATATGAAACATAAAATGCCAAAACAAACCTTCCTCATTAGCCATCGTCGTTGCTCCGAGCAACAGAAACATTTGAGAAACAAGATACGTGATTGGTGGAGCAACTTACACATGCCCACACAACGAAGAACTACGACCACTGACCGAGAGGGAATTACGGAAAGTTCATCCAGGGGTTTTCATTTTATAAACAGTGCACAATGGCTTGTGTTTCTGTAGCAGCCTTCAGGAAGGTAATTTCTTAAGTAAACAGGAGAATGGTGTAATGTCAATGCCTTATGTCCCCGGAAATTTAATACCAGATTAAAATGGAAGTAAGGGGCTGATACAATTCAATATGCATTACAGCCTCAATGTTTATTTGAAACGATTGTAGGAAGCATCGAAATAATTTAGATAATCATTTAATGCTTTACCGTGGAGAGAAATCTTTAAAATATTTACAAAAATATAACATTGTGCAACATGAAAGATGTAAATGCATTATTTTGTCTTCATGTTAGCCGGAATTATTTTGTCGGAGTAATCGGTTTCTGAAAGCTAAGATTTGTAATATGAAGGGAAGTGCCGAAGGTATTTGCAGGTCACCAAGCACTCCCAGAGTTGTGAAATTGACACTGAGTCTTGAATATTCTCTCAACACAGCCTCTTAAATCGATAACCAAAGACATATAATCATCACTTCCTAGGAAAACAAAGAGTTATTTCACTGGAGAAGGGGGATGAAATGCTATTGTAATTATTTTGTTGTTGCACTTGTTACTGTCAGTTGTAGAAATTGAGGAATGACAATGGGTTGTGGTTTAAAGGGACATTAAAAGTGATCCTCTAAGGTCAGTGAAATTAATTGTTTGCAATAGTAAAGTTTGTTGAACGGGTGTAACCCTGTTCACAAAATATAATTAACATGACAAATACCACCGATTTGTAATATAGTATAGAAATATGTAACATAGTAGAAGAATGAATTTATAAAAGAGTAAGGGTAAAAATATAAAAAATTGCATCGGATCGGTATGTAAACATTAGAAATGCATACACGCAGACAAACAATTCTTTATTAAACAAATTAAAAAAATACTTTCAGTTGTATTTAAATAAAGATAATTACAGCATTCATTGCTGTCGTTTCATGATGCATTGGCAGAAAAAGTTATTTCTGTAAGTTATGGATACAAAACAAAGCATTACATGTTATGTTAACAAAAGGATCCCAAAATGAAAGTAGTTACAAATGAGTACGATATGTGACATGATCATTTGAAACTATGTAAAAATTTTATTCCAAATTGCTTGTTTGCAGAATGGAGATAAATCCTATATATTAATATATTATCTTATTTTTAAGTAATTGAAACTCGTTAGCAGTACGCCTCAGGAATTTATATTGAACCCTATCCAGGATCTTGATATGTTTCTCATAATATAGCCTCCAGACTATGGAATGGTATTCTTATGGATCTCATAAATGAGACATCAATAATTTAAGGCAGAGAATGTTATTGAAGTCCTTGCAAAGCTGGGTGATGGAACCTACCAATCAAGAAATTCTTCTCATCCTTGCATGTTAAACTATTTGTAAATAGTCTATGTATAAAAAATACTTTATAGGGACACTGATTAGCGTTGTCACAAATCAAAATTAAGAAGACACTTTTTTGGAGCCCTGGGGGAAACCGCTAGGAGCAAAAAAGGGAATGTCAACACTGAATAATTTTACCCTGAGCCTCCTATTCAAGAGATAACCTTCAATACAGCTATAGTGTATCTTGATAATGATATCATATGACCTCATTTTACTTGGGAGAAGTGGGGGCACAACACAGAGAAAGCTCTTCTGAAATCATGTTAACCTAAATGATTTGCTCTAGTCTTTGGGGAATACCATTTTGAAACATCAGTTGGTTGGCTGTGTTCAATCAACCAATTCTGAAACCATGTTATTCATTGAGTAGAATGTAATCGATCATAGGGATTAGTTTGTCAGCCACATGACTTACTCCGCAAGGATTTTTGCAAATATAGCCTGGATGACCATTTGATGATAATTACAAATGTTCCTTTTATCACCGCTACCAAGATTTTACAAGCAGCTAATGATGGAACCATATTGGCCTCCCATTTTGGTGATTTAGTCAATCTTGTGCTAACTTTTGACTTTCTGTCTTAACGAAACAAATTTGAGATGCAGTTGTTGTACCAAGTGTCTTCCTTTTGAATTCCTTTCCTTGTTTCAAAACTGGCTTGTAAGAAGTTGGAACTAAGGTCAAGATAACTATTTACCACCAAAAGATAGACAAATAAGGGATTTGTATTGAGGACAAGAAAACTAGGTGCCACTACCTTTGTGTGAGGGCAATGGTTCATTCTATGTGCCTTAGTACCTTGGTGCCATGACATAGGGTTTGCATCTTATGAATCAAAGGGAAGAATTGTGGGTGTGTTTCTATTTTTAGGTATCCATATGGAAACTGGTGCTTACCCTGTATTAATAATATATTTATTTGTCCAGCGGACACATTGTACATATAGTATTGAGAATAAATGACAGGTGTATAAGGCATGTCTACGGGATATATATCACATTATACCAGCCTATGTCAACATTGGAATCCCTACAAATGATAATATAATTAGTTTTTGGACAAGTTTTGGTCAAAATAATCCAACTGTAGCGATGTGACACTTTTTAGTTTCTAGACGCACATCGTTAGACTGTAAGTTCATGTCCGAGCACAAATCAGCCCCTATTTTAGCATCACAATCACTTCAGTCATTTCAAATAAAAACTAGTATGCCACCATATCTCATGTTTTGCCTGCAGTGAGAGACAGCTATGTAAAAACTTCATTATTTATTCTCAAAATTCCATATGCTGTCAATTTGCAGTAATGTAGATGAAATTAGCATTTTGTTAACTGAGAAATAACTTTAAACCATCAGTTTTGTTTCTCATACCTAGAATATTCAAAGTTAACACTTTTAGGTGATGTACTAGTCAGGATGATTCAGGAGCAATTGTTTCATGACCATCTTCTTCATCTTTTATGCTTAAGATAAAGACTTTGACGTTATCTTAAAGTGTAGCCTCCTTAGATGTACATATACATTGGGGGAACAGTTCTGGTGGAAAACACCATCCATTGAATGAGTGGTTGACCATGGGTACCATCATGCCTTTTACGAGACTTTCTTACTCCCACCTTTATTTTCGTTACTTTACACCTTGCACTAATCAATCACGTACTCTGCAATGTAGGCCAAATGTGATGTAATCACCTAAGTGTGTACTCGTATTGCTTGGGCTGTGAGCTCTATTGGAAAGGGATGATAGATGGAGACATAGATAACCTTTGGAAATGTGTCTTTCTGAAGAAATACTGAAAACATTTGATTGGTGAAAAATGAACTATGTACTCACAACTGATGTATATTTTGTGTTAACTTACATAGTATCCTGTTAGTCATTAATTTTGTTGCATTAATAGTGCATTTTCCCATGAGAAGTAGTTTTTAATCCATTGATTTTGGTACACAGTTCTCTAATATTTTGTTTTAGGATCAGATTTGTAGTATAAGTGTGACTTCAGGTGTAAATTCTTAAGAATCCTGACGTGGAAGTACTTATAGACCATAGCAGTTTTGACTGTATACCTTGATCTCACTGGTTCCAAATTTGTCATAAATATTCCTGAGCATAGATAGTTGTAATGACTGAAATATTCTAATAACTGACCCTATGTGTGCAACGCAATTAGTAAGTACTATCTTATCTCAAAATGCCAAAAGTGTAGCTGAAAATTGATTTGATGAGATACCAGAGACATGAGAAATAAACCTGGGAATATCTGGTGTTTCGTCTTACATCCACAGAGGAAACTCAATACATACATTTGGAACTGAATGCCACCCCATGAAGATGGGTGAGATGAAAGAATGGTTTCTCAGTGTACCTTCATCTCTTCTATATCCTACCCAATTGGTACCAAAGTGATAATAAACAGGCATATTATGTTGGAATTGCTTGCTTAAATATATAAGATTTGAAATATAGTAGATTAAAAGAATTATTTTCACACTAAATGATAAATCAGAGTCTAATAAAGTGTAAAATACTTGAGCAATGGTAATAAATAAACTTTCTTTCAGATTTCCACACAAATTACATCAGTAAGGCACATATTTACTAGTACTAAGAGTCTGGGTGCTCATGGTTTGACAAAAGCAAACATCAGGAATGGAATGAAGAGTATTGTCATGTGTGACACAAAAACTAGGTGAGTAAATTGAAAATTGCATGACTGAGCTTAGTCATGTACATGCTGAGTATTAGCCAATGTTAATGGGGTTGTAACTTTGTGGCCGTTTTAGTCTTAGGGGCCCAGCAATTTCAGTAGAAAACCCTTTACTGTTTCAATAGAAAAAACTTAGCCGTTTCTTCTATGAATGTTTCAATACTTCCCGTATTCACATAATCAATGCGGGTGTGCTAATATGAGAGTGAAGTGGTAGTCAAGTAGGTAGAGTATTTGGTGGTGTGACTTGTGGTCCCAGGTTCAAATCCAGGTGATGCCCCAGCCTTAAAAAAATGCAACGTGCTCCCATAGATATAACCTTTTATTATCACTCTGTTAAATTGTGAATTTCAAACATGATTGTATTTAATACTTAGTGAATAGTTGTGCCATAGAATATCTAATTGAAATTGTGGTTGGAGACTGGTTGATCCTGTATCCTAGCCTCCCTGCTATGGCTGACATAAAAGATCCCCATGGGTTACACATGGGTGGTGTGCATCTAACCCAAGGCCAAATCTTTTGCCTTGACCTGGAGAGTCATGCTGTGCAACTTTGCTGGATAGTTGGAAAAGTTGTCATTGCCCGCTAATTTTGCTCTGCGTGACTGCATCAAGTTAACAAATCATATGCGTACGCACACACACACCCTTAATGCCATTCTCTCTCAGGGTAGCCACTGTCATTAATATCTTTATTCAAGGTTACAGAAGGAAACTTACTCTCGCTAATTTCTTCCATACTGTTCTGTCCTTACATATTTTCTTTATCTCTGTATCACAATCATGCATTGCCTCATTCATGCTCCTCTTTTACTGAGACTTTTGATGGTCCTCATCCTGCAAGTCTCTTGAACCAATTCCACCCATTACTGTCTCACTTGACTGCTTCTGCCCTCTAAACTGTTTTCTCTTCTCTTGTATCTGTTCAACAAATGGCCTACTGCTTTGTCACTTCACGGCATACATACGTAGTCTGTGCAATAAATATGCGAACTGGTGCAATCTGGTGGCCATGACACGGATTAGAGCCTTCCCCACCCTTTATAGCGGCACTAGTTACCTGAGCCCCAATGAGCCGTCTATGCCTGGTGGATCGTGGAGCTGTGCGTATTGTACCAGTTATGTTAGTTTCAGTTGTCCTTGTTTTTACTGTTTGTCGAAAATGGAAATTGACGAAATCACGGAGCAACGAATCAACATCAAGTTTTTGGCAAAGTGCAGTAAAAGTTAACAAGAAATTACTGAAATGTTGACAGCTGTTTATGGTGATAATGCTCTGAAGAAATCATCCGATTTCAGGTGGATTATGCATTTTAAAGATGGCCTACAAGACGCCATGGATGATGCAAGGCTGGGATGACCTTAAACCACCTATGTTGACGATAACATGGATTGTGTGCAGTCCCTTGTCCTTACCGATCGTTAAAAAACTGTCCGAATGATAGCTGATGAACTGAATTTAGGAAAATCAACAGTGTACACTGTTTTAACTGAACATGATGGATGGATCCTTCACCATGACAATGCACCTACACATTCAGCATTGATTTTTCGCCAGTTTCTGGCAAAAAATTCAAACACCATCCTTGATTATCCTCCTTATTCGCCAGATATCGCCCCCTGAGACTTTTTCCTATTCCCAAAATGCAAAATGTAATGAGGGGGCATCACTGGGGATATGTGGACACAATAAAGCAAGAAACAAGGAGAAAACTAAAAAGCCTAACTGCCGAGGACTTCCAAGGGTGCTTAAATCTGTGGAAGAGAAGATGGATTGAGAGAATAGCAATGAATTGAGAGTACTTTGAAGGGGAACAAATCCATGTTTATATTGACCGACCTCATATCTTGAGCTTAGGGTGTTCAAAGTATGCTGTCTATCAATTAGTTCTTTGAGAAGGGATTATGGCTTGGTGAGAATGGTGAATGATGGTTTAGTAGGCTTTGGTTTCACCTGTAGCCTCATTTTGAAAATGAGCCAAAGTTAACTAGTAGAGTGTTATACAAACCATCAGCAGGGAATGTGGCATGGGTACAGCAAAGTCTTAACCCATGTTACTCATACCAGTTAACCTGGTATTCTTTCTCTTCCATTACTTTTAACTGTCCATGTCTTGGATAAAAGAAGCCATGATGGGTGGCATATAGTAGATCATAATAATTAGGTAATTATCAAATATTTAAATTTGCGCTCATAATGATCTGTTTAGTGGTCTAAATTGTCATCTTAAGGATAATTAGTTAATTCCCAAAGGTTATTTGCCCTAAAATTAGGACAAATTGCCTCTTTTTGCAAATTAAAAATGGTTCAAAGAGTCATTGTGGTTCATTGAGAGTCGGGGACACTGGGGAATAAAAATCCTGGTGTGGAGGGAAAGGAGTTCTTTGGCACCTGGATTGTAGTGGTGCTACTTCCAACTTGCTTCTCCCTCCCCTCTCTTGTTTTCTGCCTCCTTCTTGATGATCGTGTCAATGTGCAATAACTGAATGGTCATCGGGGGGGAGGAATGGACAGGGGGAGGGTGCAAGAAGTGAGGAGCCAAGACTGTCCTTCTGATTTTCCTTGGGCACTGTGGTGTGGTGAGGGGTTTTTTCCTACGGCCCAACATTAATACTGATGAGTAGGCTCTACCAGGGCATATGCTTTCACCCAGAGAACGCAGAGAGGGAGGGGTGTGCCATGGGCAGAACGGGGAAGAGCTTTTTGAAGGGTTTGCATCAAGGGTGAGAAACTTGAGTTTACTTTTGTTTGCTTGTTAAAGGAGTCCACGTCAGTCTATTAGTTAAATAGCATCCCCAGGTGTCACATAGTTTTCCTCTTCCTGCCATAAGGTGATCTGCATATTTGTATGCATACCGGCTGCCGCACCGATGCCAGAAGTTTCTTGAACTTAGTATCCTTCCAACAAAGTGTCACTAATGAAATGTTGAGGCCAATTCAAACCTCTAGTTGCAGCCCCTAGCATTGTCTCATTAAATCATACATAACTCGTTCAGCTTATTGAAGAATGTTTAGTCTTGCTTAGTCAGCTAAAATCCAGCAGATGGTCAAAACCATGCATTAAAAAAAATCAGTTTTTGACACTGAAAACCTCAATTGTTACTCTTTCACAAGAGTACAACTTATCTACCTTCATCTTAAATGGTTCACTTGCATGTTGAGGCTGAAAGCCTGGAGAAATTAAGGTGATTACTTACTTCTCCGAAAGCGTAAAATCTGCAAAGTTACCATACCCAGGATTGGAATTTTTAAATATCCCTGTGAATACTATTGACTATTCATGAGGTCAGAAGAGAGAAAAGAATTGCTCTTCATCTTTGTCTTATTCACTGTTTGTTTACTGTCTTATTTTGTCTTTTCTTATTCCCATGTCTACCTTGACTTGAAATATTTGAAATTCTTCTTTAATAACAGGAATTGCCTATCGGTGCCAATGATGAGGGATTTGATCGAGGACATCACGGCTGATCAGAATAATAGTGGAGTGAGGTGCATAGTCCTGTCAGCTGAAGGGCCAGTCTTTTCATCTGGGCATAACCTTAAGGAATTGGTAATTGATCCATTGTGCTGCCAAATGATTAATCATCTCTTGTTAAAATGATTATCTATTTTGGGGAACCACACCGTGAGTGAATACTCCAAATTGAGTGGATCTCCCCCTGTGACAGAATCATTGGACTTGACTGTGACTCGGACAATTGAAGGCATCCGCCAGTTCCGACTTAAAGTGTAAGTTGAGTATCTGAGGAGGCGGCTTATATGGACTATAGGTTCCCATTTATTATAGTGCATGTGTGGCACAAATAAACATTTCTTGCTTGATAAATTATAGTCTAGAAGTCCGTAAATCTATACTTTGTTGCTTTGAGAGTGACAAACTTAAACAATAGTTTTGAGAGAATTGCATCCATAGAACTTTGTACTCCATTGTGTGCAAAAGCTGTAATTACATGAAGTTGAGGCACAAACATTCTCCTCCAAACAACCAACAATGTTCTACGGATATAATTCCCTCACAATTATTGTTAAAGTTTGTCACTCTTGAAGGAACAAAGTATATATTTACCAACTTCTAGACTATGATTTATTAAGCAAGAAATGTTTATTTGTGCCACACTTGTACTGTAATAAATTCTACCCCATTCTGTGCAAAAGCTGTAATTACATGAAGGTAGGGTACAAACGTTCTCCTCAAAACAACAAAGAGATATTTTCTGGGAGAATCTCCACAAATAAGTACACTAGCTTAGTTTATATATAAATAAATAAATAAAAAAAATATATTTTTATACATACACACATATATATTATTACAAGGTAATCTACTGATTAAGGAAGGTTTTTGGATGGACTCAGCCATCAAATAAAAATTTTGTGACTCCTAACAAAACACAATCCAGCAACCTACTCGACACCAGGTCCCTCTTCATCTCCGAGTACCTCCTTCCTCCCTTCATCCCGTCCAACAGCCCTATCCTGTTCCCTCCCTTTCCTCGTTTGACTAACATTCTCCCCTCAATTACAGTCTTCAACATCCCGCTGCTGGTCAATACCCCCTTCATCCACTTTTCCTGCCTCTATAGGATTTCTCCCAACAAACCCCTCTCTTCACCTACCATACCAAGTACTTCCTCGTTTGTTTTCTTCTCTGTCCATTTCACCTTCTCCATTCTTCTCCACACCCACATTTCAAAAGCCTCCAGTCTACGTCTATCCTCCTGCTCCAATGACCACGTTTCCGCGCCGTACATAGCCACGCTCCATATTAAAGTTTTTACGAGTCTTTTCTTAATATCCTTACTCAACGTCCCTGTCATCAACTACCTCCTCCTTGTGAAAGCCTCTTTGCCTAGCGCAATTCTTCTCCTTACGTCCCTACTACTTTGACCGTGTTCGCCCAAAACTGACTGAGAAACTAAAGCTTGGTCATCAGCGAACCTAACTGATTTTACGAATTCCCCACCGACTTTCATTCCTACCTCCAGTTCTTCCCATGCCTCTTTAATCATTTCCTCCACATACAGGTTGAACAGTAACGGTGATAATGGGCAACCCTACCTTACACCTTTTCCTAACACTCCCCATATTGAATTTCGAGGTTAATGTATGCAATGTTGTCATACAGTGTCTCAAATGTTTATCATTTAGTTATATACGAGGGTATAAGTCAGTCCTCTCAAGAGCATCTCAAGCGACTTTACTGTATACTACATTCATGATTGGTCTCATTACTGTCAATTCTTCTTGGGCTGTTCTGCATAAAAATACTATTTAAATGCAGGCAGGAAGAGGAAAAGAGGGCTGTGCGGAGGTTTTTGCCATTTGCTCCACACTGATGAACTCAATCATTGATGCACCGGTGCCTGTAATGGCTGCCGTAGATGGTGTTGCTGCTGCAGCTGGTTGCCAATTGGTTGCTGCCTGTGATCTTGCAGTGTGCACCAAAGGCTCAACATTTTCAACTCCAGGGTAAGATGGATTGTGATTTTTGTGCAAGCATAAGTGGGTGTAGTGCCAGGATATTACCACAGAAGAATTCATCTGTGAACTGATTGTGCCACATAATAGGTATTTACTTGTAATCATACAGGGAGCAGTAAGGTAACAGGAAATGTAAATGTGAATGTTGAATGTGAATTCTATTTAACACAGTGAATTGAATGAACATCTAGAATAAAAGAAAAACTGAAATTATCACCCAATATAATTTTTGAAAAGATTATCAAAGATTCTTAGGATGAAATGTATGAAAGATATTGACATTTCAAAACTTGGTGGCATTGACTTACGTGACCTCAGCGATGAGGAAGAGTGAATGGAAGATGATGGATGGCTGTGGGAGGGGGGGATAGCACGTGAAAGTCTGTGTTGCCAAACAACCGCATTAATCCTTGAAGAACGCAACCCACCAATTATGACATTCTCGCTCTCTGGAAATGTTTGTAAGTGGTGAAATATTATGTCATCCTATAAACAGGTGTAAAAGGTGCATTTGACTTTGTTCGGTGGCCTTCTGTTCTTCAGGGACTTAAAAAACTAAAAATCCATCGAACCTAATTAGACTTTTCAAATTATTTTACAAAAAGGTCAAATACAAAATGAAATCCATTTCAACAAAGAACTCCGTCTCAGCTCACATGGGGCTGCCCACAAGGTTCTGTTTTGGGCCCATTAATATGGAACCTTGTTACAAACCAGGTCTTAAGGGAAGTATTCCCCACTGGATGACACTTAATAGCTTTTACCGATGGTATGGCTTTGTCTATTGAAGCTAACTCAAGAGCTGAAATGGTGCAGCTGACAAAAAATTGTATTGAACGTATAGAACAATGGGCAATAGTTAATAAATTGGTAATTTCAACAGCCAAGACAGAATACTAGGTCTTTGGAAATAAATGCCTGGGAATCCCTCTGTCAAAATCTTTGATAGCAATATCCGACGCACATCAGCAATTAAGTATTTGGGAGTAGTGGCTGACAAAAAATTAACTTGTCAGGCCCACATTAATTTCATAATTAGTAAAACCAAAAAAATTGTCAAGCTGTCCGCCGATATTGCAAAACTAATTTTGAAATGGACTTACTTCAATTGATATACCAAGTGGTAACATGTACCCATTGTTACCTAGGGCTGCTCCATTTGGGGTCTAAAGGCCAACCACAGCAGAATCGAAGGAAAACAAAGCACAAAGACCCTGCCTCTTAGCAATTAGCAAAGGTTACTCGACAATCAGCATGGATGCACTATGTTTAATTACCGGGCAACCACCTCTAAAATACGTGGTCATGGAGAGAATTAGCATTGTCAAAGTCCAATCTGGTCAAGGCACAAAATACTGCAACTCTCAGATCAAACGCAATCATGCCCTAAGCAAAAAACAAGGAGAAATACTCAGGGAACAAACAATTCATCAGTGGAATAAAGACTGGCAGGATTCCAGTAAAGGTATTCACACTAAAGGAATATTCCCAGACATCATTGAAAAGCTAAGGATAAAATTTAAACTAACTAATAAAACGATACAAGTCCAATCAAGCCACGGAAATTTTGAGCTCTACCTCTATAAAATAGGGAAATCAAGGAATAATCTATGTAGTACCTGCCTAATAGAAGATACCGCTAAGCACAGAATAGAGGAGTGCCTACAGTATGAAAAACCCAGACATGAAATTTGGCACAACATGACTTCAAATATAACCGAAATGTGTGGGATTGTGCTATTTTGACTTAAGCATAGCTACAACCAATTTTATAAAATGGTACAATGAATTTTGATTATTGTTCACTAAATACTCTCACTGCTTCCTAATAAATGACATTCGTTTTGTTAACTTGATTACAGGTGAGCATAATGCATTTGCTTGTCTCTGCATATGCGGTTTCTCCATCTGGGTTGGTTGTCTTTGGGTGACGACAGTTTGGCTGGGCATCCTGCCTGCATCTTCAAGTCAAAGGATGGTCAACGCCCACCTGAAGACGCAGGCAGGATGGCCAGCAAAACTGACGTCACCCAAAGACAACCAATGTGAATAGAGAACCTAGAAATGCAGAGACAAGCAATTCAATGCTGCGGAAACCTTCATATGATTATTGCATTTGCATACACGAATTTTTAAATAATATGGAGAGCTTGTTTATTGTACAAATAAAATTGTATATAATTGGTATTTTAAGTTAACAGTTATAAATAACATTGTAAATCTCAAGAGTTGGATAATTCAGCTATTATTATGTTTAATATCACGATTGCATGTGTAGAAAATATAGCTGTTCAATTAGTTTTCAATGTATGTTAATAATGCCAATTAAAACTGTAACATATATGTGTTATATCTCAGGAATCCGATGGGTTACTCTTTAATTGGTAATAATATATTTTGCTAAATATATGAGCGCTAATATTGTATGCAAGGCAGTCATCAATAATCTGAATAACCCATCATAACTTGTACATTTCATGTATTACTTTATTTTTTATTTTATTATAATGTATCCATCTGTAAAAGTTTATTGCATTTTAAGTAATGCAGGGGAGTTAAAGTGAAAGCAGGATTCCCCTTATAACATGCACCCTTTGTATCTGTGTACAAGAAATAAATAAGGAAGGTTTGGAAGGAGGAGGCAATGTCTCCTTTCAAGTTCTTTGTTTTTTAAATTATTTTTATTGGCATAGGGTAGCTATATATGTTCAAAAGTTATTATGCTAGATTTACTCACATTATAACTGATGATAATATTAATGTATATTCTCATTTATGATGTTAGAAACTTGCTTTAAGTCTCTGAATGCATATTATAATTATGGCTCTCGACTGTTGTCTCATCAACACTTTTTCTATTGTATTTTTAAAAAGTCCTCCTCCTATACCTGCTATTATTATATTAATATTATTGATGAAGATTTTAAGTGATATTGGTGAGGTAGCTATCACATTGAACATGTCCATACGAATCAAACACACAGCTTTAATTGATTTAAAATATGGAGAGAGTTCTATGTTGATTAATTAATTTTTTTCAAATCCAGTTACTGATTGTACTCATCACATCAATGTATAAATTTATTCATATATATACCTAATTTTCCCATTGATAACATGCGTGTTATATAAACAAAAATGTTCCGATGATCGAAAAAATTACGATGCGCGTTATGTAATGAAAATTGAAAAAATCCAGACATAGATGAATTTTTACCCACACACTTCCTAAAAGATGTATTTTTACACACACTATTTTTTATTATGTGCATATGTATATACAGATGCGTGGCATCTATACACGTTCAAGATAACTATGAAGCCCTGGGCATTTGGTATCTATTCAAATTATCATGTTTACTACAAAGTTCTGGTTGCGCATTATACATGAGGTGCGCGTTATCAATGGGAAAATACAGTAATTCCTCTTTTCTATGTAAATGAGCCCTTATTGAGAATAAAATCAGAGTATATAGGTCTACCATATGCTTTTGATCAGTTCTAATTTCAAAGAACTGTAAGATGCCTTACTAAGAATGTTACTAGTAAGAACTTAAATACATTATCATATCTGCTGTAATGTGGCTCACCAAGTAAGCGTGATTCTACGGTATGATTTGCCGTATTATGACTTTTCATATGAGTAAAGCACCAAGAAAGAATTTTTACTTAGCGTTTCCACAGGAAAGAATGTATTATTGATGACTAGTCTACACTAGTCTACACTATTGTCGACTAGACTACACTATAGCATCATCTGATGTAACAAAACTATTCAACAGTAATAAATTATTTCTTGTGGAAACGCAGTCATTGATTCTTTCTCCTTGTTTTATGAATGGATTTCAACAAACTATCGGCCCAAACTATGCCTCAAATTCCATATGAGTATTTTATTTCTTATGGCATATATTATACTGCTGTGAAATAATAACTCTGAGCTATTAAGTACACCTTTAAATTTGCCATTTATGATGTACATTAATTCAAAATTTGCAGCAGTTCAGTTGAGGAAAATGAGGAAAAGCATATTTTAAGGTTGGTAATGAAAGAGAGTGATCACGGGTACCTTGGTGGATGCGTACTGTACAGGCAGCCTTTCTCTCCCACGTTGAGCAAGTTTTGTGACAATCAACTCTCTCTGAAACAGTATTGAGTTTCAATGAGTGAAGAAATATTCCAAAACATGAAAAAGCTTACAGCCTATGCAAACAAATGAAAATAGTAAATAATGACGCCTAGGTATTAAGAAACAAAATGTGTAAGAGATTCATTTGAAAAATGCAATGTTTCCCCGCTAATTAAATATGTAAAGACCAAAAGTCATGGCAAAAAATGTTTGTATGAAGCATCAAATGTTTACATACATGGTACATGATTGCAAGGGATATATCAAGTCATACCAATGAACACACATAAATGTATTCCCTAAATATGATCCAGGACTTTGCATTATTTTGTACTTATAATTCAATACTGACAGCATGCACCAAAGAGAAAATGTTCCTAATGAGTGAATGCTTCTCCCCCTCTCTTTTATTATGATCACATTTATTTATTTATTTATTATTTCATCTCGTTATTTTACCATTGTAAAATATAAGATATGTCACTTCAAAAACAAAATAATGTATACATACATGGTTATAATAAAATTAAATGGTTGCAGCTTGTCATGCCTTGGGGAAAAATACTAATTTAGGTCGTAAAAGCAATTCTTGGTTTAAAAATATATTTATCTAGATTTAAACATCTGATATGAGTTGCCATCTTGTATGCTTTATGGTAAATAATGATAAATTAATGCTGCATTACATACACCTTCTTTCTTTGTCTTGTGACATACAATGGATACTCTCATTTTTTTTAAATAGACACGTTTCCTTGAACATACACACATGCATGATTAATGTGCAAACATGTCACAGGCAAGATTTCAAGATTTGTAAAATGAGGTCTGCGTGCTCTCTTTTTGGAATTTTGGCCGTACGAGGTCTATCCAATAAATATGCGAACTGGTGCAATCCGGCGGCCATGACGCGGACTATAGCCCCGCTCACTAGCGGTTGCTGGTTGCCTGAGACCCAATGAGCCGTCTGTGCTTGGCGGATTGTCGAGCTTAGTTTCTATTGTCCTTATGTTTTACTGTTTGTCGAAAATGGAAATTGACGAAATCATGGAGCAACGAATCAACATCCAGCTCTTGGTGATGTGCAGTAAAAGTTAACAAGAAATTAATGAAATGTTGACATCTGTTTACGGTGATAATGCTCTGAAGAAAACATATGTTTTCAAGTGGATTAAATCAAACCAAGAAATCAAGAAAAAGCTGATCGAAAATCAAAGTCATACTCCTGGTTTTCTTTGATGTCAAAGGTGTTGTTCATCATGGATTTCTTCCTGAAGGACGGACAGTAAAATGCTGAGTTTTACCTTACAGTTCTCAAGCGTTTGAGAGATTGTGTACGTTGTGTGCAATCAAATTTGACTCAAGGCGATGGATGGTTCCTTCACCATGACAATGCACCTTCACATTCAGCATTGAGTGTTTGCCAGTTTCTGGCAAAAATTTCAATCACTCCTTAATTTGCCAGACCTCGCTCCCTGCGACTTTTTCCTGTTCCCAAAATGCAAAAATGTGATGAGGGGACATCACTGGGAAGATGTGGACACATAAAAGCAAGAAACGATGAGAAAACTTAAAAGCCTAACTGCCTAAAGGACTTCCAAGGGTGCTTTAAACAGTGGAAAAGAAGAAGATGGAATAAGTGTATACCCTATGAATGGAGAGTACTTTGAAGGGGACAAAATCGATGTTGACTAAATTTTGTAAAATAAAGTTTTTATGGCCTCAGTTAGCGTATTTATTGTGCAGACCTTGTATATCTAATAGCTCTCTTTTGCATACCATATTGCTAATAGACGTTACTGTGAATGTTAAGCATTGGTATTTCATTTGATGAAATTCATTTTGGTCCATCCATTGAGTATCTTCCTTGCAACTCACCCAATTCCAGGGTCAGTTGGGGTCTGTTTTGTTCCACTCCTGGCGTGCCCCTGGCTCGTGCTGTTCCCCGCAAGACGGCTGCCCACATGCTGTTCACGGGTCTGCCCATTTCTGCTGAGGTGGCACTCCGAGCAGGGCTGGTTAGCTCTGTGGTTGACGAAGGGAAGCTGGGTGAGGGCATGAACATGCTTCTACTCTGCACTTTCTGATGAATATTTCTTTGGCAAGCATTGGATGTGATTCCCATGTGAATGATTACAATGCAGAGCATATGCTCTACTTGTTTGTTGATTTTGAAAACAGGCCATGGTTTATGAGCATTGAAAAAAAAAAACAAGGCTGCTTGTGGAACCGTAACAACTGTTTTATTGGGTTACTTTATCAGCAAATCAAGAGGCGAGAGTTTGTTTATCGCATAATCAAAGGAAGCAAATTAAGAGGAAACAGGAAGCAAGAGCAACAACCATGACGGCGAATTAATTCTTTCTGCTTGAAAAACCATGGCATTTTTTTTTAATTTACATTTTGCTCACTTCAGTAGATGCAAGAAACTTATCTCAATGGAAAATGAAAATTATATGAAATTTTACAATCATAATATTAAATTTCAAATTTGATCTCCAACCACCATGCCTGTCTTCTGATCATAGAGAAAGCTCTTTGAAATTAGTCTTATTTTTGTGTGCTGTGGTAAACAAAATAGCAGAATATAAACAATTAGGAAACCTGTCCTTTCATCATACTGTTATGAATATGTGGTGGACCTTTCCAGATGCCTATTGTAAATTAAGAAGCAGCCAGAACAATTTTTTGCTAAAATATAATTTATAATATACAAGGAAACATCGTAAAAAAGAGCTTTTGTGGCATTAGCTAAGTCATTTGGACTACAGTGCACACTCATTGTTATAGTGAAGCTTAGTTCCAAATTGTGCATTGAAAGTTATGGTCAATCTCTATCCAAAGTTACTGGACTGTGCTTATTCTAGTTTTTGGCCCAGATGATCTGAATTGCCTGCAATGAAATTTGAATTTATCTTTCTGTCTTGTGATTCAAATTAATCATTTTTTGTTTGCTCATAAATCCTTAACCGAGATAATGCATCTTTAAAAACATGCATATTCACAAGTTTGCAGGGTCACACAAGGCAAAGGCATCATTTTTTCATACTCCATTCTTTGAAAAAGAAAACTATCCTTCTCCATAAACTTACATCTACTCAATACCCCACCAGCTGCCGCGAGGGCGTGTGGTGGGGGGTTGTTAAGTTACCACCCATAATTAAGAAAGAAAAAAAACCCACAAATTTATACTAAATAGGTAACATCTTACTCATTTGATTGTCAGGGTGAGATAATATTGGAGGTGATATTCATTGAAATCGAAACATATCCTTTTATTTCCTAAACCTTATAAAAATTTTGTTTTGGCTTATGGTAAATTTTGCCCGATGTTTATGTCTCCTGTGTTGCAAATATGATGGACGAAGCTCTCATGTGAGTCCAACCCATCCTTCTCTCTTACACTTCCCCTCCTTGAAAGAACCTTTCTGTGTTATCTCATCATGGTAAATATCAGATTACCCAATCGGTGGAAATAGAAACCTGAGGATTTTATGAAGAATCGTGATCATAACTTTAATGTTTTCTAATAACCAGCATGAATAACTGATCGAAGCACTTTTCCACTTGATAAAATTTTTTTTATTTTACGACTGGGTTTTGATTTATTACATTATCATCAGGTCATTGACCTTTAAATGTTTAAGGTGATTCTTTTAGCTTAGGGAAGTTGGCAAGGGATTTGGACTAATGTATGTGCCTTTTGCAACAGATGAGGAGGTGGCTGGGATTGTTGAGAGCATTTCCAAGAAGAGCCGGGAGGTGATGGCCCTCGGGAAGAAGTTCTTCTATCAGCAAATTGAGATGGACATCCGCTCTGCGTACAGGTGAGTGGTATGGTGCATTTTGAGGCATAGCGCTCTTACTGATAGTGAGGGGAGAAATGTTTCCATAGAGTTTGAACAAAACCCACAGTCCTTTGTTAAGCCATGGAACCTGCTTCATACTAACAGGGATATCCATCCATATTATACCAGAAGTAGCAACAATATTCATGTAAATCGTCAATGGAGAAAGATTTTGTGAAATGGCACTTCAGTTGTGAAAACAAAAATTTATATTGTTTATTTAATCTTATAACTCCCTTCCAAAATCTATATCATGTGTAGAATACGAGGTCCATCCAATAAATACGCAAACTGAGGCCATAAAAAATATATTCTTTACAATTTAGTCAGCATCGATTTTTTTCTCCTTCAAAGTACTCTCCATTTGTTGGCATGCACTAATTCCATCTTCTTTTTTTCCACTGTTTAAAGCACTCGTTGGAAGTCCTCGGCAGTTAGGCTTTTTAGTTTTTTCATTGTTTCTTGCTTTATTGTATGTTCCCACATCTTCCCAGTCATGTCCCCTCATCACATTTTTGCATTTTGGGAATAGAAAAAAGTCGCAGGAGGTGAGATCTGGCGAATAAAGAGGATGATCAATGATGGTGATTGAGTATTTGCCAGAAACTGGCGAACACTCAATGCTGAATGTGCAGGTGCATTGTCATGGTGAAGGATCCATCCACCATGTTTGGTTAAAACAGTGTGCACTGTTGATTTTCCTAAATTCAGTTCATCAGCTATCATTCCTATGGTTTTTTGACGATCAGTAAAGACAAGGACAACAGAAACTAACATATCTGGCACCATACGCACAGCTCGACGATCCGCCAAGCACACGCGACTCATTGGGCATCAGGCAAATAGTGCCACAAGTGGGCTGGGCTATAGTCTGCGTCATGGCCAGCAGATTGCACCAGTTCGCGTATTTATTGCACAGACCACATACATGAAATGCATAGTTATTAGCTAAGTGAAAGATTTCTTGGAAAGCGAGCCAAGTGAAGAAAAAGACCTGCTTCTTGTGGTGCTTCCTAACTGATGTTAATTGTTTCAAGTGGTGGCATTTCCGCTTATCCCTTCCCTCCTCCTTTCCCTCCCCTCTAGGTTGGGTGAGACGGTGATGGTGGGGAACATTGGCCTTCCCGATGGGCAGGAGGGCTTGAAGAGCTTTGCTGAGAAGAGGAAGCCCAAGTGGAAGGATGAGGTTCCTCTCCAGCGGGCTTGAATTTTATCTCTATTTTCCTTATGACATTTTGAACTGCCAAAGAATTATATAAATGAGTGGTCACGTATTTTTGTACAGATGGAAGTCTGGAGGGAATTTATGTGAAATTTTCGTAAATAAAAAAATATTTGATTGGTACACAGCTTAGTTTTATATTTATCTTTGGTTTCAAAAGTGTGCATTTTGATGCTTGCATTCATATACTATCTCTTCAGTTCCCTTACAGTGTTAATGGAATGAAACATTATTGAATTTGTCCCATTGTGTTCCCCCAAATTATAATTAGCTTGTCCTTGAAATAGATGGAATGAGGTGAAAATCTGTTTAATTAATATTTAAATTAGTGAATATTCTAATCTGAGAATAAATGTGCCAAATTCTTGAAATCCAAGTAGTTTTTAGACTTAACCGATAATTATACTCACGTATTTTTCGATGGTATTTTTTTATAATAAGCTAAATGGCTCCAATCACATCATTTACAGAGAATGGACGAGGCAAAAAAGAGCAAAGAACATTTAAAACTATCAAATCATCAATAGTTGTCTTGTTGCCCGATCCAATTGTGGATATAATTTAAAAGTAAGGGATATGAATATTTAGTTATTTCTCATATTTGTAGAAATAAAAAAATGAAAAAATCAGTGGAAAAGTATTAAGGTGTCTGAGTATTCATATATATTTTTATAAGGTTTTACTAACAACTTGAGTGACAATGTTAAATATCGTAAATGTCCTTTACATTTTTTGTGCCAATATTTCACTGTTATGTTGAAAAAATAAGTGAAAGAATAGTAAAAATTAGTTGTCATTCTTGTTATACTAACGTCAGGCAAGCAGTTGACTGTTGGTAATGGCTCATGACTGACCGCATATTTTATCATGCCCTTCATATAGGTATTTCCCTCTTTTGGTTAATGGTCCATTGAAAATCTGTATCAGTGAACTTGTGTTGATTCCTTGCTAGACTATTGTAACGCATGCCTTTTGGTGACAGGACAGGAGTGGATTTCCCTGCAGAGCTATGCCTCATGAGAGTCAAGAGAGCTAATTACTAGAGGTATTTTGTTGTAATAAGTGGATTTGGAATCAGTTTCCCTATTCATAGTGAATTTACTTAAATGATTACTTCAGCGCGAAAAATATATAGTGTGCTTATTGAATGGCCATTTTTTCCTTATCATTCCAAAGATTTATTAATATTCCTCAAGTAAAGCAAAAAGTGTTTCGTAATTTGATGTAAAGTGAAATGTTAGATGCAGTTTTGAATTCTGCCCTGAACTAAATGTAAATGGGTGGGCAAATTACAGATTATATTCCAGTATCTAGGAAAGGTCAAAGTAATCAGTACGTCAGAAATCCCTCACAAACCACGGTTGACTCCGTGTCCATTTTCATGGAATTTGTTCACCCATTCTGCCACATGGTGAATATATATGAATTTGAAAAAATCCTCCCAGGTTAGCTTGTGTGAGCACCAAGGACCCAACTTAGGTAGACTTTCAAACTGCAGTTCCACTCACCAAGCATCGTTAATATCACTGCCCATACATCATGCATCTATATTGTGATGCACAAAAACAATACTAATGAAATTTGACATGAATTTTAGCATTTCTTTAGCAGTTTGCTGACCTGTGAGGATAAGTCATATTCTTCCCATTGCCATTGAACCACAGTTCTTTGGCGATGAGAAGGCATGTGCCAAGGTGTGATGCTTGCTCACACATTCATTGTAAATAGGTGAGCCTGAATCATTGTGACTTTTATACCGAAGAGAGATTGTATCAACTGAATATTTTTTGTAATGTATTAATTTTAATAAAGTTTTGTGGTTCAAGTTTGTTTGTTTTGTTATTTAAAGTAATCTGCATGGCATGCAATGTAATGAAATAATCTCAAGGAAGAAGATCCTAAGGCCAATAAAAATAATTACGAAAAACTCCTATACCGATTCACTTGACTTTGGACAGTGCCTGGTGCACATTCTTCCTCCAAGTTCAAGTGCCCTATTCGATTTTCTCCCCGTTGATGGTCACCTGGTGACTGAAATACCGGTATAGGAGTTCTTCGTAATTATTTTTATTGGCCTTAGGATCTTCTTCCTTGAGATTATTTCTTTAACAGCCATTAGCTCCACATACTCCATTTTTATGCAATGTAATGCTGGTTAGAACAATTGAATGATTGGTGCAATAAATTATTGAGTTGAAAAAATGATGTTGTAAAGTAATACCCTGATGTGTGGAAAAGTGTTTACATTAAAATGGAAAAGGTATGATGAGTACAATAAGTCATCATAATACCCACAAATTTACTACATTTCACTCGATGCTCCTCTGTCTCTTGATGCCAACTGCCATCTCTTCAACTGAGAATGTTTTCAAATTAACCGAATATCATTAAGTGTACTGTCCCCTATAATGATAATAGTGAAAAACTGGTAGTCAAATTATATGAATGGTGTTCTCAAGTCAAGTCATCTATAGCTGAAGCCCTCAGCTTAGCCAAATGAGTTTTTTACGGCAGGAAATACTAATAATTGAATCAGGAAAGATTCAAAAGAGATGGAAAAGGTACATAGATGGTCTATTTAGTGAGGATTATAGGGCAGCGTGCTAAGTCATTGAAATAAAATATGACATAGATGAGGATAGCCTAGGTCCAGATATACCTGATGACAATATAGAACGGCATTAAAGGGATTGAAATCAAATAAGGCTGTGGTGGTAGATAACTTTCCCTCAGAACTACTTCAAGGTTTAGGAAAAAGTGGGAGGAAGAGTAGAAGTTAGTTCTTAGTATTTAAGAGGGAGGAACATGGCTGGAAGATTTCATCAGATCAGTGCGAGTTCCTGCGGGTATTCCATAAAAATGAAAGGTAGTCAAATGTGAAGACTACAGAACAATACGCTTCATATGGCACAAAACTAAAGTGGTTCATCATCAATAAGAGGATGGGAGGGCAAGGCAAATGATTACTTAAGGGATGACCAATTTGATTTCAGGAAAGAGTGCCTTTGCAGTAATGAAATCACTAATAGACTGGAACATAGAATGCAATCAGGACGTACGTGTCTGCTTGATAGGTGTCAAGAAGGTGTTTGATAAAGTGAATAGGGTAGAACTAATGTATGTATTTCAGAAAATAGGAGTGAATTGTAGGTATAAGAGACTTAATCGCCACCTGAACATGTCTCAGACTGCTCAGGTGCGAGTGGGGGATGGACAGTCCAGATGGGCAGTTTGAGGAAGAGGCATGGGAAGAACTGGAGATATTAATGAAAGTCAGTGGACAGTTTATAAAATCAGGTTTGTGGATTATCAAGTTTCAGTTGGCCAATCAGCCGAGGGGTTACATTGGACAGAGGTCTGAGCACACTATAAAACCAGTGTAATATGTATGGGATGAGAATCAATGAAAAGAAAACAAATTTGGAAGTTTTCAAAAAAGAGGAAGGCTAAGTTAAATGTTAAAATAGGAGGTCATGAACTAGAGTGGTATAACAGGTTAACTATCCATAACTATTATGAATGAAATGATCAATTTAGTTGGGGCATAAGAAGAATTCAAGCAATCATAAGGAAGAAGAAGTCGATAGGAGATACAATCAGTTAGAGGGCATAATCACATGGGTTCTAGCATGGAAACATTTGATAGTGATGGGGGGTTGGAATGTGATGATGGGCGAAGGAAAAGATGGTGAGGAGGTGGGAGACTACGGTTTAGGCATGAAGAATGACCGCGGGGAGAAAACAGTTGAGTTCTGTAGGAGACGGAGGTTAGTCATCAACAATACTTGGTTTAGACAACACACAAGGTGAAGGTTTACATGGAAAATTCCAGGTGACTCAGAAAGGTATCAGTTTGACTATATTATGTTTAGGCACAGATTCAGAAACTGTGATCAATGCACACTGCTTTCTGGGAGTGGATGCGGACTCTGAACACAATTCACTTGTTATGAAATGTAGCATCCGTTTCTCAAAGATAAGGCAGGGGCAGCGGGTTAGAAAATGGAATGTAAAAGCATTAAATGGATTGACAAGGAAGGAGTACCAGCAGGCTGTAGAGAACATGATTGAGGAGTACTATCTAAATAAATGGATAGAATGATTTATTCGCCATAGAATAATACATGGGCTTTGTTAAGATTCAATTGCATTTATAGGTGCATTAACATACATACAAATTTATAGGTTTAATAATGTACATGAAATATATGAGTTTTAAATATTTAAAAAACAGAATTCCCTACATTGGCTCTTTCTATGTACTCTTGGATGCTATAAAAAACATTTAAAAAGAAATTTTTCAACTTTTTTTAAAATTTATTTTCTTGGGAGAGTATTCCTTTAACTCTTCAGGAAGTCAATTAAACAGCAGTCTTCCTGAAACTTCTGGAGTTTTTTGCAGTGCTGCTACTCTGCAATGGCCATTATGAAAATTATCCTTACCCCTGGTGTCATACTTGTGAACATTCCTATTTCTGACCAGTGAAGGGGTTTTGGTGCAGGCATAAAAAATCACATTACACATATAGATATAGGGAAGGGCCATTTAAGAAACTAAGTACTTAGTGCTATTGAAGAAAAATGGGTATGCATCAAAAAAAGGATATAGAAAGCTGCAAAAGAATCTATGGGAACCATAAATGGGAAAAGGACAAGGAAATCACGGATGAGATGATTACAAAGGTAGATGAGAGAAGAAATTGGAAGAATATAAACACAGAGTTAGGCAAAATGAAGTACAAAGATTTGTTAAACAATTAATCGAGGCGGGCAACAAATAGAGCAAAAGAAGCATGGTGGAAGACGCAGTGCGAGGATATGGAAAGTCTTGCAGAGGAAGGGTGAAATCGGTGCGCTGTACAGCAAAGTTAAATCTTTATCAGGAAGTAAGAAAGGGAGATCTATGCTAACAGTTAGAGATAAGGCGGGTAAGGTAATAGTTGACGCAGGAAAGATCCAAGAGAGATGGAAGGAATATATAGAAGAACTGTGTAGTAAAGAGCTTAGACCAACAAAGTCAGACATAGAAAAGGAACATGACGTAGAGGAAGATAGCTTAGGTCCAGGCATACTAGACGAAGAGATAGAAAGGGCATTAAGGGAGATGACACTAAATAATGGCCATGGGGGTGGATAACATTCCCGCGGAACTATTGAAATGTTAGGAAAATATGGGAGGAAGAGGCTCTATGGGGTCATTTGTAGTATTTATGAGGAAGGAATCTGGCCGGAAGGCTTTGTTAAATCAGTGTTAGTTCCTATTCTGAAAAAGGTAAAGGCTACATCATGTGAGGACTACAGAACAATAAGTTTGATATCCCACGCAGCTAAAGTTGTTCTCAGGATCATAAACAAAAGGATAGAGAGTAGGGCAAATGATTACTTAGAAGATGATCAGTTTGGGTTTAGGAAGGGAAGAGGTACGCGTGATGCCATTACAGTAATGAGATTTTAATCGAGAGGAATATAAATTACAACCAGGAGGTATTTATCTGTTTCATAGATTTTGAAAAAGCATTTGATAGAGTGAATTGGGGAAAACTTAAGAGTATATTGAAGAAAATAGGAATAGATTGGAGGGAAAGGAGGCTAATCCGCAACCTGTAGATGTCTCAGACTGCTCAGGTGCGAGTGGGGAACGGGGAGTCCGGTTGGGCAGTGTTAGGAATGGGTGTAAGGCAGGGTTGCCCATTATCACCATTGCTGTTCAACCTGTATGCAGAGGAAATGATCAAAGAGGCATGGGAAGAACTGGAGGTAGGAATGAAGGTGGGCGGGGAATTCGTAAAATCAGTTAGGTTTGCTGATGACCAAGCTTTAGTTTGTCAGTCAGCCAAGGGGCTGCAAGCATTGCTTAGTGCATTGGAAATTCAGTGCGACAGGTATGGGATGAGGATCAATATTAATAAAACAAAGGTTATGCGATTTTCTAGAAAGAAAAAGGCTAAGCTTAACATTAAAATAGGAGGGCAAAAACTAGAGCAGGTAGAACAGTACACGTATCTCGGTAGTGTTTTGGACCAACAGGGTCAAAGTAGTAGGGATGTAAGGAGAAGAATTGTGCTAGGCAAAGAGGCTTTCACAAGGAGGAGGGAGTTGATGACGGGGACGTTGAGTAAGGATATTAAGAAAAGACTCGTAAAAACTTTAATGTGGAGCGTAGCTATGTATGTCGTGGAAACGTGGTCATTGAAGCAGGAGGATAGACGTAGACTGGAGGCTTTTGAAATGTGGGTTTGGGGAAGAATGTGGAAGGTGAAATGGACAGAGAAGAAAATAAATGAGGAAGTACTTGGTACGGTGGGCGAAGGGAGGGGTTTGTTGGGGGCAATCCTATGGAGGCAGGAAAAGTGGATGGAGGGGGTGTTGACCGGCAGTGGGATGTTGAAGACTGTAATAGAGGAGAGGATGTTAGGCAGACGAGGAAAGGGAAGGAGCAGGATAGGGATGTTGGACGGGAGGAAGGAAGTACTCGGAGATGAAGAGGGGGATGATGTAGAGTAGGTTGCTGGATTGTTTTGCTAGGAGTATCAAAATATTTATTTGAAATTTGTGTCCACCATAGCCGGTGGACTATTTAATTATCAATAATAAGAGGAATTATATTGGGGAAAAAAGCTAACACAAGGAGAGAGTAAAGATGACAAAGATTTAGAGTTAGGATCTCAAGAAAAGCCATGTAGAAACTTATATGGAGTGTGGTTTTTGTATGGCATGGTAATTGAAGCAAACCAATAGATGTTGGTTTGGTGCTTTTTAAATGTGGATGTGGAGATGGATTGAAAAGGTGAAATGGACATAAAAACAATCACGGAATGGAGGGAGAGGAGAAAGGATTGTTGGGAGAATTCCAAAGGATGCAGGAAAGATGTGTGCAGAGTATTCTGATTGACAATGGAGCTTTGAAGACCACAATAGAGGGGAGAATGGAGGGCAAACAAGGAAGGGGTAGGAAAGGATAGGGATGTAGGAAGGCATTAAGGAAGGTAGCATACGGAATTGAAGAAGGGCTTATTTTAATGCTGGGTATAAGGTCGCATTTTTTTAGGAGAGGCAAATAAATACATTGCTGTTCAGTCTGTGTCCATCCAAAATCTACCTTACATGGTAGGTCTAAAAATTTGCTGGATGCTTATACCTGATTTGATCCGAGAAAGTTTACATATTTGTGAGAAGTATAGAGGACAGGTTTTTTTGACTAGACTATTAGACTTTTAAAGATGTAAGAATTAAAAAAATCTATAAAATGACATTATTTCCTCCTAACCACCTCAAAAGGTAGCTAGGATGAAACCTGCTTACTTTTTGAGGACTCTGTTCCTCCTCCGCTCAACCTCATTCCACTCCCCAACCCCCGCCTCAATGAATTTCTTAAGTTAAACTTTGTTTCGCCCAATCCATGTGTCTTAACTAATCATCTAACCAACCCCTCCTTTTCCAACCCAACCTCTTCCTCTCTTCTCACGGGTATATAAGCTAGATGCAACTGAATATTAAACATATTTTGGATAGCGATGTAAGAACATTGTAACTGGCCAAGAATTTTTAAAATGTATAGAAAATAAGTGTTTTTTTCAATAATTAGGTAAGATGAAGTATTAATATATAGTAGGGGAAAACAGGGTCTCCTGTGACTTTAAAAACTCAGAGAATTTAGGAACTTTTGGGTGAAAACCTGGAAAATATTTAGTTTTAAATGTTTTGGATTGTTTAGAATATCCCCCAGGCTTGCCAACCAATAATTCATGATGTGATAATAATGACTGATGGGGTTAAGCCTTCAAGTTATTGATTCATAGCACAGGAATGTTTATTCCATATATTATTCTTTTCCAGTTAAGATCTCCAGAGACAATAAAAGAAACAAAAGAGAGGCTGCTTTGAAAGTAAAATGGCTGTAGGCCAAGAAGGATAATCCTCTCCAAAGCACTAAAAAAGTAAGTTTGTTATTTTTATGAATAGGATAGTATTTAAAAAACCGCACTGCTGGCAGCAAAGTGCTGATAACTCTACTGTTGTTTTTTTTGGGATGCTGACAGTCAGAGACAGATGGATCTTTCAATTATATCCACAAATTTACAGTGTGCCATATCTGTTGAGAATTCAATTTAGCAGGTTTTTATATTAAGTTCCTTAACAGAACTACTCTGTGCTAAGTTTTTTTTACCTTTTCAATTCGTTTTTAACACCTTTCATTCTAGACATAACAGTTTCAGGTTTAACTTTGTGGAATTCCTTCATGATGAGGATAAAGAAAGAAACTTTGCACTTCCACATAAAGATTCAATACTTCACTCGACCATAGTTTTAATGCTGTGATTCACCACCTGATGATGAACAGCATCGAAACCATGGTCGTGTGACATATTAATTTTTATGTGGAAGTGCTAAGTTTCTTTCTTTACCCTCATCTTTAATTTTGTTGCTGAGAAATAACCCTTTTTTTAGAAATTTTTGTTTACTTACTGTTATAAACAATTTTCCACCAATTGAGATAATTTAATTTTTTTCAATAAAACTTAAATTTAGTCATATCTCCCTCTATCCCTTTCCCATTACAAAATGCTCACACCTTTGCTTTGATATAATCCTCCAAAATCGACCGCATTTGCGTGAAAAACAATATCTTAAAAAAATAATAATTTACCTCGGAAACACATAAAATTCAGAATCACATGACCACCTAGAAAAATAAACTGGCCTAACTTATTGATGACATGTTAATTAATGTGTAAATTTCGCACGTTAGAAGAAGGTCTTGTAATTGCATTAAGAGTGAGCTCTACCCTGCTCGCCTATTTATCCAACCTTCGGGTTCATCATTAAGACGGCTCACGCGTATACGCGGTTCGATCGATTCTTCCTCGAATGTCGACTCCAGCCGTTCGATCGAAATCGGGCAACTTCCCGCCTCCACGCCGATGTGAATTATGTGCTTCGCAGATTAACCGTCGAGAGGCGCCCGGCCACGCGCGTCTGGCCCCTCCCCCCATAGATCCACAAACACACACACATACACCGACGTACACCCCCTCCTTCCAATGAGGGGAGTGAGACCCCTCCCCCCCTTTGGTTCGCGTCGATCGCTGGCGGATCCGCGAACGGCCTAGAGGCGCCACTTGCAAGTGCGACGCGGGTTGCATCGCATCGCAGAGAGATCCCCTTGGACACCCCACATACACACACGCGAGGAGAGAGAGAGAGAGAGGGGGCACTGTTTGCCGAGAGAACTCAGGGGTGTCGCCGGCGAGAGCTCCCTGATAAAGGTCCCCGTTGCGGTTGGGAACCATTCCGAGTAGAGAAAGCGGCTGGGGGAAGGTGAGGAGGGAAAGGATTCGGTTGGGTCCGCCTCGAGAGCGCATAGGGAGGAAGTGAGATCGCCTCTCCTCTTCCGTCGGAGTGCGTGCGTGCGGGCGGGCGTGTGCGTGTGTTTTTCGAGTCGCCGTATGGATTCCCGGGTGCCATATACTCCAGGGGATTATGCGCGGGCGAAGGCGATCGCGCATGCGCGGCGAAGGGATTGAGAGGAGGAGGGAAGCGAGTCCACGGGGTGACGTAAACACCGAAGGAGCAGGGGAAAAGAACAGGTGAGTGCTCTAGTTAATATAGAAAAGGGGGTCTCTCTCTCTCTCACACTGTTTTCCTACCCCTCACTCTTGAAAAAGGTTTTGTCCCCTTCCCCCAGAGACCATTTCTTGAATCGATATTAACCCAGAAAAGGCTTTGATTGGCCCCGGGGAAATCTCGCTCCCTGCCCATTCCCACGGACTGATATCTCTCCCCCCCCCCCACAACCTCCCTCCTCTCTTGAATCATTTAGAATTCATAATGGTTCTCCTCCTTTCACAACTTCCCCCCACCCCCATCCCTTTAACACTTCGTCGAAACTGTTGAAAGTCCGTGGGATTCCATGGCAACGTCCGTTTAATGGCCAGCGGGAGAGGATCGGTCGGTGGAAATTCGAATCGTAAACACGAGCGAGTGCCGGGATTCGTTTCCGTGACGATGATCATGACAACACATCGAAATTTGATTTTCCTCCGTGATGTTTTTCCGGATAAATATTTAGTCAACGTGTCTGTCTCTTGAAAACCTAATAAGGTATGAAGTTCTCGTGTTTCTAATGTTGACGTCTCGAACAACATCTCCACTTCCAATTCACTCGTCTCCGACACTTGACGCCCGAAGAGGTCGTAGGTCAATCACGATCATTAGTGGTGCATTTGCGCTGCCATCCGCCGATTCAATTGGTCTACACTGACGAAACGTTTGAACGATTCTTTTTTTTAACTCGAAACTTTTTAGTAAATGAACTGCGTTTCCCTCGTCACGGCTGATTTTACACGTTGAAATAAAACATCAATGTTCACTCACATATGCTGAATTGAACGCACAAGTAATTTGTTCTTTCAATTACGTTTAAAGAAATTGGAGGGAGAAAACTTTTTACCTTGGATTTCCGAAACAATAAAAACTTGAGGGATTTCCTTCGCAATAAACTTTTCGATGCAATTACAACGGTCGAAAAAGCAACGCTCAATATCCGCGTGATGTCGATGTTTTTAATTACACTGGATTTTAACAAAAATGTGAGAACCATAACTGTTTTTCCTTCTTCGGAATTCTCATTACCGCAATGTATTGTTTCATGGCGTCTGTGTTGGTTTGCGAGACAAATGGCAGTCGTTAAGTGCGCGGAAGACAGTAATGGCGGCAGTAGTATTGGCACGTGACGCGTTCCAGTTGGCACAGTCTCTGTTTACAGAAACAAAAACTTTTGGGCAGGAACGCGGGACCACAAAAGGGGAAGGAGTCGAGGGTTTCGTGTCGTTCGACCGACCCCTAACTCTCCAATTCCCACGGAAAGAGTTTGCAATGTTCTTCAATGTTAATTCAAGTCAGTCGGATTGCGTCACAATGGTTTGGGAGTCCTCTCCTTCGGCTCCATTATTAACGGCCACAATTTGAATAGATGTGCATACATAATTTGCATAAGTTTCAGGAGTAAGGAAAACTAACGTCTAGAATCGCAGATAATAAAACAAAATGCCCAAAATACGCTGCTTGACTAAGTATAAAATGACGGAAAATAACTGAAATGTTGTTATTTACATAGGATTTTCTAATAATGGATTCCAACTTAGTTTTATTATCATTTGTATTTAGTATGTATGTTCATCGTAGTCCAGGGGGTAGAGCGTTTGACTACTGAGCGGATTGTCACGGGTTCGATTCCCGGGCAGGGCAATCTGGGCACCTGCAGCTCCACCCAAGCTAAAGTGATTTTTCGGGTACCAGATCTTCCTTGGAAACCATAACCGGCACAGGGAAAGGAACTGGCCTCCCCGTACCCTGCTAATGAGTGAATATCACACGCCGTCGGTCTTAGTACTGGGTGAACTCTACCATCATATACCAAACCGACCTTCGGGTTGATTTTTGTGTTTATGGTTTTTTATGGTCCATCGAATGGCGCATCAATGCCATGAAACATCACGGCGCACATATTCGGCATATTGCGAGTTAAGGACGCATAGTTTCCCTCATTCGATCTAATTTTAATAGGAGCAAATGTCGAATGATCCTTTCATTGTTCGTGTTCCTGTCTCCCCTCGATTGTTTTTCCTTCATTGCCACCCCTGGAGGGAGGGGAACGTGCTGCTCTTTGAGGGGGGCGTGCTGCGAGGTGCGCGAATCGCACCCTTCCGCCTCGTCGCTACCTCACCGCTCGAGGTCAGGGTTCTCGGGGTAAGTGGGTTGGGTAGGTGGGGGGGTGAGTTGCCCCTTACCCTTGGTGGGTCGGTCCGGGGAAAAGGTGGGAGAATCCGAAAGGCGGCCCCCCTCCTCCGGGGGGCCGCCTGTCGCAGACACGCACTAGGATGCTGCCGCCGTCGTGCACTGACCCCTGACCCCAGCGGAAGGGGCCTTTCCTCGCGGCGAGCGTCGTACCCGCGAATGCTTTCCCTTCGGCGACATACCAATTCGCCGATTACCAAGACGGACGAGGACAGATTTGGAAGCGCGTCGCCGACGAAAAATGCTATTGCAACGGACGATATCGAGGTATGACATGTTATAGGAGGAAAGTCTCCTACTAAAATTTCCATCACAAGCACAAATAAATCGACAAAATAATGATGTTTTTTAACTGCTCTCTTCACACTGGCGCCAAAACTTCTAGTTGTATTTCCCAGGATAACTAATATTTCTACAATTTAGGAGTATTTAATTAACGGTAACGACCAAGGAAATCAGTAGAAAGCATAGAGATTAAATATATGGAATATCTATTGACCCCAGATGAGTACATTAGGAGTAACCCCTCGGGGGTCCTTCCCCCACACCCCTTGTTCACAAAAATTCCTCATCCACCCCTTGGCAGATCACACGGCAAAACGTATTCCGGCGCACGAACGACATCGAGTCCGGAATCCGTTCGTTCCCTCCATCGAAGAAGACATAACTCCGCGACATTAGAAATTGCACTCCCGCACCGCCCGCGATATGCCATCACAGAGACGGGATTTCGCGTAAGGTTGGAAGCCGGTCGACGTCACCCCGGGCTTGGCTTTCTCAAAAGCTGCTACGTCGATTTTACAAGTCCTCTGAAAACAATCTCAAAAGTTTTATCAAAAAAACTTGTAAATTCACACACTGTGTAATGCAAACAATTTTAAATGCTACGCCATTTCATTACCATCTGCAGACTCTGTATGTACAGAATTCGTACGAGGACTTGGGTCAACTGACCAACTTGAAGCCTTCAGGATCGAGCACCCCCCCCCCCCCCGGCTGCTCATACTTGCCTCCTCGTGGTAAATGCAATGCTAAGGGTTTCTGAGAAAAATAAAACTTGATTGGTAATGTTTGCCCTTAACTTTTTTTCCTGTTTCAACCTAAAAAAATCTCATTAATAGGTGGTCGTGGATCTTCAATGAAATCTCATTACATGTAGTTTTAGGTTTAACTTTGTGGAATTCCTTCATTATAAGGGTAAAAAAGAAACTTTATGCTTCCGCAATAAAGATTTTAATATTTCACGGCCATGGTTTCGATGCTGCGCATCGTCATCAGGTTACATACATCAACATTTTCCAACTTTTATAGTCTGGCTCCAAGATGGGGGGAGTAGGGGAGAGGAGAGGGGGCTCCCGTTCCCCCCTCCTAAAATTCTTAAAAGACTCCAATATATCTTTCCGCACCAACCCTACCCCCACCACGGCAGTGATGATCATCGACCGTCCCTTTATAAAGGTCAAACCATTTAAGAACAACACTATCCCCCTAATTAAATGTAGGACACAATGTGTCTGTTTTTTTTCCACCGCTATTTCTAAGAGTGGTGGAGTGTTACCTTGCGCTCTTCATTTAGCGATCATTTAATTAATATACATTTCCACAAATTTGAGCGGGTAACCTTCCAATGCATAGCCTCGCCCTCTCCTGGACCACTAATAGGCTGCTGCACCTATACTCAACTTAGCCCTTCTCCCTTACTCCCCCTACCGTACCCCCTCTTCTCTCCCATACTCCCCCCCTCTTGTAGCCAGACTGTATAAGTTGAAATAAGTTGAAAAATGTTGATGTATGTTACCTGATGATACGCAGCATCGAAACTATGGTCATGAAATATTAAAATCTTTATTGCGGAAGCGTAAAGTTTCTTCCTTTACCCTCATCACATCTGATTAATGTCTTTAACGAATTTCACGAGGGAATCTCAGGCATCGTTTTCGATCGCGTTCAGCACGCGTCTATCCCAAAAATCATCGGATCCATGACCCAGTGGACTTCACACTTACGAGGATAAACTATTTGCTACCATATTCATATTCACGTTATTCGCAAAAGAATAAAAACAAATATGGATTGGCTGGACATGTAAACGATGGAAATGGTTGAATTGAACTTTTAGATTTCCTTCCGAGTTAGCTTGGTGTATCATCTTCTCAGGTTGAATAACTGATCGTAGCACTTTTCCACTTGATGAAATTTATTTTACGACCGGGCTTCGATTATTTACACCATCATCGATGATGATGATGTAATACATCGAAACCAGGTCGTAAAATAAATGTTATATAAGTGGAAAATTACTTTGATCAGTTATTCATTAAGTTCGACTTTCACCACATCACGCATGAAGCTACTCAATTTGATCTTCTGAGGTTTTGGGAGGCACAAGTGGGAGATTTAAAGGTTATCGATGCGCAGATTTCTTTCTGCAAGTGTTGTGTGACCTTGGCTAATAAAAATACCACTCGAACAGCCATTTACCACGCCGCTCAAGGGTGAAGGGTGAGGGGGAGGGGGCAAAGTGACTAAGTCACGCCAACGAATGCCGTAATAGGGTCAAATCACACATTTACTGACCTTAACGCCATTTGCATTTATTACCTTACATCTTGAACACTTGTAGGTTGAATTAATGGGGAAAGAAATCATATTCCATCTTTGAGCAAAGTCGTGTTTTTTTTCAATCCCGTCCCACGAACCGTTTTCGAGATATCGCCATTTAATTCAAGAGTCATCAGTAAAGCACGCAAAGTTTGAAATATCTCCTGACTTATCAACGTTGTCAGCTTATCTGGGAACTATCTCGACATGGGATTGAATGACTTTCGACAATTCTATTATTTTAATCAAATAACCATGTTTCGTGTAAACACATAATCTTATTGATTGCTTCGGCAATTTCTCTCTTTAAACGTAATAAGTAAATACTCTGACAATCACGTGGCAGCTAATCACAATAATCAGCAAGAAACGGAGTGTCAACGAATAAAAGTGCATGTCTGCAGAAGAAGGAGTCCAGCACCGCGCACCACGTCCTATATGCTCGCGTGAAAAACGTGGCGTGCTTCCACATACACAAAAAAAAGAGATTCAAACTTCAGTCTCAAACAACTTGTCCACATGAAAAAACGATTATATATTTCATGAATTAGGACTTAAAGGAACTTTAAAAGATTCCTTTACGAAACTTCAAATTGTTGAAAGTACAAGGTCTTTCCCAAAAGTAGTAGGTTTGTGTCAAAAAATTTAATGCCACAATTGATACATTCACTCAAAAGTCTTCAAAGTAGCAACCTTGTGCGACCACGCACCGCTGCCAGCGGGTTTATCACACCTCGTGCGCCTTCTGGAAGGCGGCGCCCGCAATGCAGCTAAGCTCCCTCGTCACGGCCTGTTGTAACGCTTCCAGTGAGCCGTGGTGACGTCCTTCCAGCTCAGATTTAAGGCGGGGGAAGAGGAATAAGTTTGGCGACACAACGTCAGGGCTCTAGGGTGGCTGAGGCAGGGTCGACAAGTTCTTGGCAGATCCGCGCGCGAGTTTCCTTTTGTTCGTCCGGGGGCACCCGCGGCACCAACTTCGCACACACCTTTCTCACGCCCATGGTTTCGGTCACACATCACTTTTAGGGATTCCAAGTTCATCAGAAACCATGCGAATATTTAATCTGCGATCCCTGTCTAACAAAGCCTCAACTCTTGTAAGATTTTCGTCCCTTCTTCAGTTCGAAAGGCGTCCTGAACGTTCTGTGTCTTCAACATCTTCTCTAACCTCTCGAAAAAACTTGTGCGACTGAAAAACATCCAATCTACCCGTGGCGTTATCACCATAAGCTGCCTTGAGCATGCGATGAGTCTCTTTTTCGGTTTTGCCCAGTTTCACGGAAAATTTGATGTCGTAGCGCTGTTCCCATAATCGGTTCATGACGGAACGTAACGAGATCACGTTATGAGGTTTCGCAAATGAACGATCCGTACTCGAATAAGGCTGGGAGCCAACTACCACCGGTCTCCAGCCTTTTCAGATTCCCCTCCCTCGAACCCAGCCTGAGAAACCGCCGCCCGTTTATCCGGGAAAAATTAAGTCATACTGCGACATACCTTTTATGTACAATTTGTTATGCCTGGGAACCTTGATGGATTCGTACGAATTGTAATTTCTATCACGAGTCCCAATTAATCCGCTACCTCAACAATTAGGGCGCCTGTAAAACAAAACTTCGACCGATCGTATCGAGTGAAATAACGTCCATTATACTGTCGTGTTCCAAACGTTAACAATCGACTATGCTTCAGGCACATGGCCGCGAGGTGTAAAGTTTGACAACACGCTCCCGAAAATGACAAGGAAGCTTTGTGCGGGAATCCACCCAAACCCGAAGTCCATTCTTGTCTGCAGACAATCCAATGGGAAGTGGGTTTTAAGAAGTATGCGAAGTTGTGAAAGCGACTGCTGACTCGTACTTAAAACCACTCGATCCTAAAACAGTGTGAACCATCGGAGTAAACTTGTAGCCGTGCAGTCAATGTTTCACGGCGTGTTTGAAGCCAATCGCCATCTTCCAGCTATGCTTCCTTCGAGGCGAACGGAACGATGCTTGGGAGTGCTCTGGGTGCGGGGCGCGTGCGTCCGTCCCAATATCGATGCAAAATTACATGCGGGCGTTTAATCCCCGGTTCATTAAAATATCAACACAACGATAACCAATTTTAAGATCGATCATATTTCTGGTTCAAGTTTCAAATGAATTAGGTAAGCTTTCGTAAGTTTGTTAAATAATACTAATTTAAATTTCGTTCAACAAATTCAAATTCAAAATTCGTGGGTACAGCAATGTACGAGGGTAGGCTGTAGAGTAATGCACACATGTTTGTATGTAGAGCGCAAACAAAAACAAATAGCAAGATCGGTCAAAGAGTACATTAAAGCACAATTCTTAAGTTTCAAAATCATTTCAAGTATTTATTTTTGAACATAGCCACCATTAAGGCTAACACATTTCTCCCAACGTGTAACAAGTTTTTTCATTCCGTCACTGAAAAACTCTTCCGACTTTTCTCGAATCCAGGACTTGAAAGCTGCCTTCACCTGATCGTCCGAGGTGTGTAATAAATACCCTTGAGGTGTCTCTTGAGTTGAGGAAAAAAAATCGCAAGGCGCAAGATCGGGGGGGAATAATGAGGGTGTGGAATCGGTTCAAATTTAAGGTTTCGCTGAGCCTCTCCAGTTGCGCGCGATGTGTGTGGACGAGCGTTGTCATGTTGCAAGATTATTGGCGCCAGGCTGCCTTTAACTCGACAAACTCGACGTCGGAGGTGTTTTAGAGCCTGTATATACTGAAAATAATTTACCACTACCGTTCGTTCGTATGTATGTCTCGTATGTATCGCACGGCTATAGCATAAGAGAATCCTATATTTTAATATGGATTATTTCCTTTAAACAGAACGTATCTTCGTAACAGGGAAACTTAAACTGATCATTTTGAATTGAATACCTTATATTTGCATGAGTACATTCGACTTAATATTCGTTGCATTGGTATATCCACCTGGAATACCAAATGTTGTTAGCTATTGCGGTATTTTTTCATGGATTGTGCTGTTCTTATGGGCTGGAGGTAATATGTCACTACTACGGGGCACTAACTCGACCAACCTCAGTTGTGTGAGGGAGAGAGATGGGAAGTTGTGGGATAGAAAGGGCAAAGGGGATGGGTCCCCGGGTGACTGAGATTCGGCCGCTGTTGCAGTTGAACCGTAGACCTTTCGACGGGATTAGCCGCGAGAATCCTCCACTGTGAACCTGTAAACTCATTGGCTCGCACACTTGTAAACTTCTTGTTAGTCGACGGGCGAACTCTGCTGGTTATGCGGACCATTGTTGAACGGCTTCGTTTGCGTACCCTTCGGGGATTTAGCGAGCATGGGAACGGCTTCCCTTGGTCAGCCCAACGCGCCAACCCTTCGGGTCCAACACGCCAATCCTTCGGGTCCAACACGCTTCCTAACTAAGCTGACCAAACGTCCCACTGTGACGCAACGTTTCCCTCTTAACATTGCCATCGGTCGATTCTCTATAGCCTACATGTAGTCAGAAAAATGGAAAATATCTTCCATATACCTTTACATATTACGAAGTTATGAATACAAAATTTACAAATTCAATTCATTAGTGGATAGTGAAACCTATGTAAAAAATACATGACATTAACTAGATATCTATCGCATTACTAAACTTTTCAGCCTAATAGGCCCCGCTAGGCTACTCTTGAGTTTTGACGCTGTTTTTTTAAAACAAAATCGGCGGACATTTCAAACTTTTTTAGTTATTGCAACAACCATTATACGAGGGTAAAGTGAAAAGTTCTCGGACTGGCAATGAAAGAATGCGAGTTTCAGTTTAGAAAAATATTTCATTTATCAACATAATCTCCTTTGACTTCAACACACTTGGTACAGCGTTTCTCTAACATTAGTATTCCTTCCCGGAAGAGAGTCTGGAATGCTGTGAAAAGATCCATCTACGGCCCTCTCAGCTTCTTCATCGGACTCGAAGCCTTCCCATAAACAAATGTCTTCAAGTTTAGGAACAGATGGAAGTCTGAGGGTACTAAATCAGGAGAATAGGGGGGATGACCGAGCAAATTGTACCCCAAATCCCGTTGTTTTCCCATCCCCAACGCACCTTTGTGAGCAAGTTGTTCTAGGGAAAGATGATTTTTCTCTTCTTCAAGGCAGGCCTTTTCTCGCGAATTTTGGCGCCCAGCTCGTCAAGAAGGTTGGAGTAACATTCGCCTGTTAATTGCCCTGCCTTTTTCAAGGTAATCAATTAACAGTATCACTTTCGTATCTCAAAACACACTGGCTTACCAGCAGATTTCGACTTTCGACTTCGCTTTCTTTGGCGCTGAACCTCCGGCTTCCACCCTCTGTTTCGACTGCTGTTTCATTTCTGGCGTTTAAGTTTGGACCCATATCTCATCCATGGTGACAAATCGGCGCACAATATCGGTCCGTTAATCTCTTGAATTGGTCCAAACATTGTTACGACAATCGTTTGCGCATTCGCTTTCGGCATTCAGTAAATGCGGCACCCACTTTCCGCAGAGCTTTTGCATCCCTAATTGTTTGTACAAGACGTTTTGCACCCTTTCTTCCGATATCCTCCGCACGGCCTTTTAGCTATCTCACACTCACATTCACTCGCCAATCGTCCAACACAACACATCGTGCACCTTTTCGATGGTTTCGTCCACTGTGGTTGCGGTTTTTGGCCCTCCTTCACGTGGGTCATATTCTAAGGATGTGCGACCACGTTCAAATTCAGTTGTCCACTTTTCAACGGTTGACGTTGAAGGAGCAGAGTCCCCGTACATTTTTGTCAACTTCGGATGAATTTTCTTTGGGCTTAATCCATCCAAAACGAAGAACGTTATGACCGCACGAAATTCAAGTTTTTCCATTTTAACAAAAAACACGACATACGTCTACTGCAACAATACGTGTAAACAAACTACTCGAGAGAACAAGTTGAAACTTGTCTTACGAACTAATGACACGTGCACCCATGCAGGAATTATAAATATTCGATGATTGGAACGCCATCTCTCTGTCAGGCCGAGAACTTTTCACTTTATCCTCGTATTATCAATCTTTTAAATTCACTCAAAAAATTTCACGTAATTTCAATCATACCTCAGATGACACTCATGCCTCTCCACTTTCAAATGCATTCCCACACGTTCAATATCCTTGGTGCCCACGTCCAGTGCAACTGCAGGTTTCCTTTAGGTTGCTTATTGACTCTCGTTTTGTCATTTTTTGCTTAGTTTACGTAGATATGAAATATATATGCAGCAGTAATATAGTTGTGTGTGAGTATAACGGAAATAAATGATGCAGACCTCTTTACACGAGCATGACCAAGTAATATAATGATAAAATAACGATAGGTGTCCATCGAGTGGCGAAAGTGAACACGCGCAGCGTGAAAATTCAATTCAAAATTACTCGGAGTGTAAAAATATGCCATCTTCGTTCCGCATTAAAATCCACATTTTTCCCGAGAAAATTCCAGCCTCAACGGAAAAGGTTTGAATGATCTACAAAAATCACGTGCGACCGTCCAGAGGTATGTGATACATAGGTCTACGCGAAACAATGAATACCACTGACACACGTACGATGTGTGTTCATAAAGTAACGGGAATTTTTAAATTTAGCGGGTTTGGAGTGTCCGATTTTTAATTTTTTTATTAGGTTGGTATACATGCCCATAAATTATGATAACATTTTCAGCTGCATTCATTGTTTATACTTTGCCTGTGGCGGCAGCCGCCACGTTTAGGTTAGACGTGTTTTTATCAACTCCGCAATTTTCGTTTGTTAAAAAAGAAATGGATCAAAGAATTTGTATCGAGCCTTAGTTTCGACGTCATATCCGTGAACCCATGTTTCGTCACCTGTTACTATAACACGTTTCAGTGATTTTGCATCATCGCCGTTGACTTCATTTAGTGACTCCATTGAGCAGCTTCCATTCGCCGGTGTTTTTATTCAAAATTCAACAATTTTTGGACAAATTTTGCTGTCACGCGTTTCATACCCAAAGCATTCGAAAATACTTCATGGCATGATCCAATCGACATACGTGCCAACATCGTCAGCGACTTCTCTGATTGTGTTTCGGCGATCATTTCATAACCATTTCTTTCGCTTTTTCTTTCACGTTTTTATCATTTTTTTATCATTTTTTATCGTTTGTCATCTTCAAATTCTTCACAGCCATCTTGACAACGCTTATACCACTCGTTAAACTCTTTGTTAACTCATTGCAGACTCACCATAGGCCTTTTTTAACATTTCACACACTTAGTTACTCTTCATTTCATTTTTTACTCAAAATTTGATACAAATTCTTTGATCCATTCTTTTTAACAAACGAAAATCCCCGAGCTCATAAAAACACGTCTAACCTAAACGCGGTGGCTGCCGCCACAGACAAAGCATAAACAATCAATTCAGAGATGAAAATTCAATCATACTTTAGGGGCATGTATACCAACATAATAGAAACAAAATTACAATCGGACTCTCTAAACCCGCGAAATTAAAAAATTCCCGTTACTTTCTGAACACACCTCGCATAGTAACCAAGGAGAGCAGGAGGATTCACACCGCATTGTTACAAACCATAAAGATTTCCGGATCATTCTTTTGATCGAAGTAGGAACAAACTGGATAACGGGTCATCGCTGGTTGTGAGACTGCGCGCACGGAAATTCTTTTTTGTTGCCACTAAAAATATGTTGCGGATTTTTAGTGGCAAATCGCCTGGCTCAGTAGTATACCTAGTATATGGCCCCTGGAGCTCAACCGAATTACCGAACCTAACTGTAGCCAAAGGGAGGGGGAGGTTTGTTGATTTAGCAAAATTTCGTTAGTGTGATGTTACTTGGTCTCTTGTTTTATACGACATGATATTTAACACGTCGGCATATTATTAGCCTACTTCGAAACTTTAAAGTGAAAATGGTGGATGTTTCCCACCTCTCATTAGAACGCTCTTTTAGTAGTAATGTAATTGGGTAGTTTGTTCATTCAATTCTTCACTCCGGCAGTAGGCGTCATCTCGCTCGAGTGACGACGAAGTACAAATGCGTGGGAACAGCGTGCTCACTAGAAAACGCCGAGGAGGTGGGGTTGGAGGGGGGAGAAAGAACTCATCAAACATAACGTCCATGCGGGTTGAGAAAGGCTTCGCCCTTACAGGTAGGGGCGGAACGACGCATGAATTTTGCGGCCAGATTGAATTGCCTCGGAAAATATATTAAATAAATTGGTCTTGGTATACGTTATTGATGTCAATCCATCATTGATGGCTATTTGTCTTATTAATTCTCGACCCTTTTGGATGTATGATTCAGACTTTTTGGGAAAATAATACATGTTATTAAGATTGAGTAATTTTGATATGGAACTTTCGTGTGCGTCGAAAGCCGAGTCGTTTTAAATTGAAATATATTTCTACCTAATTACATGGTACCTTATTTATTCAATAGATTCAGGCGAGATGTAGTAGAGGTTCGCCATTATGTGAAAAAAATTTGCACTTTTCCAAAGATTTATTAGTAACGTACAACGCGTTTCAGTTCATCGAACAATCTTCAAGTACAAGGTGTCTTGTGCCTTGTGGAAAAGTGTGAATGTTTTTTCTCATGCATGGTACATTGCAAGCCACCACCGCAATGATTGGCTGGGGGTTGAATCAAACAAAAGGCATGCAACGTATAAATTTATTTTTAATTGCAGTAAACATGTAAAATAATTCAGATAATATGGATCATGATCTTTACACGTACACGTAATTCGGTATCCAAGTACGATGTAGTAGTTCTCTTCGCGTAAGAGATGAGCTGTCAATAAAAATAAGAACAATTAGCTAAGATTAGATGAAATAATGGCAACATAAGAGGTTATTTTGAATGAAAACAAGCTTTTTTTCCCCGGGCGCAGTCTTTTGCAGTTATCCTGATCTCTTATGGTTCGCGGACAAAATATGTTAAATATGCCGGCTCTACAACTGATTTATCCCAATGTACTGCGATGGGACTATTAATACACTTTTAACATCATCACTAAAGAGACCTCTTTCCATTTCATGCAAGAGGTTTAACCTGTAATTTAACTTTCGTTCCGTGAGCGATTCCTAATTCCTCTTAATAATTTTGAACACGCCTCTCAGTTTATCAAAACAATGCTTTACAAATCTAGCTCCTCTACGCTGCACGCGATGCAATTCGGAAATCAGTCCAACTTCGTGAGGATCCCATATACTTCCAGCATATTCTGAAAGAGATCTAACGAGCGAAATATGACATTTCTCTTTCGTCATTTTCATTGCATTTACAAATTACTCTTCTAATAAATCCTAATTTTTTGTTAGCTTGTCCACATATTCCCCGTATCTGTTTCACCCAGGAGAGGTCACGAGCGAGGGTTACGCCAAGGTATTTAATCTAGTCTACAAATTCCATGTTGGTGTTCCTGATGCGGCAGGCGCTCAGGAGGGAGTTGATCTTATTCTAAAAAATCATCACTAAAAGTTTAATTCCGATTGCCATCTGGTGCAACCAATTCTTTTCATCGTCACCCCCGTCTTTAAATCAGGTCTGTGGATGGTCAGGCTTAAGTTAACCTGTGAGACAAGGGATTTATGAAGCCATGTTTGAATGCATTACGCAAACATCGTGATAGTTTGATTAAAAATTGGCAATTTTCTACAAAATAAAATTTAACACGGCCGGTTTCCATGCAAATACTACCTTGATCAAAAAGTTCCCGGAATAACCACCGTGTGGCGCTCCCATCGTTCCGATTTGAGTTCTGTTTTTTTGTTAAATTGGTACATCTGTTGTTGATATTCCCTTTAAATCTTAGTGTCATAACTTGACATTTGCAAAAGTTACGTAGCCAAGAGTACATCTATCTCTGTGTGTGTTGGCGATTTTTTACAATTTCAGAAATGGATTTAAATTTGCAACAACGAACTTGTATTAAATTTTGCGTAAAAAACGGATTTAGTGGCGCACGGACGTTGGAAATGCTGGAAAAGTGTTTCGGCAACGATTCTCTAAAAAAAACGGTCGTTTACCAGTGGCACGAGCGGTTCAGAAGTGGTCGTGAGTCAATCGAAGATGATGAACGCAGTGGCAGACCATCGACATCGAAAGTCGGTGAAAAAATTGATAAAGTAAAAGAAATGTTGGTCAATAACCGCAAATTAACCATCAGAGAAATAGCGGAGGACTTGAACATTGCCTATGGATCCGCCCAAGACATTGTGGTTAATGATTTGGGTTTCCGTCGTGTAGCAGCAAAGTTGGTGCCAAAAGACCTCAATTTCATGCAAAAAAGAGACCGTGTTGACGTCGCAAAAGACATGATTTGCGAGGCTGAATCTGATCCCACATTCATCAAAAGGATCATTACTGGAGACGAGACGTGGGTTTATGAGTACGACACGCAATCCAGACATCAGGCAAGTGAATGGCGTTCACCAAATGAGCCGAGACCAAAAAAACCACGTCGTTTTCAGTCAAAAAAGAAGGCAATGCTGACGGTTTTCATGGATTACAACGGTGTAGTGCATCATGAATTTTTGCCAGAAGGCCAGGCAGTAAACAAAGAGTATTATTTGGGCGTTATGAGATGTTTGCGTGAAGCAATTCGCCGAAAGAGACCAGAAATGTGGGCAGAAAACTCGTGGATTTTGCACCATGATAACGCACCGTCGCACAGTGCTATCATTATTCGTAATTTTTTGACGAAAAATACAACAAATACCATCCAACAGCCACCGAATTCACCTGATTTGGCTCCCTGTGACTTCTTTCTGTTCAATCGAGTTAAAAAACCATTACGGGGAACGCGTTTTAGCAGCCGAGAGGAAGTAATGGAAAAATCGCAGGAAGCACTGATGGACATACCGAAAACCGAATATAAAAAATGTTTCGAGGATTGGATCAAGCGCTGGCATAAGTGTGTTGCAGTCGATGGGGATTACTTTGAAGGGGACAATATAGATTTAGATGAATAAACTTGTATTTTTAATTTTCTGAATAAATTCCGGGAAATTTTTGATCAAGGTAGTACATCGTCATCAGGTTCACCTGATGATGATGTAGTCACATTAAAATCGGTCGTAATAAATTTTATTTTGTGGAAAATTGCCAATTTTCAATCAAACATGATATTCCACCGTATTACGCCGGAAACGTCTCCTTTTAATCGTGATAGTTATTCGATGAATATCTATGAAAACTAATTACGACGTCACCTCAACTATGTATGTGTGTCACATACCTGCATACCTCGCGACAGCGCGGAAACGTGGTCACTGAGAGTAGGATGATAGACGTAGAATGGAGGCAGATTGGTGGGTGCGGAGTAACCATTTATACAGATCATATAATTCCCAATGATTCTGCCCACCATTTTTCACACAAATATGCAGCCTTACACTCGATGAGTTGACGTAATTGTGGTAGGAGTCTAAACTGGCAGTTTGACCCAGTCCACAGGCAGAGAATATCATCAATGAAGTGGAACCAATGCACCGCACTTTTTCCTCATGTTTATTGGCAGTATTTAAAAGATGTTATTCGCTAGGAGGGGGGAAAGTCAGGTCGTAGTGTGGACGTGGGCCCCCTGCCTAGTCCGGGACTAGAGCACCTTGTCGTACGCAGAGATAAATTAGCGAACACTTCAAGTTGGTGGGGGTAAGCATTGCGCGACTCGAAAGCCTCACACTTTTGAAGTTGAGAGGATAAGCGCAGAGCCTTCTGAGACGTGGTTGTGGGGAAGGATGGAAAAAATAAAAGGGACGGAAGGAAATCTGAATGGATAAGGGACGACGTTTGCTGCGATCCATTCAATTTTTCTCCACAATCGGGAAGCGAATCTCTTCCCACATTCTTCGCCGTCGCCACCAACTCGAGACAATGCGCTCCAGGTCCCCTTCCCTCCAGGGCAGCGTGTCTCCCCCCACCCCTCTCCCGTTCTCCATCCCTCGGAGTTCTCGGAATGGGGTCGATGATTCCATCCAGGGGCGGCGTGCCCGTCGCCCCTGGCTCCCAAGGTCGCGTCCGCAGCAACGTACACGGGGGCGAATGGGTCTCGAGCCATTAAGCCGCCCCTGCCTCGCCGACTGGACCACCGCGGATACCATTCATCGCAAAAACCCTTTACATTCCACGGTTCTCCCTTCCAGTCGATAGTCGTCGCTTTGCCCGCGGCGCCCGCGAATTGCGTGCGTAGAGGCTTCGAGGTCAGTATCCCTAGGACTGGAACGCGTTGAACCTAAGGGGAAACATTTATAGGCACGTAATGAGATACTGCAGTATATATTGGGGTGTGACAGAGAAAATTTAATTACGCAATCTCATTCGGGACAAAAAAAGAAATTGAAATTGCAGAATTACTCCTTATTACGGGTAGAGGATGTTTCTCATGCATAGTAAGTGTGAGAGGCTTACTAAAAAATTAAGGCGTCAATTTCATAATATTTTAAAACTACATCTCGTACTTTTGACTTTCTTAGCACAAGAAAAAAAATTATTCCAGTACGCATAGATAGATCGTAAACGATAATTAGGAGTATATTGGGCACAGAATGAGTATTACGAACGAAAGTGATGACTTAAATTATTACCCATTATTTATGCAAATTTAAATTGAATGAAGTAAAGGGCTACACATAGTACAGCGTTTACATGTATGTATTGTACGACATTCACGTACTCATGAATTACCTAGGGAGTATTGTCATCAAATATATCTTCCCCCTAAGTTACCTCATGTAATAATAAACGAACTATGACTATATGACTGAATTCAATTGCATATGAACTTAGTGAACATTATAAAATTCGCTACGAAAACCATATTAGTACATTTCACGCCATTGCCACTATAAACCACGGAAGGGCATCACTGATAGTTTAGAAAAGAACCTGCACTTCGTAATTAAAAGCACTCTCTTCTCCACCCGTAAGGCAATGCCAATTGGTAAAAAATTCACAGCATTTTTCACGTCTATCGCACATTGTATTGGCTTGATTAGGATCATTTATCGATATGTTTTTTTTTAAATATACGTAAATGACTGGTGAGAGAAATGAAACTTTATAGAAAAT
>NW_027287316.1:8128996-8138996 GCF_022747635.1 Hetaerina americana
ACGTGAAGAGGTGGACCTCCAACGGGGTAGGGGGCTTCGCCATCTCGTCAACTTGCAAGGCGAGCGTGTTTAAACGGCGCACAGCCATTTGAAGAAATCAAATTCAGCACACTAGCATGAAGAAGGAAAGCGCAACAAAAAAAAACGAGCACTTTAAAGGGAAATAAAACACTCACGAACGCTCCCTCCCCGCCACACGCACCCGGCGGTAGCAAACAAAAGGAGCCTAAGCTCTACACCAGGAGTCAAGGTCAGTCTTGATCCACTAAACAAAACAAAAGTACGGCCTTCCCGGCGGAAGAAGTCGAGAGTCAAACTGCGCGCTTCTTGATGAACTAGGCGGTCAACCGCCGCTCGAAACAAAACACGATCGGAACCTCGATTTCCGAGAGAGTCCGGCAGTGCCGCTCTCCAAACCCCGGCGACCGAAGCCTCGGACGCCGGCGATTTTAGACACTCGGTGAACACAGGCACGTCCTGCTATCTAGGCAGCTATCGAGGATAGTCAATTTACCCTGAGATCCGTGGGTCTAATATGTCGCCAAGCGCCCCGATTCTTTCAGCCAAGAGATGGCGTCAGGGGGCCGTTTCACCCACCAAAGGAGAAATAGACAATCTGTTTCTGTATATATGAGTATTTATTCGCCGTTTGGCGGGATTTCGTGTTTGAATGTGTATTTGGCCAATGTGGCTCATCTCTTTCTTCTGGCTATGCGTGCCACGAAACGCACTGTTCCTTTCCTGTATGATGTTGTATGAATTCTAACCCACTGTCCTTTCCTTTCCTTGTGTATTGTCTATTTCTCCTTTGGTGGGTGAAACGGCCCCCTGACGCCATCTCTTGGCTGAAAGAATCGGGGCGCTTGGCGACATATTAGACCCACGGATCTCAGGGTAAATTGACTATCCTCGATAGCTCAAGTGGTTAAGAGCATCCGCCCGGCAAGTGGAAAGATCCGGTGTTCGAGTCCCGGTTGAGGAAATATTTTTACTCTTGTGATCCGTTCGATTCCGCCTTCCCCACCTCTATTGTGTTCGTCCTTTATATGTGTTCCTATCCCTTTTCCTTATATCTGTTTCTGTATATATGAGTATATATATATATATATATATATATATATATATATATATATATATATATATATATATATATGGTAATTGGGCAAATGTATGGGGGTGAAAAAAGACGTTTTAGAATTGAATTGGACAGGAGTAGGATGGGGGAGGGGTTTCAGAGGATAAAGGTTTTGCACATCCCATAAAATTGGAAAAAAATACCATTTTGTCTTCTTGAGTTTATTGAGACCAAATGTATACATAAATATAGTAGGTAAAGCTAGAATAAGCACCTGAAGATGATATTATGTACTGAAACGTGAACCGTAAGATTAAAGTATTAAGTGGAATTTAAAAAAGCTGCAGTTTTTCTTTCCGTAATGGTTAAGTTCCACAAAATCAATCCTGAAACTACCGAATTTATTATTTAACAAGCCTAGAGGTTTTCATTGAAATATTATCCATTTCCTTAATTAACGTATCCTCCCATGGATTCCAGGTAACGACTGCGGTTGGGAGGGATTATAATTCAAATCAGCAAATTATGCCGGCGCACCGTGTGTACTTTCTGCATATTTCAAATGTGGCCTAACTAAAGCGCAATAACATCTCTCTCTCTCTTTTACTTTTAATGTCATTTTCCTGCAACCCAAAATATGTAACCTAGCTACTTTAATGCTGACCCGCATATTTTCCCAATGCACGTACCCTATGATAGGTTTGATGATGATGTAACATTCAAGCATTTGAACCGTCCTCAAAGGCTTCACTGAATGCCATATAATTTATAACTTAAGTTTTATTTTTCTTTCGTTTCATTGCAAAACGTCGGTTCCGCACATTTTCCGATATAGTATAACCATTACCCTTTTTTTCTTACACCGCACCGATGCTAGAGAGTCGCAGGCTATATTCCGGTGTCATTACTTCTATCAAAAACGCTGTACTGTCAGCAAATAATCCAAGTTTGTTGCTAGATCTTAAATGGATATCAAGAATAGTCGGGGGTTCATTGGGGGTTTTTTCTTTCCAATATTTAAGAATATAATGGAGAAAAAAAAACAAATTTTGTTTTACATGATCTTTCTGATTTTCATTAACCCGTACTGGATGCAGCATAACATTCTCATACTATCGAGTAAGGCCATTATTTTGATAACAAGGGTATATTCTAAGATTATTCAGAATTTCTATGCTAAATAAATTGGAATGAAATGAGTGGGGTCATCCCCATGGTTGTTTTTGTAAAGGGAGATTATATGAGTAAAGTAGCCACTGGGTAATAAACTTCACTGTAGTTTTGAAAATGTTGTTTGTATCTGATGTGGACGGCATTTTGTATGTGGTGTGGAAGTTTGTTTGTATGTGATGTGGAAGTGTCATTATGTAAAAATATTTTGTCTCTTATCTGTTTTTATGTGTTCGTATGTAATTTTCGTTGTTAGTAGTTATCTTTGACCGAACCTGACCGTTGCCACCAGGAAATTTGCCTAATTGCAACGTAATTGTGTAAATAAATAAAATAAATGAGCCAGTTTTCAGCCGTGAGGTATTGAACCTTCTTCTATCAGCTTGTAAAAAAATGTAGGCATTTAAATCAGGTAACTTGTCTTCCGCCGACCCCTTCAGGATTCCAGCGGAGCTATCTTCCAGACCAAAGGCTTTTTTTGTTTTTTATCCTTCATATAGTTAATTGAAGAAATCATTCATGCGTAATGCTGGTGTTTTTGTTTTCAAAGTACAAAAAACATTATCTTTGGACCAGATGGGTAGCACAAACCAGAATAAAATATCGCCGTCGTAAATATTCGGATGCGGCCCAGACAGACTTGTTTTTCAAAGGCCGAGTCGAGCCGAGCCGCATCTCTTCTCTTCCAACAATTCACTGAACCGGATTTTCGGATTCGGAATTGACTGATACTTCGTACATGCAGCTTAGGAATATATATCGCATATTCAAATGCGACAATACGAAAAAATCGATCATTGCATTATAACGCACATATATTAGGTGTCTCGCCATGAGATACGAGGAAATCATTATGACACCAAATAATATTGTTAGATTCTACCACAAAAATAATATGTGAGAGATAATAAGGACTCTAATATTATTTGAATATAGAAAACCTTCAACGCTTTATGAGATAATTATATATATATATAGATATATATGTGTGTGTGTGTGTATATATATATATATATATATATATATATATATATATATATATATATATTAATAATTTTGACGGCATTCAGCTCCGTCTTCATCGGTAGAAACAGCAGTCCTTCTGTTGATCTAAATTCCGTTGAAATTATTAAGAAATAACCTTTGAGTGTTCTTTTTATGTGTTCTTATATTGCTTGTTACTGTCCAATATATATATATATATATATATATATATATATATATATATATATATATATATATATATATATATATATAAACCATAAGCACAGTAATCAACCCGAAGGTCGGTTTGGTAGGACACGGCAGAGTTCGGCGTGTGAAAATTCACACATCAGGGTAGGGGGGCCAGTTCCTTTCCCTGTGCCGGTTATGGTTTCCCAGGAAGACCTGGTACCCGAAAAATCACTTAGCTTTTATATATATATATATATATATATATATATATATATATATATATATATAAGAGTGTTGATTCGAGTAACGAGAGTAATCCAAAGAAAAGACAAAAAGCGAAAATATAGGATTTGACCTTTGAAGAAATTCATTAAGTTCATTTCCTGCCAAATTATGGAGCGCGTGCCCTATCGAGTGCAAGGCAACACACAATGGACATGCGATGGGATTATATATAGAAAATGCTATTTCCTGGCAATTTGAATTTGAAAAAGAGGATATTTTCTCATTTATAAAATGGTGTAGATTGGAATCTTAATCTGAGAAAAAAACAGCTGAGTATGATTCTAAATGGTGTCGATAGAAGTGCCTCTCAATGTTTCTCGTTCCACCATTTTGCAGTTTAGTCCCAAATCCTCTATATTAGTAATAATTGCATTAATGCTTCAAGGGGAGGAATTGGGAATTGAAAAATTCGTACTTATGATATAATAGTCTTATACTATTGATTTTACTTAATAATAGTCGTACCCCGTCCGATGATTTCATATATCGACCAAAGTAATTTTTCAACTGTCAAAATAATTTTTCGACATTGTTCTTATATATATATATATATATATATATATATATATATATATATATATATATATATATATATTTATATATTATATATATTACATTATTTGAAAGTCTCACGGACGTGAATAATAATGTATAACACTTAGCACTATTGGACACAGACAAAAACACACAGAAACACACAAAAAAGAGACTCACTATTTTTCGAATTTTCGGTTGCCGTGGCCACCTTTATCAAGGAAGAGAGGGACAGAGATTCCTTAATAAAGGTGGCCACGACCACCGAAAATTCGAAAAATTGTGAGTCTCTTTTTTGTGTGTTTTTGTCTATGTCCACTAGTGTTAAGTGTTATACATCATATATATATATATATATATATATATATATATATATATATATATATATATATATATATATATATGTGTGTATAATATGAATGTTATACGTATTTATTTTAAGCATATGAAACAAATTATGACAACTTTTACATCAAAGCATGGGTTTTTATTCAGATAAACAGCTCCTATTTGTCGTAAATTCTGGGATTAGGAATTACAGCTATCTGAAAATAAGAGTTGAGACAACTTTTTCTTGTTTTAAGTTATTACCCCGATCAGCAGAGCTGAAATTCACGTATTGATGCCCAAAAGAAATACAAGGTGTTGTTATACACCGCAACGAAGAAAACTGTCGGAGTTGCTTATTACCACCAAGAAAAATATATGATCATTATAATTTGAAGAGTTAGCAGAAAAATTCAGCCCTCGCAATTTTTTAAGTACGAACTCAACTTGGCTTTCATTTACATGCCAAATATATTTGCGTGACTTGAAGGTAATCATAAAGTTGTCCCGGGGTTAAATACGGAAGTAATAAAGCGATGTAGGAAGTGAGTGGTATAGTTTGCAACGAGAAGAGGATAAGCATGGCGGGTATGTTGGAGGTATTAAATTGGAAGTCCCTTGATCCACCCGAGCTACTATTAATTTGCACCCGACCTGTTCTTGAGACACTGTCTGGGGGTCTGCCACACGCTTTCTAAGTCTCACCTCCCTCCCTCTCTCAGGCGTGGACACCGCGTGCTCCAAACGAGGTCATTACCCCCCCTTTCATGTGCCAATTATTTTCTCATTGGGTGAATTGGCCCCACTTGACGCCCAGCCCTGCAATCCCATTCGTCTCCGACTGCCACGCCACGCCAAAATGTTCACTGCGTATAAAAACATTTATTTCCGATTTTCAGCGGAGCTGATGCTCGGCGTTGAGAGATAAGTGGTACTAAGGATGTTCGTTACAAATGAATAATTTCTTATGAGTTAGTAGTAGGTTAAGTGGTTTATGGATGTCATATCATGATGGAGTATTTTGGGCGCTTGTGGATTATTTTCATAAGGCCATAATTCGGTGAAAATTGGATTCTTAATCTTTTCTTATGAGTGAGCGAAGGAAGTAGCTAGTTTACTAAGGAGGAGATTAAGATCAGGGATGTTTAAATTTGATTGGATATATGAATTTCGAACAAACCACGGAGCTTGGACAATTTTACGTAGGGTTTTGTTTTGGAATGTAATGAGTTTCTGCATACCGATTCGGTTCCTTACCGGGGTCACGTCTCCTCCTGCTCCGCCTGTCTCACTTCTCCGACGGAGGGACCACCTCGGCCCGGGAGAGCCATTTCGGGCCCTCCCTCCCTCCACCAGGGCCACACATCACCCCCATCCTCCCCCCTGACTGGGGAGCCCTCAGGTCCGCCGCCGAGCCGCCCCCCCCCCCTTGCGAGTATGGCCGGGAGTCGTGCACGTCGAGGGGAGAGGTGGGGTGGGTACCCTGATAGATCGGGGTTGCGCCAGAGCTCCCGGGCGGGACGCGAATAAAGCGGTCTCATTTACAGGAGGAATCTGCCGTTCGCCAGTTGGTTTTCTTAACGACCCCAGTGTAGAATGTGGCATCCACAGGGACGGGTGCTGATACCAATCTGCCATTTAGGAAACCACTTCCCTCCCAGCCCCACACCTCTCCATCTCACACACGCACACACACACACACACAAATTCGAACGATTTAAATTTAATTTTTTTAATAAGGGGTAAGAATAGACTGCAAACGACTGCACCATCAGAAAAATCATTTTTTATGCTAAGTAGCCTAGTGTGTAGCAATCATTTATTCCAGCCTCTATTTGAACTTTCTATTTACTAGCAGCTCATCACGCGTGCGAAGAGAGAATTCTTTTCTTCTTAGATACCTTGATGAATGTAAGATATCGCAACATTATATCCATCATTTAATATTTTTTCGAATTTAAATTTGTCCCAAAGATTTTATTAGCAATTGATTTTTTATATTGCTTACTTGGAGTGGAATCAACCCTTGTCACACACCCGAGCGGTGGCTTGTAGATGCCAAGATGCAGATGTTCAATTCTCATGTAGGCTAGAAAATCTATTCCATCTGGACGTGCTTCGTAAAAAAAAACAAGCGCCCATAAAATTCCGAAAGTGCGGATTCCATCGCAAATGATTCCCGTCGCCCATCGCGACGTAAATAATCGCGAAAAATAAGAAATCGATCCTCCTCATCCCTTTGGCAGAGAGGGGTGGGGAGAGAAATGGGGAGAAAGGGAGATCTTCGCCATCCTAGGGCTCTCATCGTCGCGATTGTCTCTTTCGAGGACGGACGCTTGCACGGATGGGGAAAAGAAGGCCTCTATACACGCTCACCCCAATACCCTCTCGAGAGGAGGAGGAGAGAAAAAGGGGGAGGGAGGGAGGGCAATGGAAACGCGAGGAGGAACAACACGTGTTGCTCGCCCTGCGAACCGTCAGATGGCGGGGGCGGAGGGGGGAAAAAAGATGAAGTCGGGCCGAGCGCAGCAGCGGTTGTGTGCGAACCCATAGAAGAGGAAGAAGAGAGTTTTGAGGGTTTTTTAAGGGTTTTCCTGAGGATAGGAGGCTCGCGTGTGTGTGTTTGTCTGCGAGGATCGAGGGGGGAGGGGTTGAGGGGTGGGGAGGGGGGAGAGAAGAGGAATGCGGAGACGAGGGGGCGATCGATGCACTCGTGAAGAGGGGAGGAGGCCCTCGTGCGCGCCACTCGATCGTCTTCTGTTTCTCCGCCTCGACCGATCGATCAATGCATGTGCTCTCTCCGCGGAGACGTGCATCGCCCAAGTGCGAGCGTACTCACGAGAAGGAGTCAATGGAACGTGGCAACGTGGCGCGTCAGCTGTTCGCTGCGCGGTGTTTGACAGTGTTGCCGTCGGATGCGGCGGCATCTCCATTCTGTGACTGTTTGCGAAAAATACGCATCTGAGTTTTGTAGTAGAACTCTGACAATTGTAAATGTTTTATTTGCATGTTACACGTATGGTGGCGGGAAAACTCACGAACGTGATGGCAAACGTAGATATTAGGATATACGAGTACATTCATAAGATGGAAACGAAAACTACAAAATAAGACAAAATCGTTTAAAATTTCGGCTAAATCACGGAAATCTTATTCATGAAGGAGAGTAAGGACGAAGGAAGGGTCGAGGGGGGAGGGGTAGGGCAAGTGCGGGAGAAAGGGACAAGTATCAAGGAGTGGGGGGCGAGAGGGGGGCGGAGAGTGGTAGGGGGAAGTGTGTGGGGGGAATCGGTCGGGAGAGGGGAGACGCGTGAAGTGAGGAGGGGGAGGGAGTATTTCAATGTGAAGTATTAAACCCCGGGATTCGGAACGCTTGAAAAGCCAAATTCATGCATTTTACAGTGTTTTGAGGTTAAGTGGTGCGGCTACGGTGGACTGGATGGATGCATTGTAGCGATCGTCAAAATTTAGGTTAATGCAGGGGAGGGTGCTTTAGAAGTGGGGGAGAGGCAGACAGGGGAGAGGAGTTGCAGGAGGTTCACTGTTTGCAAATGCGGATATTCAGGGATGCGATGCATTGACCGAATACAGGGTAAAGCAGAGATTCATTCGAGGGAAGAGGGAACATCAACATAGGTTTATGAAGAGGGGAGAAAGGATGGGAGAACGTCGAGGTGGTTTGTTGGAGATCGGAGTGAAGAGTTTTAGTTTTTTAACTTCAATTTTAAGAGTTTAATTTTTAATTTTAGCATCCTGCGTAGTCCTACGATGAGTCGAAGGAATCTCGGTAGGAGGAAGAGATTCGGTGGGGTCAACAAGGTTTGCGGGACGTCTGGAAGTCACCGAGAGACTAGTTTGGCGTTGATTTTAACACTGGTTGGTATTGGGAACGTATTGAAGAACGGTTTGGAAGGATGTGAACACCATGGAGGGTAAGTGGTGTTCATAGAGAGATTTCTCCGGCTGCTTTTGAGGGGAGGATTGGTGACGCAGGAATTTTTGCAGATTTATCTGTTTAAGAGGGATTCTGTATGATAGCGACAGTGGAGAGAGACACGAAGAATTGACAGAAAAAAAGTTGAGGTAATCTGGTGTAATGTGGTGGGGAACTCGAATGGAAATGTGGAGTAGAGTGGAATGCAGCGTTCTAGCGAGGTGCGTTGGATGTTGAAATTGAAGTATTGCCGTCCGTTGGTAGGTTTTAAGTGAACTTAGTTACAGTGTCGGCATACAGAGGAAACAATCTTTACGAGTTTGGGAACGTGAAAGTGAATGAGAGAGAAAAGAAAGGTAATGCATTAGGAACGAGAAATTGGATCGCCGGAGGAGCGAACGCCGTGTTTCCAGCGAAGGAAAATGTCGCCACTCGACCCAAGTAATAGGAATAGGGGTTTCATGGGGTGTTGGGTGTGGTATCGAGGAGGTCAGAGGTAAAGTTTGGCGCCTGAGAGTCGGAAACTGCTTCCCATGACGCAACCTTCAAGTTGGGAGGAGGGGGTTGGTGGTTGTCATTGACTGAAAGTGAGTTACGAGTGAGGATTAAATTAATCTATAGATGATATCTAAATACGATATCTATATACGATAATCTATATACGATATCTAAAATGAAATCAGTGCTAGTTTTAGAATATTTATAGGGGGGAGGGAGGGTCATGTGGTTTGGTTTGCGTTTGGTCAATAGTGAAATTAGTAGTTGAAATCCTGAAGGAGAGATGTTGGATTGAGTTGGTTAATGGTATCATGTTTCAAGGGATCGACCATAGATTGAGGTAGAGGAGTCACCCAAAAAGAAATACGATATGTTGGGGAGTTAGTTGCATCGTAAAAATATCGGACGACTTGGTTTGCTGAATTTGCGTATTTTAGGAAGAAGTCACTCGAAGAGTAGCATTGTGGGAGGTGAAAAGGAGAGGGATTAACTTGTTGGATAATCCTCCATGTGAGTCTTTCTTATTTCAGGAAGGGGGTCATTACTTGATGGAAGGCTGGTCCTGGTCAGTAAGAGAGGAAGCGTTAGAAATGTATGCAATGGACTCATTTATATAGTCAAATGGCAGTCAATCGGACCCCACAGACTGCTGGACTCACATTTTAGGGTTTCGCGGACCTATACAATGTATTTTTTCATAATAGATATTAAATCTCTAAATTAATGAGAATAAAAGTACCTTTTGTTAAAAGAATATGCAATGGAAATTACAAAAGTGAAATTATAATTTTTTTTAAATTGTTTAATTTTGGAGAAATTGTTAATCAAATTTTTGCTGCGAGGTATTTGACATTTCTACGCGAACCATGAACAAATGTTCTCGTTGGCCACTAGTTGGTCGGTGTTCATTAAAACGATGAAATATTATCGACTACAGTAATGATAATATTCGGCTTCCATAAATGAGGAAGTACTTGGTATGGTGGGCGAAGAGAGGGGCT